>NC_081572.1:28235843-28372572 GCF_022355385.1 Mustela nigripes | reverse complement strand
TGTATATATATATATATATATATATATATATATATATATATAAAATAGACAGCAACTAGAACAAATAAACACATATATATATATGCTTGTGTTTATTTGTTCTAGTTGCTATTTTTTTCTAGGAGATCTATCTTTCTAAATATTGATTCTATTTGTATTTGCTCTCTCTAATGGCTGGACCCATTCCTAAGTGCTGGCTTACAGAGGTCTACTCATCAGAAAACTCTGGGGGTAGCCCTGCAATTCATGAACAATAGAGAACTCCCTTTTTCCTTGTTTTGGTAGTGAAATAATGTTCAGTAAGACTCCCTGCCCCTTTGGCCTCCCTACATTCTCTGTGGCAGGTTACATTCCTGTTGCCAGTTCCTTCTCTTTTCCTGTATTAGAATTATACATTGCTATCCTTTGTTTTCTGCCTTTGCATTATCTGCCAAATATTTAATAGTGGAGAACATTAAAAAGAAAAGGAAATTTTAATATGATCTCTTAATTATAAAAGAGGGAATGGGGAAATAACTTGGGATGGCCTCCCTCCCCAGCCCTGAAATACGTATCCTAGTCCACTGGATTGGGATAATGTTGTAAATGTTGGGGCTAGAAGATCTTAAATGATAGCACGATCCTGTCTCTGCCCTGCTTTGTTTGGTGAGTCAATATGGCTATTCCGGATTCTGCCTCCTGGGCTGGGAAATTTGCATGCTGTTTCCCAGTGTCTTCACGCATCAGGATAGTTGGCCCCTTATTTCTACAGAAGTACTGTCCACAGATAGGAATGTTGGAATGGTTTCTTGGGCACTAACCAAAGTGTTAGCCACTTGCCAGATGGACACTTGAAATGAGACTGGTGTGACTGAGAAGCAAAATCTTTACTATTTTACACTTTAATACATTTAAATGTAATAGCTGCAGTGCCATATTCTACTACAGCTCCAGAGCGTGCTTTCTGGATTCATCAGCCCAGTTCCTTTGATGAGCATGGAAAAGTCTGGGGATTGCCTTGGGCTAGTGGAGATGAATTTTATGCATATTTTGGCATGGTTGGGGTTTTCTGGCAACCCAACCCTCTCAAACCTAACTTAAATATGAGCTGCTTTCATTGTGTGAGTTTTAGCTGGCAGATGACAAATTATAAAATATTGCTTAGCTATACCTTTTATCGTGATTCTCTTTACTTCACTCACTCTTTGAAATAGTAACAGGCTCTGGGAACTTGCTGTGTTTCTATGGGCTTGGCTTAAGAGACTTTCTCTTTGCCTCAGCCTCTGTTTCTGCCTTGATGGGGATACTGACACAGAACTAATCTGCTCTCTACCCCTAGGCTGTGGCCAATTCTATCAGTGCAGTTTGCAGTGAAGCCTTATTACCTCTGCCCGGCAGCAGATGCTTGGTAGATGTCTGCTGAAATCAGCTTTGCCAATTCCTCTGGCTCTCTTGGTATCTACATTTCTGAGCAGCACATCCATTTCGAATGTAGAAGAGAATATGCCTCATGCAATTAAACAGTCACACGATTCTCTGACATTAGTTGGTCTGGGATCATGGGCTATAGTTTGAAAAGTGAACAAAAAGGTTCTCCTGCTCTTCTCTGTCTGCATTTACAGTGCTAACTTGTCTCCCCCATCATGAAGGACACGAAGAAGGGGCTAACAGACTCCAACATCTGACCGTGTTTTTTTTTTTTTAACCAAATCCTCCAATGCTTCAGCCATAATGCACCCATTATCTGAGTCCTTGAAGTGATAGGTAATAGTCTTAAGAATGACTTTATTACTACATACCATAGATTCCTCAGGATGGATATATCACTTGCAATATGTCTTTTTTGCAGGTAGCTATTTTTAATACTAGCCAAGACTTTTTGATGTTCAAATGAAGAAGAGACAATTTCTGTAGTTGGTCACTTCATCTTTTTGGAAACATTTCTTTTCATTTGACTCCTGGGACACCAAGTTTATCTGGTATTTCTCTTATCCCACTGTCTACTTATTTTAAGTCTCTTTCGCCATTTCTAACTCTGCTTTGTCTTCAAGAATTTAGAGTATGGAGGATTCACTTTTCTTCTTGTTTTTTATTCTCTTCCCTAGGTGATCTCATTTATTCCCCTGGTTTAAATGAATGAGCAAAAACATATCTACATATTGATGACTTCAAAATGTATATTTTCTGTATCCAGCTATTTTATATCCCCTCATGGATATCCAAAAGGCATACCAGGTTAACATACCCAAAACCAAATGTCCTCACATGCTTTTCTCTAATCTTCCCTGTTTCACTAAAGAGTATCACCATATACTCAATTGTTCATACCAAAAATCTAGGAAGGATGTAATGCCATTTGTCCCTTCATGCTCACATCTAATCCATCAGGACATTGTTAGATCATTTCCCTAATCTGACAAGTTTTTACCCATTTCCCAACTAGCATACTAAATTAAGCTTTTTCATCTTTTACCTGGCTAATATGCTAGCCACCTAACCATCCTTTTGCTTGTATTTCCAACCCTCTAAACAGTCTTGTCCCCAAAATCATGCTGATATTTTAAAACTTTAAACAAGATCCTGTTATTCCCTTGCTTAAAGCACTGTAATGGTTTTATGTGATACATAAATGAACTTCAGATATCTTACTGTCATGTCTAAGATCTGAGTGATCTGGCTCCTGACCACCTCTCTGACTTCACCTTCTATCCTCTGTCAAACTTCCCATTGCTCATGCGTCTCCAGCCCCATAGTCCTTACTTTTCCTCTGACTTGCCCAAGTTATTCCTTCTTAGGAACGATTTCCTTTTTGATTGCTCTTTCTTTCTTTAGAATAGTCACCACTCCCTCCCCACAAATATTTCAGGACTTGCTTAGTTCATCTAGGTCTGTATTTAAATGTTATATTCCCAGATGTTTCACCTGAGTACTAACTTCCTTTTTATGCCTTTTCCTTAGGATTTTCCAGTCTGGATTCCATGCATTGTGATAGTTTCCAAATATTGAGCTCCTTACCTCTTGGGATGGGTAGGCAATGCTTTTATCTTCCTGTCCCCAAGCTACCACAAGTTCCCTCTGACTAGAAACAGCCCTAAACCACTTAACCCAATGTGCTGCTTAAATACTAAGTGTTACTATTTATTATTTGTCATTACATGAGTGAATTTGTGAAGCCTACTGTTTTAGCCTGCCCTATTTCTTTCTTATTGCATTCATTAGTATAAATGACTCAGCCAAATGGAATTGTATCAATCAGCCACATGAAATCATGTTATGTATTTATGTGTTTACTTTCTATTGTCTGCCTTCTCCAGTACTATTTGTACTCTAAAATAGCAGGGATCTTGTTCTGCTTTGTAGATCTCTCTAGCTCAAATGAGAAATTTCTTTTTGTTTTTACTTGGCATTATTGAAATATAATTTATATACTGTAAAATTCACCTTCTTTGGTGTATACTCCTATGAGTTTTGATAAATGTGTAGAATTGTGTAACAAACCCCACAAAAAAAGAAACCTAAAGAAGAGGCCACATCTTCTCTTCACATCAAGATTCTGGCAACAACTAATCTCTTCCTCAATTCTGCCTTTTTCAAAATGTCATATAAATGGAATGACATCAGATATGTGACTTGCAAATATTTTCTTCCCATTCGGTGACCTGTCTTTTCATTCTTTTAAACACTTTTGAAGAGACCATTTCAATTTTGTTGAAGTTCAATTGCTAATTTATTTATTTTGTGAATTATGCTTTTGGTTTCATATCTAAGGTATCTAACCCAAGGTCATAAAGATTTTCTTCTAGAAGTCTTATAGGCTTAATTTACCCAAGTTATTCATTTCATTTTGAGTGAACTTCGGCAAATTGTATCTTTTAAGGGATTTGCCCATTTTATCTATATTGTTGGACTTCTTTGACATGAAAATGTTCATAATGTTCCCGAACTTTTCTTGTAATATCTGTAGTATCTATAATGGTGTTTCCTCTTTCTATTTGTCTGGTTTTTGTTTTTGTTTTCATTTTTCCTTAATCACACTGATTCGAAGGTTTTTTTGTTTTCGATTTATTTTTAAGTTTTATTGATTTTTTTAAAGGTATAGATTTTGATTTAATTAATTTTCTCTGTTTTCTGCAAATCTGAGTTTCGTCCCTTGCATCAGGTGTCTTACTTTTACTGGCTACCTTTAACTTGGTTCTGTTTGTGGAATTTTGGGGGATTGAGTCAGTCTAGTCAGGGGTTGAGCTGGATTTGGGTTTTATTGTTGCTATTGGTTATATCCAGTGTACATGTCAGATTCCTCTATCCTTAGCCGGTGAGTAAGGTGTTGGAATGGTTGGCCAGAAGACTTTTCTTAATGTTTTTGCTCCACCATCAGCTTTCAGCCTTCCCTGTGTTTCTATGCCTCTGAGATATCTCTCTCTGCTTTCTTCTCCCCGATAGCATTACAGTTCTGTTACTAGTTTTCTGATAGCCAGTTACTTGGTAACTAGTATCAGAGCTGTGTAGGGCACAGAGGGCCCTAAAGAGGGCAGTGGTGGAGGTGTGTTATAGTTGTACTGGCCAAGCCTTACCTTAGATGGCCCATACATCCCTGTTTCTCAGTGATCCTTCCCCTTCACCTACTGGTAAGAGACTTTTTATTTTTTTAAGTTTTAATTTAAATTAAATTTTAAGTGTTTATTGAAATTCCTACAGTATAATATTAGTTTCAGGTGTACAACAGAGTGATTCAACACTTTGTACATCACATGCAGCCCTTAATCCCCCTCACCTATTTCACCCATTCCCCCCACTCTCTGCCCCTTTGGTAACCATCAGTTTCTTCTCTGTAGTTAAGAGTCTTGTTTCTTTGGCTGCCTGGGTGGCTCAGTTGGTTAAGTGTCTGACTTTGGCTCAGGTCATGACCTTAGGGTCTTGGTATCAAGCCCCAAGTTGGTCTCCAGAGTATGCTTCTCCCTTTCCTTCTGTGCTTGCTGTCTCCCTCTGTGCTCTCTCTGTTGGTCTCACACACTCTCTCAAGTAAATAAATCAAATCTTTAAAAAAAAAAAAAAAAAAGGAGAGTCTGTTTCTTAGTTTGCCTCTTTCTCCCTTTCTTCCTTTTGCTTATTTGTTTTGTTTCTTGAATTCCAGATATGAATGAAATTATATGGTATTTGTCTTTCTCTGTATGACTTGTTTCACATAGCATAATACTGGCTCCATGGACTATTACTCAACCATAAAAAAGAATGAAATCTTGCCATTTGCAGTGATGTGAATGGAGGTAAGAGACTCCTAATGGTCTGTAATTAGGGATTACAGGAATAATTATGTGTTCTTCCTCAAAAGGGAAAGGTGATTTCTTCCTCTCTCCATTTCTACCTCTCCCTCTTCTCTCCCCTCTTTTTTTTTTCTCTCTTTTCTTGACTTTTCCATAGCTGCAATGGCTTGTGCCTTCAATATGGCAGAGTTTGATATCTTTCCCCCATTCTCTCAAGGTTTTTTGTTTGTTTTTCCTTAGAGGAGAAAAGTTCATTTGGGGTTTTCATGCCTTTTCTGCCATGTGTGTCTCTCACATACTCCAGACTTGAACTATAAAATGTGTATTTCTCTGGTTTTCTCCTGTCTCTGATCTTTTTCATGACTATGATATGAAAATCCATGGAGAAGAATCTGCTAGTAGGTGAGGACTCCCCTTGTGTCTGAATCTCCCAGGCATTATATTACCATGCCAGTCTCTAGTAGACTTCTATAGCAATTCCTTTATAATTTTAACTGAATTGTTCTTACCAGCTGTATGCCAGCATCATCTTCTTCCCATGCTCTTCCAGAGGTGAGCCAGTGGTTCTGTCCTTGTCTCCTTGGAGGTGCTTTTATTTCCATAAGTTGCAGCCAAGTTTTTTGTCCTACAAACTTAACTCTTGCGTGGATTCAAGAAAAGTTACTATTTTATAGATTATCTTGACTTTTTAATTTGTTGACAGCGAACAACTTTTGAGCTTTCTACATTCTGGTTAGAATCCTTCAATCAGGATTTTTGTTTAACGAATGAAGTAAGTGTCATTTAGTTCTTGTCCTTTTTTTTTTCCCCCTGGTCAAATGCCAATAGTCAGACCCCTTCCTCCTATTTGAGATACTGTTATGGTTATATCATACCAGGTTCTCAGGATTTGGGGTTGGGGGGAAGAACACTTTAAAAAATCTGTAGGGAGAGGGGCACCTGGGTGGCTCAGTTGTTAAGTGTCTCCCTTTGGCTCAGGTCATGATCCGAGGGTCCTAGGATTGAGCCTCACATCAGGCTCCCTGCTCAGCGGGAAGCCTGCTTCTCCCTCTCCACTCCCCCTGCTTGTGTTCCCTCTCTGGCTCTTTCTCTCTCTCTAACAGATAAATAAATAAATAAATAAATAATCTTTTAAAAAAATCTGTAGGCAGGGATTTCTATATCCTGTACTGATGGAGATTATTATTAGACCACCCCCCTCTATTAGTTTTCTGTTGCTTCTGTAAAAAAAAAAAAAAAAAAAAAGCCACACTTAGTAATTTAAAACAACACAAATGTACTTTTTACATATCAGAAATCTCAAATGGCTTAACAAGTCTGCATTTCTTCTGGAGGCTCTAGAAGAGAGTCTGTTCTCTTGACTTTTTCAACTTCTAGCACCAGCCCACATTCCTTGGGTCATGGTCCTGTATCATTCTGACTGCTTCTTCTGTTGTCACATCTCTGTCTATCTGACTCTGGCCTTCTTTCGCCTCTCATAAAGACCCCACGATTACATTGAGCCTGCCAGATATCTCAGGATAATCTCCTGGTTTCATGATCCTTAATTTATCCACATCTGCTAATTCTCTTTTGCCACATAAGATAACATATTCAAAGTTTCCAGGGATTAGGACACAGATATCTTTGGGGAGCCATTATTTAACCTACTATGCCTTTTGGTAGAAATAGCTATAAAATTTTTATGAAGTATATGATGCCTCTCTACATAGGTCTTAGGCCAGGAGGTAATACAGGACTGAGACCTCTGAGAAGGAATATATATGGCCAACCCTATTATTGCCCTAGGTTTCTGCCTAGATGTACTTTCTGGCCAGTGGCATGGGGAAAGAGAATCCAAGCAAAGCTGAAATGAGAAAAAAAGAGAATGGAATTTAGGGAGGTTGAGGTCTGGCTCTTCCTTATGTTACTTGTCCATCTTCTTTCTTTATCTGTTAAGATCCCTTTGTGTAATTATATGTGTTTCCATCTCAATGCATGTCCAGTTCCTTAACATTCTTTCTTATTACAGGCTTTATATTAAACCAAAATATATATTTTGCATTTACAGTATATGATTATGCATTTACAGTATAAGATTATGTTGTTGCATTTACAGTATATGATTATGCATTTACAGTATAAGATTATGTTGTATGTTCTAAATGTTCAAAGTGAGCACATGAGCACTTTTTATTTTTGTAAGTTTAAAAATCAGCCTTAATGAATCTACTTTTTAACCTTGTGGTAGCCCGCAATTGATATTCTTCTCCTTAGGTCCACGGTCCTTGATAGGAGGGAAAAAAATGAAATCTACCTGATTAAAAAAAGTTTCAAATATACACATGAGACCAATCTGGTTTCAACAAGTGGTTAATTTTTGCCAGATTTAATAAAATCAATTTCATCAGGTCAGGCTGTTTAATGTGCTGTATGCAGAATCACATATAAATACAGACTAGGATTAATATCAAATGTAAATTTAAGAATATAAAACCCATTAACTAAATTTATTCTGCCAGCAATTAAAATATAAAAACAGTTCTTTCAGAATTTCCCGATTACTTAAATTATACTGCTTCTTTGTAACGTGCCTGTAATGATTTTGACTTTTGTAGCACTATTTCTGGGTTCCCATAAAAAGGAGTGACTTTGAATTATCCTTCCCTTAGCAAATTTTCCTACCTAAGCAAAAATTGCCAGTTAGAAATCATTCAGAGATCCAATGGCTGTCATTTGCTTTTCGCCAGTGGAGGGCTCATTAACATAGTCAATTTCCTGTGGGTCTTCCTCTCCTCACCCCCATCCCCATAAAAATAGTTACTCTTTCCTTAACACCTACAGTCATGATTGGCCTACAGCCTCTGGAACCAGACTCCCTGGGTTTTAATCCTCACTTCAAACCTATCTTTGTGATCTTGGGTAAGTGATTTAAACTCATTCTGTCTCAATTTCCTTACAAAGTATATGTGTTTGTGAGGTGGCTGTGAGGGTCACATGAACAATGACCAAAACTTATAAAGCATTTGGAATCTATCTCCTGTGTAACGAGCAGTCCATCCATGTAGGATATCACTACTGGCACCTGTACAGCTACTCCCCTGACCACCACAACTCTTCCTGGCATTGTCAGTTCGAATCCCCACTATACTCCGGCCAAGTATTGTTTATCTCTACTTGAAGAGGAGGCAACTAAGGATGAATTGAACTGCAGATATAAATTGTTGAGTTGTGATTTGAATACATTTCTATCCACTTTTTTCTACAAAGACTTTTGTCTTCTCAATGTTAATGAAAGGATAGGTGTCATACTTGACTGATTAAATATCTCCTGTATTCCCAGAAAGTTGAAAGAAAGATTGGAATGGGGTCTTCTAGGGTTCTAAGTGCAAACGGGGTGGTTTCTAACCCAGGAAAACCACCTGATGGCAGGTTCTTCTCTAAGCTTGGACACTCTTGGCAGAGCTTTGCAACCGCAGGTGGGGAAAGTGCACAGCAGCTGTTTTGACAGCCTGGTGAGAGAATTTGGTGCCATATGCCAAGACTTGGGGTACAAGCACAGCCTCTTTGGTTGCCTGTATTCATATCCATCTGTTGTAAGTGGCATTTTGCCGAATCACAATGAAGGAACCAACTAAAGAGGATTTTCTGAAAAAGATGCTTTTCTTTTTCTTTCTCTTTCTTTCCTCTCTTTTTTTCTTTCACTCAGAATGTGACCATCTGCTTGGGGTCCAGTGATACTCTGGCTTTATACAGACTATATACAAAGTCACACTGAATTCTTATTCACAGAAATGCCTGATTGATTGAATAATTCTGGAACATACGTAGTGTCAGTTAATTTTCAGAGCTTTCAAAATATTTGCCTAAAAAGTAGAAATGCAAGGGATTAACCTATTTGAAGTCTGGTATATAGTAAGCTATTTGCATATATTATCTTATTTAATCTCCATAATGATTTTGCGTCAAGAATGGATATCTTCTTTTATAATTAGGGAATCCCAGACTCAGAGAGGTCTGTTAACTGGGCCAATGTTATCACCCAGCTAGCATATAGTAAAATTGGTATTGGAATGTAGGTTTTTAAGGTTCTTAGGAGTGTACTGATTCCCGTAGCCTTGACGTCTTTCCCCAGCTAACATCCATGATAAACCATTATATATATATATGTAAAGACTTGTTTCTTTTGTTTTTCCTGTAGCTTTCCACACCAGCTCAATTTCCCATATGATTTGCTAATATTTATAGCTATTTTGGAAGATAAGGTTACCGAATAAATGTTGCTCTTGGCTATAACAGTTTTGATCAAAATAAATAGGAATGAATGCCCTAGCTGCTAGATAGGCATCCTCTGAAGTTTATGGATTGTTTTTCAGTGTTGAACACTGTGTTTTGTTCTTGTTGTTTGTTTGTGTTAAGCTTATTTATTTAAGCAAACTCTACAGCCAACATGGGGCTTGAACTTACAACCCTGAGATCAAGAGCGACATCCTCTGCTAACTGAGCCAACCAGGTACCCTGAGACTGTTTTTACATAAGCAAGTTGGGAAATATAATGGAAGGGTGTGTGTGTGTGTGTGTGTGTGTGTGTGTGTGTGAGAGAGAGAGAGAGAGAGAGAGAGAGAGAGTGTGCGCACACGTATAAGGTAGGTAATCTCAAGTGAGAATCAAGAGTGAAATAAATCCATATGATATGATATCCTGATTGGGTCCGTAAGCTTGCACAATGGCAAAGAACTTGCCTGAATGGGCCTGAGACATACTTTGTCTGTCTTGAATAATTCAGAGGTCTCTGGAAAGAGGTAAGGCAGACGATGCTAAAACTATAGCAGTGTCACAATCCAATATGTCCACTACAAGTGGATATTTAAATTTAAATTAAGTGAAATTAAACACAATTTAAAACTCATTTCCTCAGCTGCCCCAGCCATATTTCAAGGGCTTAATAGCCATATATTGGAGAATTCACATGTAGACTACTTCCCACATTGCAGAAAGTTCTATTGGATAATGTTGCTGTAGATAGTCAGGTTATTTAGACTTTATGCAGTAAGAACATCAGCTTCTTGGTTGTTGAGGGAGGTAACACTGAAGCAGTGCATTTGTCTCAGTACAAAAGTGGAGATGTCACTTAAAAATAATTCTCTCTTAGCAGTTTTCAAGGGAAATGCTGTTTCATCCTTTCTCTTCCAAGTTAAAAAAAAAAAAAGACTAAAGGGATATTAAAAATTGCTTTTCTCTTCCCCATTAGCTTGATACAGTTCTTCTTGACTTACGATGGGGTTGCATCCAAACAGACCCATCATAAACTGAAAATATCGCAACTCAAAAATGCATTGAATACACATAACCCACTGAACATCGTAACTTAGCCCAGCTTACCTCAACATGCTCAGAACACTTCCATGAGCCTATGGTTGGGTGAGATCATCTAACACAAAACTTATTTTATAGAGTGTTCAATAGCTCGAGTAACGAATTGAATAGCGTACTGAAAGTGAAAAACAGAATGGCTGTGTGGGTAGTTATAAGTGGATCAGTTGTTTGTCCTGGTGTTTCCATGGCTAACGGAGACCTGCAGCTTGGCTGCCCCTGCTCCGCATCATAAGAGAATAATGGGCTGCATAGAGCTAGCCCTGTAAAAGGCCAAAATTAAAATTTTGAAGTATGTTTTCTACTGAATGCATACCTCTTTCCAACACTGTGAAGTTGAAAATCCTAAGTAGAACCATTATAAGTCAGGGAGCATCTATAAAATAACAATGAGTAAAATATAGGAAAACATAGACGAATCTGTTTCCTAAAGATGTATGTTTGTGTGTGTGTGTGTGTGTGTGTGTGTGTGTGTGTATTTTTTAAATCATGTCCTTTAAGTGAGACCAACAAACCGATGGAATCCCATGGCATCTTAGTTTGGGCTGCTCTAATAAATTATAATCAACGGGATGTCTTAAAGAGTAGTTATTTATTTCTCCCAGTTCTAAAGGCTGGGAAGTCTTAAGATCAGGGTACTGTGGCCAGCAAATCCAGAGTCTGGCAAGCAGCTGTATCCTGTTTGCAGATGGCTATTTTCTCCTTGTAACTTCACATGGTGAAGAACAGAAAGAGAGAAGAAACTCTGTTGTGTCTCTTCATATAAGGGTAAAAATACTGTAATGAGAGCTTTACCCTCATGATCTAATTACCTCCCCAAGGGCCCATTTCTAAAATCTATCACAGTGAGAATTAGGGTTCTAAAATAAGAATTTGGAGGAGAAGGGTACAGACACTAAGTCCATGGCAAATGGGTTACTGCATTGAAGACCTTTGGAAATGTCTGGCACACTGGAGAATTGTTTCAGATGACTTTCCATTTGCCCTCTCTGTACCCCCCTCGCCCCTGAGCTTTCCTAATTTCTGGATCCCAATCATCGGTTTCTATAATCTGCCCAGGTCCTTTGCACTGGCAGGGGGATCTATGTTTTACAAGTTGAATTCTTGTATGATTTTAATGATTCTTGATGGTTTTAAATAGTTTTTTTTTAAAGATTTTATTTATGTATTTGACAGAGAGAGATCACAAGTAGGCAGAGAGAAAGAGAGGAGGAAGCAGGATCTCCACTGAGCAGAGAGCCCGATGCAAGACTTGATCCCAGGACCCTGGGATCATGATCTGAGCCAAAGGCAGAGGCTTAACCCACTGAGCCACCCAGGAGCCCCTCTTGATGATTTTAATGCTACTTGGCCCTCAACTGACACTTCCTAATAAAGAGGAGATATACTCCCTCAAGCCCCCGGACCCCCTGTGTGATGTGCTTCAGCCTTGTCCACTTTTCTTTTTTTAAGATTTTATTTATTTATTTGACAGAGAGAGAGATCACAAGTAGGCAGAGAGGCGGGTAGAGAAAGGAAGGAAGCAGGCTCCCCACTGAGCAGAGAGCCCAATGCAGGAATTGATCCCAGGACCCTGAGATCATGACCTGAGCCAAAGGCAGAGGCTTAACCCACTGAGCCATCCAGGTGCCCTTTGTCCACCTTTTCTAAAGACCCCACTTGGCATGGAAGATGAATGGGACACATAATTCAATCTCTGTTACTATGTGGCAGGGGCCATGGAATGTCAGCAATGGAAACAAACTTAGAGAATTATGGATTTGACCTATAATAGTTGATGAACTGACTGCACTGATTCTGAGTGAAAAGACATGATGTCAGCAGAGTCATCAAATGGAGCTAAATATTTCTTTGTAGTCCCTTGCTTGTGGTTTACCAAAGATAGCTCTTTTTTCTTTCACCTGTCTAGCGATGCCACTTTTAAATGAGACAATTACCCACCAAGCCTCTTTAGACATTAAGTGAAGGAAGGAGATGCTAAAGACATTTCATTTGACTAGGAATGATGCATTCGCATCTCGGCTGCATAACACCAAGCAGGAAAGGGCGTTCATTCCGATGTGCAGTCAATTTTAAGGTTGATATTTCCAAGGATGATTTCCCCCAACTTTATTTCAGAGACGGGTTGAGCACTTGAAATATAAATTTTCTGGAGAGCACTGAATCTGATAAAGAAGCTAGAATTCAAAATAGACTTGGTCCAGGAATGAGAGCAATGAGGGCTTCAAATTGAAATGACTTCTTTATCTATTACCATTGGGTAAAGTTTCCCACATCTGAATAAGCATCATGGAAGCTCAAGGAAGGTGTGGGGTCCTGCTCGACTGTTGAAGCCCACTATTCAGTAGACCTTTTGAGTCTCTCTCATGCGCTCCACACTTTTCTTGGGGAACGTGCACTCACAAAGCTTTTGGTGTGTTCTGAAAGCCCCGAAAGACTTTGAGTCCTTTCAGTAACTAAAAACAACAAAGCAGTGGTTGAGACATTATAAATGAAAAATGAATTTTTTCTAAAAGTATTGTCTTCTGGGGAATAGGCAATAAAAGTACCAAGGGGAGATTAGTCTTCCTGATAAATCTCCTGATGGTATTAACTTATGTGACTATCATTTGTTTTGACATAGGAAACATTGACATGGAACACAGTCAATATGGTAACAGAGACTTACAAACAATTAAATAATTGCTTTGTTACCAGAAAGAACTGCACGGATGAGACTTGATATATGATGGCTCTGAATACAAACCCTTCTTAAACATATATTCAGTATGTAGTCAGTGTCCATCACCCTAAGGAGAATCTGGGACAGGGAGTTGCTTGATATTTTGTACATCTTGCAGACTTTATACTTCTTTGAATAAAAGCTCGGTATGGCCTTGAGCCTACTCTAACTTCAGCAGGAATGACTAGCAACCAATGAAACAATATCTGTTTATGAAGGCAATGTTCGAGAGCTACGTGAATAACTCACAGGCTCGGCAGCTCTAGAGGAGCAATCAGTTGCAAGGGTGATTTACTATTTCTGCAAAATGCTCTAACCGCATTAATCTTTGCTTGGAACTGAGTCACTGCAGCAAGTGACACAAGATATAAGTAGCTTCAGTCAGACACTGGAATAGAGTACTGTCAGACAACTTCCAGGGGCTATGATGACTCATCCTGCTACTTATTTTGAGCAGCCCCACAAATACAACAGGAAGGTAAGAAGCAATTCAGTGCCATGGTGGCAGGTCTTGGACGCATTTAGAGTTTTTGTTCTGTTTTGCTTGTGCCTATACAACTGTCATCCCTAAAATAGGAAAGGTCAAGGGAGAGATGGAGATATGAGTGACTAGTGTCATTTAAGCACTCCGCTGGGGCTACTGCATTGCGCAGCTTCAAAGGGGAACAGCCCTACGGGCTTGGGCAACATGGAGTTTTAGAACAGCATGTCCCTACTTTCGCATCAACATGATGGGACTGGAGGAGGTAATGCTGAGTGAAATAAGTCAAGCAGAGGAAGTCAGTCATATGGTTTCACTTATTTGTAGAACATAAGGAATAGCATGGACGACATTAGGAGATGGAAGGGAAAAATGAACAGGGATTAGAGGGGGAGATGAACCATGAGAGACTCTGGACTCTGAGAAACAAACTGAGGGTTTTAGGTGAGGTGGGGGGAATGGGTGAGCCTGGTGGTGGGTATTAAGGAGGGCACATATTGCATGGAGCACTGGGTGTTATAAGCAAACAATGAGTCATGGAAGACTACATCAAAAACTAATGATGTACTGTATGGTGACTAATATAATAAATAATAATAACAACAACAGGGTGGCCCTGTGTATGTGACATTCTGACACATGTCCTTGAACTACCTTTTTACCTCATCCTGCAGATCCCTTTGTATTTCCCTAACCTGTTCTATCTCTTCATCTCCTCTTCCACTGATGTCTTTCCATCTCTGATATGGGCCTGTGCACACGCATAGGAGGTGGTGAAGGGATACTTAACTCTCTCCTCACATTTTCCCTCTCATGGGGAAAAATAGAGGAGACATAACTTCTGTCTCTTACTCACTCCTCTCTGTCTTACAGAGGGTGAGGGGGTATCATTCAAGTGGTTGGAATGGATTCCATAACCTGAATTAAGGGATAGATTGCTAGGGGGAAGGATTTCTCTTAAGCCAGAGATAACAAGATGGAGATGCATGGGATTCTCAGTCTCTCCATTATCCCTAGGAGACGCATGCCAGTTTAGGCATCTGCAGAACCCAGAATGGGAACTGCTCCAGTGGAGGGCCCCCCCCCACCAACCCCAGCCTGACCTATGGGTGCCACTTTTTATAATAGAAGCATGAGAAAATTACCTTGTCTATGGGAAGCCCAGGTCACTTGGCACTGCACAGTCTGGATTTGTAGAGCTTCTTATTTACAATATTTTCTGGGAAAGCCAGTTACTCTGCATCTGAAACTTGGGGTCTGTGGGATGATGCAGTCCCACAGACCATAAAAACAAAGTGGTTCCAGTCCCAAGGGAATTGGGACTTGAAGGTTTCCCCTTTTGCTAGAAGGAAAGTGAGCCCTCAGATTCTAACTAGCTTGTTATCTAAGCAACGTAGGTTCATGTTTGGACAAATTCTGCTCTTTGAATAACATTCCCTGGGGGAAGAGGGAATGGTTATCTAATTGGTGAATTTGGAAAATAGAGGCAGGGATGTGTAGCTTAATATGTTTTTTTTTTTTTTGTCTTCTTAAAGGCTTCTTCTTTCCTTGGTAATAAGGATTCTTTCCTCATACATGGACTTTATTTGTCCATTGAAACTGTGTTCTCTGGAAGTTTGTTAGTTACCTATTCCTGCCTAACAGACTACCTCAAAACTTGGTGACTCTCACATTTATTATCACATCGTTCATGGATCAGCAATCTGGGTTTGGCTTATCCTCCACTTTAGAGTCTCTTATGAGTTAAAATTAAGGTATTGGCCAGAGCTACAGTCTTCTCAACACTGATAGGGAAAGGAAAAGGATTCACTTAACGTCCTAGTTTATGCATTGTTAGCCACTAGCCAGAAACCACTCTTGGGTCCTTTCTTTTTCTTTCTTTCTCTTTCGCTGCCCCCCCCTTTTAAAAAATGTTCTTCATTTAAGAGAGAGCAAGAGAAAGCACACACAAGCAGGGGGGAAGGGCAGATGGGGAGGGAGAGAAAGAATGTCCAGCAGACGCTGTGCTGACCACAGAGCCCTATGCCTGGTTTGATCTCATGACCCTGAGATCATGACCCAAGCGGAAATCAAGAGTCTGACACTCAACAGATTAAGCTCCCAAGGTACCCCCACTCTCAGGTTCTTCTTATGTGCTCTTCTCCATAAGACAGCTCTCAACAAGGCTGTTTGTTTCACTAAAACAAGGAAGCTGAGAAGAGCCAGGAGGAGAAGGAAAGAACCAACACAAGATGGAAGTCAGAGCTTCTTTATAAATCAGCCTCAGAAGTGACATCCTATACTTGCATTCTCTTTATTAGAGGCAAGTCTGTAGGTGAGCCCGCACTCAGGAAGAAGGGATTACACAGAGGTATGGATATCAGGAGTAAACCAGATGCATAGAGGCATACTGGCATCACTGGGAGCCGTCCCAGAACTTTCCTACCATACGAGAGTCTCAGAAAATACTTCATGGCCTCACCTCTACATCACTTCAGCCTGGTAGAGCCTTTAGCAGTAGTAAAGCTGGTATTTTTATCTCCATCAGTCTATCTCCAAGTCTGTCTCTGAATTTGAATTCAGAGTGAGTGACAGCATGCTTGTTCATACTTTTTTCTCTTCCTAGATTTGTTTCTTCCTCATCCACATTGATAAAACTCACCGGCTTTTCAAGATTCAGATTTAATATCTTTGTCTTTAAGAATTTTTTATGATGGGGCACCTGGGTGGTTCAGTGGGTTAAAGCCTCGGCCTTCAGCTCAGGTCGTGGTCTCAGGGTCCTGGGATCGAGCCCCGCATTGGGCTCTCTGTGCAGCGGGGAGCTTGCTTCCTCCTCTCTCTCTGCCTACTTGTGATGTCTCTCTCTGTCAAATAAATAAATAAAATCTTAAAAAAAAAAAAGAATTTTTTATGAAGCCCCAAGGAGCCAATACAAACACACATCAGTTTCTGGAGGTATTATCTAAGTGTGAAAGAAAAGACAGCTGGAGTTATTTTCCTTGAACTCAGTAGAGAAGCACTTAGAGACAGGGGATGGGTATCCTTTCAGTCAATGCCACTCCTAACGCAGCCTCTGAAGGTGAAACCCAAGGCACTCTCTTTTTTACATCTATATTTTTTTAGCTTGTCTTTTTTTTTTTTTTCAGCTTTATTGAGATATAATGGCATGTAACCTTGTACCAGTTTAAGGTGTACAACATGATGATTTTATGCATACACAGATAGTGAAATGATTATCACAGTAAAGTTAATAGATCCATTGCCATACATTTTGACTCTGGGTGTGTGTTGAGAACTTTTAAGATCTTACTTTCAAAGCAATAGATAGTCAAGTGTACAATATAGTATTGTTAACTATAGTTACCATGCTCTACAGTGAGTTCCCAGACCTTATTTATCTTGTAAACTGAAGTTTATGCCCTTTGACCAACATCTCCCATTTCCTCTACTCTCCCCCAAGTCACTAGCAGTCACCATTCTACTTTCTGTTCATAGGACCTCAGGTTTTTGTTTGTTTGTTTTTTGGATTTTTGGTGTTTTGTTTTATTTTGGTTTTTTAGATTCCACATATAAATGAGATCATATAGTTTTGTCTTTCTCATCTGACTTATTTCACAGCCAAATTACAGGTTCCTCCAGTGGTATAACCTTGCTCCTTTAAGATGAAGTGACTGTTTACAATGGCCCTCTTCCTTACCTCCACATGATGGGGTCTTAGGGTGCTCCAGCTTTTGTGGGGTGAGCAGTGATACTCGTTACCCCTACTGCATCCATTCTGTAGATGGATGGAGATGAGGATAGGCTCTAATTAGTGTCTGGTATTGCTTTTTAGGTAACGTATATTTTATACCCATACTAAGGGAATAATATCTTGTTTATTACATGAAACCTACTCAGCTCTTAAGAGTCAGCGGCTTATTATTGAGGTGTCCTTGATTTCTTATCTGCTCAGATTGGACCCTTTTGGAATAATAAAGCACCTCATTAGCTTTTTAATATCTGTTCTTGCTATTTCCATGAATGTGTGTCAGTCCTGATTTAGCATTTAACTTCAACAGTCCTATTCGGATGGATGAAATGTGTGTGTGTATGTGTGTATGAAAAGGATTGCCAATTTTTCCTACCATATTAGCGAGCAAACAAAAATTAAACTGTATTCAATGAAGTAAAATAAGGAGAGAACATGAAAGAGAATAGAAGGAAGAGTTTCACAAAGGGGAATAACATACTGCAGGCAATAAAATGGAAATAAACTTGAGTGATCAAATGCTTGTCTGACAGTGAGACTATAAGGTAATACTTATATCAATTACACTAATAAATTTAGGCTCCTAGATTAAATGGTCAATTTAAGGAAACCATAATTGAACAAAATTTCTTAAGGCAGTTGATTAAAACTATAATCAGGAGACAAAATTGAAAAGTTGTAATTCTAGATTTCACCCTACACACAATTTTATTTGTGCATTTCCATCAAGTCTACAAGGAACTGTTAATTTTTATGCTGAAACAATTCCAGAGCCTAGGAAAAGTTCCCAAGGTTATTTACTATAGGTTATATTGCATGCATACCAAAAGCAAACACAGATACAATACTAGGGAAGAAGACCAGAGGGCAAGGTTTCTAAATTGGCATAAGCACAGGTTATGAAAAGCAGCTCATTACAATGATGCAGATACCTAACAGCTGGTGGCTAGGAGGGAATGAGAAGACTTTGTACTTTGGCTAAGGAGATGAGCTTATTCAAATTTTGATTGTGATACTGAAAAAGGAAGCACTATGTAATTATATGGACAAATACATTCTTTTGGTCATTAATTTATTTTATAAAAGGAACTATGTACACTTGATTCAATCCCATTAATTCCCCTACATGAAAAAGAAAGCTGTTACTAACCAGCAGTCCGTCTTACAACACAGGGCATTTTAGAGTCTGAGAAAATGGCAGCAAAAGTGGTGAAGTCAGAGAGAAAGTTCAAAAGCAGCAGCCTTGGAGAACTAATTAAAATCTTACAAATGTAAGTGAAGTAAAACTTCCAAGTAGGAAGGTTTGCTTGAAGGAAGGCTTGAAGGATTAATTAAAATCTTACAAACTGGGTTAAGCATAACTTCAATTAGGGATGAATGGCATAGATTACAAGGCTGTAGAAGGATAGGGCTTTAGCCTAAGGGGCATCAAGAGAAAAGAACCAGGAGGGACATTCACAGAAGAAACAAAGACCAATTTGAGGAAGGGTAATTATTTTATATAAAAGGATTGGGTTTTAGCCCTTCCTATTAGTTAAATGAAGAAAGGCTTGGCTGGATTTGTTCTTAGCACAGAATATGCATGGAAAGATGGAAGACTGAGAGGGTGGGTCATGGGGACTATGATTAAGTGTAGAGTAATGATTAGATAAGAGGCCATGACTGCCTTCCAAAAGAAATACCCAGGAAGGGTATTGTTCAGACTTAACATGAAACTAAGTAAACAGATTCAGAGAAGTATAATGGTCAATTTACATGTTCAAGGTGGCTTGGACAAAACATTATTGAGGGTATTTTAGATAAGATTAGCATTTAAATGTGATGGACTTTGAATAAAGCAGTTAGCCCACAGTATGTGGATGGGCCTTATCCAGTCAGTAGAAGGCCTGCATAGAACCAAAAGATTGGCCTCCCCTGAGGAAGAGAGAATTCTCCAGCAGACAGTCTTCACAGATTTTCTGGGTCTTCAGCCTGCTGGAACACCTTGTAGCTTTTGGGTTTGCCAGTCTCCATAATCACATGAACCAGTTCTTTATAATAAGCCAACCCCCGTATCTCTATCTTACTTTCAGCATAGATAAAAATATACAGATAAATATTAGTTACAAGTACACACTCACATTCTATTGGCTCTGTTTTTCTAGAGAATCCTAATACATGAAATAAGTAAACAATTATTTCTGATGTTAGAAGCTTAGATATAACCAGTAACCAGTAAGATTATAGGAGTGAGGGCACCTGGGTGGCTCAGTGGGTTAAGCTGCTGCCTTCAGCTCAGGTCATGATCTCAGGGTCCTGGGATGGAGTCCCGCATCGGACTCTCTGCTCAGCAGGGAGCCTGCTTCCCTCCTCTCCCTCTGCCTGCCTCTCTGCCTTCTTGTGATCTCTGTCTGTCAAACAAATAAATAAAATTAAAAAAAAAAAAAGATTATAGGAATGAGTTTTCTTTCTTTCTCTCCCCTCCTCTCCCCTTCCCCTCCCCTCCCCTCTCTTTTCCTCTTCTTTCCTCTTCCACACATGCTAAAAATGCAAGTCTAAAAATGGTTGGTGAGGGTAAAAATTATAATATTTTTCTATTCAATGTAGCTTCTGAGTTTTTTTTTTTTAAAACACCCAACACAGCAGTATATATTGTTTATAGATTCCTATGTTTACTTTAAAAGTCAAAAGGCTTGTGTAGGATTAGTACACACAAACTTCAGGGCATTAGTTAGCCCTGGAAAGGGAGGAGAGGGGAACAGAGGAGTGAAGGAGAATGAGGTTTTGTTGTTTTTTATAATATTTCATTTATTTTAAAATAGGGGGCTATGAAAAGCAAATAGTACAAACTATTAATATCTCTTTAATCTCAGATGTAGATGCATGAATGATTGTAGCATTGTTTTCTGTACTTTGGTGGATGATTAAAATATTTTATAATTCAAATGAAAATAGTATATGAAGAAGAATACAACCAGGATGGAAAGTAGATGTGAATCTTTTTTTATTCTTATTCTGAGGAACAACTACCAAGGCAGGCATTCACTGACCAGCTCTGGTGTACTATTAGTTGTGCCAAGAGTTAGAGATACAACCAGCAAAATAGACCAGACTTCCACACCTCAGAAGCTCACTCCAGAGAGGTAGACAGAGACACATAGTCAAAGAAAACTTTGTAAACCATAGGCATTGGACCATTGAGGAAATGCTTTTGCCTGAAATTGGGAATAGGGAAGACCTTATAGGAGAAGTGAGTTTAATTTTTTTTATTTTTTTAAAATTAAATTAATTTATTTATTTTCAGAAAAACAGTTTTCATTATTTTTTCACCACACCCAGTGCTCCATGCAATCCGTGCCCTCTATGATACCCACCACCTGGTACCCCAACCTCCCACCCCCCCCTCCACTTCAAACCCCTCAGATTGTTTTTCAGAGTCCATAGTCTCTCATGATTCAACTCCCCTTCCAATTTACCCCAACTCCCTTCTCCTTTCTAACACCCCTTGTCCTCCATGATATTTGTTATGCTCTACAAATAAGTGAAACCATATGATAATTGACTCTCTCTGCTTGACTGATTTCACTCAGCATAATCTCTTCCAGTCCCGTCCATGTTGCTACAAAAGTTGGGTATTCATCCTTTCTGATGGAGGCATAATACTCCATAGTGTATATGGACCACATCTTCCTTATCCATTTGTCCGTTGAAGGCCATATTTTTTTGAGTTTTTATTTATTTATTTGAGAGACAGCTAGAGGGAGAGAAGCAGACAGAGCACGAGCAGAGAAGGGGGGTGGAGGGAGAAGCAGACTCCCCACTGAGCAGAGAGCCTGATGTGGGACTGGATCTCAGGACCTTGGGATCATGACCTGATACAACTGCAGATACTTCATGAACTGAGCCACCCAGGCTCCTTGAGCATGAGTTTTAAAAAAGAATAATAATTTTCTGTAGTTAAGTCTTAGAAGGGCTTTCTTGAACATCAGTGAGGTACGGCAAGAAATTATAATTTCATCAGTAGCATAAAATAGATATTGCGCTATGGTAACAATCAAAATTAATCTCTCAAAAACTCAAAATTTGGCAGAAGTAAAACTAGTGCAAATTGTTATTAACACAGGGTGGGGAGGGGAACCAAGTGGATGTCTCATAGGAAAGAAGGGTGAGCTTTCTGCTAGATGCCTCTTGAGGCTGTCAACATATGACATGAAGAGAAGCTTAAGTATATAGAGTAAAGCCGAAGACTAAAACTGAATAATAGTTGCAAAAATGATAAACAACAAAGTCATTAAAGGAGGAACAAAAATTATAAAAGAAAATAAAACAGAAGTAGAAAAAAATTAAGAGGGAGGAAAAAATAACGTTCAAAGCAAAATCAAATTAATGAAGAGAAAATGAGAGGGTCAAACAAATGCATTTGCTACCCAATACAGTGTTGAGTATAGTGGGGATTATGACACAGACTGTGGTACATCTACTCCCTATATTATTATGAAGCAGTTATAAAAATGTGTGAAATCACTGCATCCTGGGCATGGTGCATGGTATAGCAGGAGATGCGGTTATTGGTGCACTGGCATTATACTTTGTGACTAATATAAACAAGGGTGACCTTGTGCAGATCCTGGGCAAATATTTCTGGTGGCTCTTTGTCTGTATAAACAATTTGATTAAAAAGTGTAATGCTAAATTTATTGGCCCGTGTGATGTACAGTGACTCACTGATGATGATTTAGAATGCTGGGTAGAGAAAATGTTGTTAAATATTAGAAATTTTTTTATCAGTGCATGGGCAGATTCTTCATAGCGTCCAGGCACTTCATCTCTTCCTGCTTAGGTCCAGAAAACTCTTGTTCCCTTCATTCCCTTCATGTGCCCTTCAGGATACTTTTCTGTTTCCTATCATGAGGAAAAGATAGCCATGGCATGATTGCTGGTAATGCTCAGTGGTGGTGCTGGACCTTCAGTGGCCTAAGCCCTGATCTCATCCTGTGGTAGCATATGAAAGTATAAAGCTCATTATTAAAGGTAAACATATAGACAAATACAGAATGCTGTGTTAACAGAATGGCTGTGGGTAAATAACTTCTAGTTCTAATATAAATGTTAAAAGACAAAGGTATTACAAATAACTATAATCACTTTAATGGATACACAAAATAATTAGATGTAAATTTGACATCAATAACAATGTTGGGAGAAAGGTAAAGATGTCCATTTTTTTGTGAAAATGAAGTTAAATTATCAGCTTAAAATAGACTGTTGTAACTATAAGATATTTTATGTAAGCCCTGTGGTAATCATTACCCTTTACAGTATTCTTTAATTTCTCCTTTTGTGAGGCTTTGACATTTTGTGCCATACAGTACTGACTCACGTGACTATTGGAAGGTTTTTTTCAAAACCTAGAAACGAAGAGCATTTTTTTTTTTTTTTTGGATTGCCCTCACAATTAGGCTTACCAAATGATTAATAATAAAATTACATGGATCCTATATGCTGTATAGGGGGAAAGATTCATTCATTTGGTTTATAGTCATTGTTCTAGAAATGATGGTTACATCAAGGAGAAATATTAAAAAAAAATTCCTGAGCTTATGGAACTTATATTCTATGGTAAGAAATGGACCATAAACCTAAACTATTTCGACACACAGACTGTGCTCTGAGGGGCATGCTGGCAAACACATGTATTTTTTTAATTAATTATTTTTATTAACACGTAGTGTGTTATTTGCCCCAGGGGTACAAGTCTGTGAGTCATCAGGCTTGCACATTTCATAGCACTCACCATATCACATACCCTCCCCAATGTCTATAACCCAGCCACCCTCTCCATAACCTTCTATCCCCCAGCAACCCTCAGTTTGTTTTGTGAGATTAAAGTCTCTTGGGATGCCTGGGTGGCTCAGTGGGTTCAGCCTCTGCCTTCAGCTCAGGCCATGATCCCAGGGTCCTAGGATCAAGCCCCACATTGGGCTCTCTGCTCAGCGGGGAGCCTGCTTCACCCTCTATCTCTGCCTGCCTTTCTGCCTACTTGTGATCTCTCTCTCTCTCTGTCAAATAAATAAATTAAAAAAAAAAAGAAAAGATGCTGTACTTTGTCAAGTGCTTTTTCGGTATCTATTGAGATCATATGGTTCTTGTTCTTTCTTTTATTGATGCACTGTATCACATTGATTAATTTGCAGTTGTTTAACCAACCTTGCAGGCCAGGAATAAATCCCACTTGGTCGTGCTAGATAATCCTCTTAATGTACTGTTGGATCCTATTGGCTAGTATTCTGGTTAGAATTTTCACATCTGTCATCAAGGATATTGGTCCGTAATTCTCCTTTTTGCTGGGGTCTTTGTCTGGTTTTGGGATCAAGGTAATGCTGGCCTCATAAGATGAGTTTGGAAGTTTTCCTTCCATTTGTATATTTTGGAACAGTTTCAGGAGAATAGGTATTAATTCTTCTTTGAATGTTTGGTAGAATTCCTCTTGGAAGGTGTCTGGCCCTGGGCTCTTGTTTGTTGGAAGATTTTTGATGACTGCTTCAATCTCCTTACTGGTTATGGGTCTGCTCAGCTTTTCTATTTATTCCTGGTTCAGTTTTGGTAGTTTATATGTCTCTAGGAATTCATCCATTTCTTCCATATTGTCAAATTATCTGGCATATAGTGGCTAATAATATGTTCTTATTTGTATTCCTTTGATGTTGGCTGTGATTTGTCCTCTTTCATTCATGATTTTACTAATTTGAGTCCTTTCTTTTTTTTTAAGATTTTATTTATTTATTTATTTGACAGAGATCATAAGTAGGCAGAGAGGCAGGCAGAGATAGAGGAGGAAGCAGGCACTCTGCCCAGCAGGGCTCGATCCCAGGACCCTAGGATCATGACCTGAGCCAAAGGCAGAAGCTTTAACCCACTGAGCCACCCAGGCACCCCTAATTTGAGTCCTTTCACTTTTCTTCTTGATGAGTCTGGCCAGGGGTTTAACAATCATTAATTCTTTCAGTGAACCAGCTCCTAGTTTTGTTGATCTGTTCTACTGTTGTTTTGGTTTCTATTGCATTGATTTCTGCTCCAATCTTTATGATTTCTTTTCTCCTTCTGGGTTTTGGCTTTCTTTGATGTTCTTTCTCCAACTCTTCTAGGTGTAGGGTTAGGTTGTGTACTTGAGACCTTTCCTGTTTCTTGAGAAAGGCCTGGATCACTATATATTTTCCTCTCAGGAGTGCCTTTGCTGTGTTCCACAGATTTTGAACAGTTGTGTTTTCATTTTCATTTGTTTCCATTAATTTTTTCAATTCTTTTATACTTTCCTGGTTGGCCTATTCATTCTTTAGTAGAATGTTCTTTAGCCTCCATGTATTTGAGTTCTTTCCAAGTTTCCTCTTGTGATTTAGTTCTAGCTTCAGAGCATTATGGTCTGAAAATATGCAGGGAATGTTCACTGTCTTTTGGTACTGGTTGAGTCCTGATTTGTGACCGAGGATATGATCTATTCTGGAGAATGTTCCATGTGCACTAGAGAAGAATGTATATTCTGTTGCTTTGGGATGGAACATTCTGAATATATCTGTGATGTCCATCTGGACCAGTGTGTCAGTTAAAGCCTTTATTTCCTTTTTGACCTTTTGCTTGGATGATCTGTCCATTTCAGTGAGGGGGCAGTCAAAGTCCCTGACTATTATTGTATTATTGTCGATGTGTTTCTTTGATTTTGTTTTTAATTGGTTTATATAATTGGCTGTTCCCATGTTAGGGGCATAGATATTTAAAATCTTAGCTCTTCTTGTTAGATAGACACTTTAAGTATGATATAGTGTCCTTTTTCATCTCTTATTATATTCTTTGGCTTAAAATCTAACTTACCTGATATAAGGATTGCCACCCCAGCTTTCCTTTGATGTCCATTATCATTGTAAATTGTTTTCTACCCCCTCACTTTAAATCTGGAGGTGTCTTTGGGTCTAAAATGAGTTTCTTGTAGACAGTATATTGATGGTTTTTTGTTTGTTTGTTTGTTTATCCATTCTGATACTTTGTGTCCTTTGTTTGGGGCATTTAGCCCATTTACATTCAGGTAACTACTGAAAGATACGAATTTAGTGCCATTGTATTGCCTGTAAGGTGACTGTTATTGTATATTGTCTCTGTTCCTTTCTGGTCTACTACTTTTAGGCTCTCTCTTTGCTTAGAGGACCGCTTTCAATATTTCTTGTAGGGCTGGTTTGGTGTTTGGAAATTCTTTCAATTTTTGTTTGTCCCAGAAGCTTTTTATCTTTCCTTCTATTTTGAATGACAGCCTAGCTGGATATAGTATTCTTGGCTGCATATCTTTCTCATTTAGTGCTCTGAATATATCATGTTAATTCTTTCTGGCCTGCCAGGTCTCTGTGGATAGGTCTGCTGCCAATGTAATATTTCTAGTATTGTATGTTACAGACTTCTTGTCCCGAGCTGCTTTCAGGATTTTCTCTTTGTCACTAAGACTTGTAAGTTTTACTATTTGATAACAGGGTGTGGACCTATTTTTATTGATTTTGAGAGGGGGTTCTCTGTGCCTTCTGGATTTTGATGTTTGTTCCCTTTGCCATATTAGGGAAATTCTCTACTATAATTTGCTCCAATATACCTTCTGCCCCCACCTTTCTTCTTCTTTTTCTCAAATCCCAGTTATTCTAATATTGTTTCATCTTATGGTATCACTTATCTCTCGAATTCTCCCCTCGTGGTCCAGTAGTTGTTAATCTCTCTTTTGTTTGGCTTTTTAATTCTCTGTCATTTGGTCTTGTATATCACTAATTCTCTCTTCTGTCTCATTTATCCTAGCAGTAAGAAACTCCCATTTTTATTGCACCTCATTAATAGCTTTTTTGAATTCAAGTTGGTTAGATTTTAGTTCTTTTATTTCTCCAGAAAGGGATTCTCTCATATCTTCCATGCCTTTTCCGAGCCTAGTTAGTAACTTGATAATTGTCATTCTGAACTCGAGTTCTGACATATTACCAATGTCCATATTGATTAGGTCCCTAGCTGTTGGTACTGCCTCTTGTTATTTTTTTGTGTGGAGGTTTCTTCTGCTTTGTCATTTTATCCAGATAAGAGTATATGAATGAGAGAATAAAATACTAAATGATGACAGCAACCCCTGCTAAATGTATGCTAACTAAACCTGAAGAGACCTCAAAACTGTGGGGAGAAGAAAATGGGTGGGGAATGTGTGTGTGTGTGTGTGTGTGTATGTGTGTGAATAAATATGATATTTATATAAAATATTATATATAAAACATAAATACTATAAATTTTATATAATATATAATTACATAAAATAATATATGACTATATAATATTTATATATAAATAAACAATATATTTTATATATTGTTCATATATTTATGTATATTCATATAAATATATATTCATATTTATATTATATATTAATTAGACTGTTGAATAGAACAGGGTCACCCACTTTATTTTGGGTTATTCTGGTCTCTTAGAAGAAACTACATCCCAAAATTTGAAAGAAAGTAAAACATATATATACAAAAATAAGGGTAAACATGATGAAGGGATGAAATATCACTGTAAAGGTGAAAATGTAAAAAAGATTCTGAAGGGGTGCCTGGGTGGCTCAGTGGGTTAAAGCCCACATTGGGCTTTCTGCTCAGTGGGGAGCCTGCTTCCCCCTCTCTCTCTGCCTGCCTCGCTGCCTACTTGTGATCTCTCTCTGTCAAATACATAAATAAAATCTTTAAAAAAAAGATTCTGAAAAAGGAGTTGATAAGATAAGCTGGTTGGAAAAAGGAAAAAGAAAAAAGAAAGGAGACAATGTGATCAGGCTGGAGACTAGAACAAAGCTATATGCTTGATTTATGGTATATTTTAATCTATTAGAAGAAATTGTATCCCAAAATTTTAAAGAAAAATAAAGCCCATATGTATTCAAAAAATAAGGTTAAATACAATGTAGGGATAAAATATGGCTATAACAATGAAAATTTTAAAAGATTTTTTAAAAAAGATTTTGTTAAGATAAACTAGTTTAAAAATGTTAAAAGAGGAAAGAGGATAAGTTAAAAATATATATAATAAGAAAAAAAATAAAATTAAAAATATTTAACTTTGCAAGACTAAAGGATCATGGGGAAAAAGCCATGAATTCTATGTGTTGCTTTCTCCTAGCTCTGGAGTTCCGTAGTTCTCATGCGTCTGTGAAGTTGATCTTGGCTGGTTGTTCTTCCTGATCTTCTGGGGAGAGGGGCCTGTTGTTGTGATTCTCATATGTCTTTGCCTGAGGTGGAACCACACCTCCTTTGCTAGGGGCCAGGCTAAGTAATCTGCTCGGGTTTGCTCTCAGTAGCTTTTTTTCCCTGAACACTTTCTGTACAGCTCTGGAGTATGGGAATGAAAATGGCAGCCTCCCAATCTCTGGTCCAGAGGAGCCAAGTGCTTGGGGCCTCACTCCTCACTGCACTCTCAGAGAAAAACAGTCAGTCCCTCCCATCTCCCTGGTCTCCAGCCGCACTCAGAGCTCACTCAGCTTGTGACCAAGTATTTCTGTCTCTGGCCCACACCTCCATTTGGAGTCTCCAAACCCAGTGTATTCCCACCACACGCTCCCTCGCCACTTCTCTTAGAGGAGAAAGGAGGGGGTCTTCCCGGATTTGCCACTTGTGTGGTCCCTGGTCAAAGAGCAATGGCCTGACTCTGTCTTGGATCATGGTCTAAGGTAACCTGAAGCTGAGAGCTCACTCCTCGGCAACTTCTCTGTAGCTGGCTTCTGTGCTCTGATACCTGGCAGCTCTTGACCTTGTGGGACCTGAGACCCACATTGTCTCCATGAGGGATCCACGCCCCCCGCCCTGCCACTGCCCGCTTAGCCTCTGGAGTGACATCCCTCAGTGGAGCAGACTTCTAAAAGTTCCAATTTTGTTCTCCACTGCTCCACCGCTTGCTGGGAGCCAGTCCCTCCCCACCGTGGTCTAGCTTCCCGTCACTTCAAATTCACTTCTCCATACTTCCTACCTTCCAGAAAGTGGTCAATTTTCTGTTCCTAGAATTGCTGTTTTTCTTCTCTTCTATCTCCTGCTGAGTTTGTATGTGTTCAGAATGGTTTGGTAACTTTATAGCTGAACTCTTGGGACCTGATGTCATTTCATTCTGCTACTCCTCTGCCATCTTCTTCCTCCTCTCTCATGTCTGGTTTTGGCTGGAGGATCAGAATGAGAGAAGCCTGAACTAATACAAGAGAAGGGTAGAAGTGGTAGATGACATCTCATCTAACTCCAGGTAACTGGGTCTTTAGGCCATCAAAAAGAACCTAAGGAGTTTGTATAGCTCCATATAAAGGAACACTGGTCTGCTCAGGAAGTCACCAGGCCAAGAAAGGGAATCCCCTATCTGAAGGACTGCATGAGAGGCATGTTGGTGATCCATCACCAATGGGCCAAAGATAGAAGGAGCTCTTTTCAAATCATATTAACAGAAATTTTCTGAAACCTGTCTCAGTGTTTGCAATAGTACCATAAGGCATAGAGACATAAATTCTTGCCCTGATTTTAAGTAAGTCAATGGTAAAAGTATAAAAATATTTCATTTCCCAAGCTTACCCTTATATAGCAAGCTTACCCTTATATAGCAAGAGAAACTGGTGTTGGATTTCTTTGCAAGTTCTGAACTCTGGACACAAAGGGAAATTTAAAAACAAGCAAAAAGCAAAAACAATAGCAGCAACGAAAGCTTCCACTTCCTCCCACCTTTGAAAAATTATCAGAAAGAAAACAAAAGCATTATCTAAATTTAAGTTTTATTTATTACTAGCTGTTCATGGTATTATTTGGATATGATTTTAAAATGTATGATGCCTCATGTTCTATAATGCATGAGTGAAGGAATGGAGCATATATATATATATATATATATATATATATATATATATATGGAATATATATATATATATGGAAACTTACATGATTTACTGAGTGTTTTCCCAACCAAAGAGTGTTTAGCAAGTGTTATTTGTGAAACATAGGGTAATTTAGAAATTGCATTTTGGAAGTCCCTCCAGGGTCTGAAGTAAATGTTTTGAGAAATAAATTCATGGCAAATTTTTTTAACCTTGGAGGATAAACTTGACTTTGAGAAGCAGTTGAAAGTGATTTTTGAGTCATATGGTTAATGATGAAGACGAATACACCATCTTTGAATGTTGCTTCCTTGGGAAGTATAATAATGGTAAAATGATGACGACAACCTTAGCAACTGCTCTTTACTTCTGTTAAATGCTTCCCTGAAGCAGGCTCTGGGCTACACTCTATATGTTTTATCTCATTTAACACTTGTGATAAAACCTAAGTTAGATACTATTATCCTCCCTAGGAGGCCAGTGTGGCTGGAGTGAGTGAATGAGCAACAAACTAGTGGAGGACAAATGCATAAAGATAACAGAAGCAGTAAAGGAATGCAGCTTTTATAAGGCATCAGAGCTCATAGTAAGAATTTTTGGTGTTGGTCTCTTCCTCTGAGTAGAAACACAGCTATGAGTTGAAACACTATGATTTTTAAGGAGATAAACCTGGCAGCTGTTTGGAGAATTGTCTGCAAGAACAGCAATGACAGAAGCAGGGAGATCGGTAAGACCCTATTGCAATAATCACAGTCACAGATGAGAGTGGCTTAGAACAGAGCCAATAGGGAAGATGAGAAGTGGTCAAATTATAAATATCTTGAAAGTAGAGAGGATGAAATTTGCTGATGAGCCAGGTTTGAAGTCTGGGATAAAATGAAGAATTAAAGAGAACAACACATATTTGGCATCGGCAGTTGGAAGAATGGAGTTGGCATTAATGAATGAGTGAGGAACAGTCCGTAAAAGCTTTTTTAAAAAAAATTCATTTATTTATTTACTTACTTATTTGATAGAAAGAGAGTGAGGGTGGGGGGAAGGGCAGAGGGAAAGAATTTCCAGCAGACTCCTCGCTGAGCCCAGAGCCAGATGCTAGTCTTGACCCTGCAACCTGAGCCGAAACCAAGAGTCAGATGCTGAACTGACTGAGCTTCCCAGGCATCCCCACAAAAGACTTTCTTAAGTTGTGGGATAGAACTCATCTGGAGCTTAGTTTTAGACATGTTGACTCTGCCCAGTCTACTCGATGTCCAAATGCAGATGTCAGGCAGGCCGCTGGACATGAGAATGGTAGTTGAGAGAAGTACTTTGGGCTAAAAGTATAAAAGTGTGAGTCATCAGTCTGTAGATGACAAAAATTTTCAATTTAGATGTTACATATCTTCTCAGAGGCCCAAATGGTAGAGTTCTCTGATTCTGAAGCTGTGATCTTTCCATTAAACAATGCTGCTGCCGAAAATTAATTTTTTTTCTTTGTAAATATACCTATACTATTTTGTCATTCATTCAACAAATATTTAGTCACCCTGCTGTGTGTTGGATACTCTGCAAGTTGCTGAGGATAGATGATTAAAGCAAGGGATGGGTGAGGTCTCATCTCGAAAACTGTACAGTCCGTTTGAGGGAGCAGTCTCAGACAATCTGAGAGCTTTGATGACCTGGCTTGAGGTAGTATTTGTTACCTCTCTTCACTGTAAAGTTGCTCTTTTTTCTTTTCCCTTCTATACCGGGTTCTTTGCAAGAAAGCCTCTAGGCTCAGCTCACATTTAGGAATTGGCCGTCATGTTCAACCTCCTGAAAGCAAAGTATCTATAGCTATTATTGGGATCTTTTGCATGAGAAATTTGTCTATTCTCCCCACTTATTTACTTTTTTTTTGTTCAGTCATATACTTGCATCAATATGAACTGATAAATACTTATTTTACTCTTGAGGTTATAATCAAATACCATTTTATTTTATTGCTCAGTTTATTCCAGCATTGGCTATTAGGAGCTCTTGAAGGTGTTCCCAATATTTCTCTGACTTATCCCCATCATAGGGATTTTTTTTTAGCACTTTCTTTTTTTCTGCCATCATAGGATGCTTCAGACTCACATTATATATTTTCCGCTCCAGTCCTAGAACCAGCCATTTCTCCAAGGAGTTCTGGATCCTTTTATTGGAGAATGAGAGTAGAAATCAAGATCTGGATACTAGGTATCTTAATTGCTAGTGGGGTGTTTTTGCTTTTTGGCCCTTGCAGCTGATTGGGTGAGAAGATATTTGTGTGCATACTAATCAAAGTATATAGACATATCTCCAAATATTTCTGTATGTAGCCAACAGTATCTATATTAAGCTAAACATGAGTTTATAGTGCTGTCTCCAGTGATCCAGCTTGTTCTCACTTTATACCAGCTCTCCCTCACTTTATATTCATCTTTCTTTCCCAACTTCCTGCCCTGTGCATTTTAAGATCCAGCATCAGATAAGCAGATAACAGCATTACAGAGATGGTTAAACTGGCTTCCACAATTGTGCAAGGTCAAATCCCTATAGCAAAAACAATTCCATAATATATATATATATACATATATATATATGTATATATATATAGAGAGAGAGTCATAACTCCATATATATATATATATATATATATATATATATATATACACACACACACAGATATTTGTTTATTCATTCATTTATTCACTCATTCATTCTTGTAGGTCTGAAAGCCTTGGTCTTGAGATACCTCCTGTATATATATACACACAAATAAATGGGATCTGTGCTCTTCGAGCAAAGACCATAGGTATATATGCAGTAGAAGAAGCTTTACTTTTATTCATTATAGTAAATTCATAATTTACTTTTATTCATTAGAGAGCAAGAATATACATCCTGGAGAAATGTGTGGCATCTCAGTAAAAGGGTGTAAGAAAGATCTATTAAAGAATTTGGACTTCAATTGAATAATTTAGGAGAGGATATAAGGACGCAAAGGTTTGATCTAAATTGGGAGTTACTGGAAAGCAGAAACAATTCTGTGTTTGGATATTTCAAATCTTACTATAGGGAGGGCACATAACAGCAGGGATATAGCTGTCCCTATTAAGGATGTAGCAGTCACTCATTTAGTGAGAGGGGGATGTTTGATATTTTGTGTTGTGCATTGTCCTTTTTTGAGGTAGATGTTCTGTGAGATTGTTCATGCCCAACAAAAGAACAATATAATTTAATTGTATCAGTTTGCCTCGTATCAGTTTGTAAGAACATTAAGAATACTGAGGCTTAGTTAGGAAAGTCAGATCAGTTCCAAGATAGCCAGTTGCTAAAAAAACAAAACAAAACACCCACAAAGCTACTATCTATCTATCCATCATCTATCTATCTATCTATCTATCTGTATTCTGTTCTGGTTCTGGTTCTTTAATTGACTGGTATCTGTTCTGGTTCTTTAATTGACTCTTGACTGATAGAATATGAAAAGTGAATTCCCTGAACCTCTAGGCATTATCCTCTTCAGGTTTGCTGACCTCCTTGTACTTACTGATGAAGGGCAAAACCAATCACAGAACTCCAAGGAGGAGAATCTCAAAGGGGGCAACAACTTACAACAGAGAGTTTCATGTAACTGAGCTCCAAAGTGTATCAGCCAGTGGCCAGGGCTGGAAAGGGGACCCAGAAATCTCTCCTTGGAAGGCACAGTGAAACAATACATTATCATGGTATGTTGTGCCACAGAGCATATACTGAAAACATTTGTTCTGTGTTTATTGGGGTGGAGGGACTACTGAAAGCATCCATTCTTGCCACTCTGAATGCTTTGGTCTTGAGATACCTGCTGGATACCATATGAAAGGTTTTGCCTATGCAGAGGAAATGTGGATGTTCTTAATTAGTATAGGACTATGCAGAAAAATCAAGTTTTCTTGGGGACATAATGTCATTTAGCAGAAAGTAGGCTGGGAAGGGAATTTAGAGAGGTACAGATTAGCCTTTACTCTCCCCAGCAAACTCTGTGAGCCTGGACAAATTACTTAACCTCTCCGCACTCTTATTTTTCTCATCTCCGAAATGAAGAGCCTTGACTTATTTATCTCTCTTGGCCTCTCTGACTCTAATTTTCTTTGTGCTTTTTATATTGCAGCAACTTATCAACTATAAAAAGTAAGTAAATAACTGCGTAGGTAGATTTCATTGTATCTGTGGAGGTAGAGGCAGCATTTTAAGGTTAAAAACAAAAACATCAAAATCAAGGTCCAAATGAGTTATTTGGTTGGAAACCCCAAAATTCCCATATTCCTAAAACAGAAACACACACACACAAATGAAAACAAAATCCATTTGGGATTTCTAGGTACATCTCTAGCTCATAAAATATTTTCAAGATGCGTTTTGTTCTTATAGGGAAGAAAAGGAAGAAAATGGGGTAGGAAGCAGGAGAAGATTGTTTATCCTTGTTTTTGGTTACAACTAATGCGTGTATTTGCTGAAAAAGTAAAAATATACTCATAAATTAAAAATAAATTTTTATCCATCTGTACCACTACCACCTGTTTACTTTATATTCTTATACATAAACACACACAAATACACACAGAGATATTTACATATGTAACTTTTTTTTAGTAAATATATGCTATGTAAGAGAATATTATTGCTGGGTTTTCCTTCAAAATTTATTATGGCTCTCTCTCTCCACATCAGTAATATAGAATTGCATCATATTTTTAATATTTGTGTAGCATTCAATCACACAGATGTGTGTGGGGACCTAATTCACAACCAATCTTGATTTGTTGCCATTTGTGGTATCTTGGACAAATATATTAACCCTTCTGACTTTCAGTTACTTCATCTGCTAAAATGGGGATAACTTTTTTTAATGAAGAACCATTGCGAAAATTAAACGAGTTCTTGTCAGATATGTGTAGTTCCCAAACTGGTGTTTTGGGAAAACGGCAGCGGAAAGTGTTCAGGATATAGTAAGTATTGGTGCATTTAATAAGGCGAAATAAACATAGAAGTCTGTCTATGTGTAAATAAGTGTAACTGTAATTGCCTGTTTCACTTTGGAATTGATCAGAACATTTGTTATGCCATGGTCTTTTAGTAATGAGTGCTCCCAAGCTTGCTTACCAGAAAATCCGTTTTTGTTTTGTTTTTGTTGTTGTTGTTGTTCTCTCAAACACCATTGTTGAGATATAATTCACACACCGTGGAGTTAACCAATTTAAATTCACTGCCTTTTAGTATATTCATAAATGTGCAGCCATACCACAATTGATACTGGAACATTTTTATCGTCCCAAAGAGAAACCTCACAACTCTCAGCCATCACCCCCTCCCCAGTGTTCTGATCTCACCTGGGAGTCACATATTTACTTTCTGTCTCAAATCAATTTGCTTCTTCTGGACATTTCTTATAAATAGAACTGTACATATGTGGACTGTGGAATCTTTTGGACACTGAGCACAAGTTGAAGACTATCAAAATAGTGATGGATAGAACACAAACCCTGATGTGGGATACCTAATATCTTTGATATCATCAACATTCAATAAATACTTTCCAGTACGTGCTAGAGGCTCAGATTGTTAGGTAATGGCCAGGTGGAGATTCCAAACTATTTCTGCCTCTCCAAAATATAAAATGAGGGCTATTTGTTGATGGGGAGAAGTGAGAGGAAGGAAGGATCCAAATTAACCTTTGCTAAGGACTTACCAAGCACACAGCTGGAAGATGGAGCTAGAAGCTCAGTACTGGTGGCTTAGATGCCACTTTTTAAGATTTTACTTATTTGAGATAGAGCAAGAGAGAGCATGGGAGGGTAGGAGGAGCAAAGGGAGAGGGAGAAGCAGGTTGCCTGCTGATGAGCAGGGAGCCTGATGTGGGACTCGATCCCAGGACCCTGGGATCATGACCTGAGCTGAAGACAGACACTTAGCCAATGGAGCCACACAGCTGCCCTGGAAGGACTCTTTCAAAAGAGAAGCATTAATGTTCCTTATTACTTGGCCATGCTGGCATATTTAAAGTTTGGATATGCATAAGGATGTACAATATAGGAATAGATGAATCTTTATGGGTAGTGCACAAATTTGGACTAGCAAGCCCATTACCCAGAAATGGACAAACAGTGTACAATCATTCTATTGACTGTTTAGAGCTGTCTTCCCAAGTGACAGCACCACGGTAAGAATTAATGGCAATTTGTGTGATCCTTTATTTGTCTCAGCTTCCCTGGTGTTTGGATACATCACTAGACTGAGAATGCAAAAGGGAGAGACTGGATAATTTGCTAATAAAGATAGATGTATAATCAATCAGTTAGAAGAATAAGAGATTAATTTTGATTGTGACATAATTTGGTCACTGTGGAAAGTTCTATGTGCACACGATCTCATTTTGGAATTAATTTACTCAACAAAACATTACCAAATACCTATGACACAATGGCAGGCACTCTTGTAATACATCCATGAACAAAAGAGACACAGATCTCCATCTTCAAGATTACATCCCAGGAAAGTCATCTTGGATTTCTTCTTTCCTCATTCCACAAAATTTTACATACATCATGTAAACATTATCAAGTGGTTCAAGACAAATCAAGGCTTCTTCACCCTGGTTATGCTTTTCATCATCTCTGAGGCTTAAATACATGTATATGTCAGGTGCTCTCCGGTGATTCTGACTGAGTAGGTGTGGCCTGGGTGGATTTAAACATCTTCATAGTTTTAAAGTTCTTTCAGGAATTCCCTAGTAGTGTGACCACTGGAATAAATATTTACCCATGACTCTCCAATGAAATCAGAAAGGAACAAGGCTGTTAGACTCTGGTTCTGTTCTTCCTCAATAACATGGACATGGTCTTTCAAGCCCAGCTGTGTCCCCATGTAAAAACGAAATTTGATCAAGTACATACGAAGTGTTAGATACTCTGTTGGTGATTACATGCTGCTTTAAGTATTGTGTGAGAATTCTTTTTTTTTTTGCTTTTTCTTTTTTCTTTTTTTTTTATTTTAAAGATTTTATTTATTTATTTATTTGACAGAAAGAGATCACAAGTAGGCAGAAAGACAGGCAGAGAGAGAGAGAGAGAGGAGGAAGCTGGCTCCCTGCTGAGCAGAGAGCCCGATGCGGGACTCGATCCCAGGACCCTGAGATCATGACCTGAGCTGAAGTCAGCGGCTTAACCCATTGAGCCACCCAGGCGCCCTTTGCTTTTTTTTTATTAAGTATTTCTGTTAACATATAATGTATTACTTGCCCCAGAGGTGCGGGTCTGTAAATCATCAGGCTTACACACTTCACAGCACTCACCATAGCACATACCCTCCCCAATGTCCATAACCCAACCACTGCCTTCATACACCCCTCCCCCTGGCAACACTCAGTTTGTTTTGTGAGATTAAGAGTCTCTCATGGATTGTCTCTCTCCCAATTCCATCTTGTTTCATATTTTCCTTTCCTACCACCCAACACCCCACCCTGCCTCTCAAATTCCTCATATCAGGGAGATCGTATGATGATTGTCTTTCTCTGATTGACTTTTTGTTCAGCATAATACCCTCTAGTTCCATCCATGGTGTCGCAAATGGCAAGATTTCATTTTTTGATGCCTGTGTAGCATTCCATTGTGTATATATACCACATCTTCTTTATTCATTCATCTGTTGATGGACATCCAGTTCTATCCATAGTTTGGCTATTGTGGACATTACTGCTATAAACATTCGGGTGCATGTGCCCCTTTGGAGCACTACATTTGAATCTTTAGGGTAAGTACCCAGTAGTGTGATTGCTGGGTCAAAGGGTAGCTCTATTTTCAACTTTCTGAGGAAACTCCATGCTGTTTTCCAGAGTGGCTGCCCCAGCTTGCATTCCCACCAACAGTATAAAAGTGTTCCCCTTTCTCTGCTTCCTTGCCAGCATCTGTCAATTCCTGACTTGTCAGTTTTAGCCATTCTGACATCTCATTGTGGTTTTGAATTGTTATTTCCCTGATGCTAAGTGATGTGGAGCGCTTTTTCATGTGTCTGTTGGCCATCTGGATGTCTTCTTTGCAGAAATGTCTGTTCATGTCCTCTGCCCATTTCTTGATTGGATTATTTGTTCTTTGGGTGTTGAGTTTGATAAGTTCTTTATAGATTTTGGATACTAGCCCTTTATCTGATATGTTGTTTTCAAATATCTTCTCCCATTCTGTCAGTTGTCTTTGGTTTTGTTGACTGTTTTCTTTGGTGTGCAAAAGCTTTTGATCTTGATGAAGTCCCAGTAGTTCATATTGCCCTTGCTTCCCTTGCCTTTGCTGATGTTTCTAGGAAGAAGTTGCTGTGGCTTAGGTTGAAGAGGTTGCTGCCTGTGTTCTTCTCAAGGATTTTTATGGCTTCCTTTCTCACATTAAGGTCTTTCATCCATTTGGAGTCTATATTTGTGTGTGGTGTAAGGAAATGGCCCAGTTTCATTTTTCTGCATGTGGCTGTCCAATTTTCCCAACACCATTTGTTGAAGAGACTGTCTTTTTCCATTGAGCATACTTTCCTGCTTTGTCAAAGATTAGTTGACCATAGAGTTGAGGGTCTATTTCTGGACTCTCTATTCTGTTCCATTGATCTATGTGTCTGTTTTTGTGCCAGGACCATACTTTCTTGATGATGACAGCTTTGTAATAGAGCTTAAAGTATGGAATTGTGATACCAACAACTTTGGTTTTCTTTTTTAGCATTCCTCTGGCTATTTGAGGTCCTTTCTGGTTCCATATAAATTTTAGGATTATGTGTTCCATTTCTTTGAAAAAAAATTGATGGTATTTTGATAGAGATTGCATTAAATGTGTAGATTGCTTTACATAACATAGACATTTTCACAGTATTTGTTCTTCCAATCTATAAGGATGGAACATTTTTCCATTTCTTTGTGTCTTCCTCAATTTCTTTCATCAGTACTTAATAGTTTTCTGAGCCCAGATTCTTTGTCTCTTTGGTTAGGTTTATTCCTAGGTATCTTATGGTTTTGGCTGCAATTGTAAATGGGTTCAACTCCTTAATTTTTCTTTCTTCTGTCTTGCTGTTGGTGTATAGAAATGCAACTAATTTCTGTGCATTGATTTTACATTCTTACACTTTACTGAATTCCTGTGTGAGTTCTAGCAGTTTTGGAGTGGAGTCTTTTGGGTTTTCCCTATAAAGTATCATATCATCTGCAAAGAGTGAGAGTTTGACTTCTTTGCTGATTCAGATGACTTTTGTTTCTTTTTGATGTCTGATTGCTGAGGCTAGGACTTCTAGTACTGTACTGAATAGCAGTGGTAATAGTGGACATCCCTGCTGTGTTCCTGACCTTAGCAAAAAAGCTCTCAGTTTTTCCCAATTGAGAATGATATTCACTGTGGGTTTCAAGAGTTTTGTCAAGAAAGGATGCTTTACTTTCTCAAATGCTTTTTCAGCATCTATTGAGAGTGTCATATGGTTCTTGTTCATTCTTTTATTAATGTATTTTATCACATTGATTGATTTGCAGATGTTGAACCAACCTTGCAGCCCAGGAATAAATCCCACGTGGTCATGGTGGATAATCCTTTTAATGTACTGTTGGATCCACTGGCTAGTATTTTGGTGAGAATTTTTGCATCTGTGTTCATCAAGTATATTGGTCTGTAATTGTCCTTTTTCCTGGGATCTTTGTCTGGTTTCAAGATCAAGGTAATGGTGGCCTCATTAAATGAGTTTGGAACTTCTCCTTCCATTTCTATTTTTTAGAAGAGTTTCAGGAGAATAGACATTAATTCTACTTTAAGTGTTTGGTAGAATTCTCCTGTGAAGCCATCAAGCTCTGGGCTCTTGTTTATTGGGAGATTTTTGATGACTGCTTCAATCTCTTTTCTGGTTATGGGTTTGTTCAGCTTTTATATTTCTTCCTGGTTCAGTTTTGGTAATTTGTATGTCTCTAGGAATGCATCCATTTCTTACAGATTGTCAAATTTGCTGGCATATAGTTGCTCATAATATGTTCTTATACTTGTTTGTATTTCTTTGGTATTGGTTGTGATCTCTCCTCTTTCATTCATGATTTTATTTATTTGGGTCCTTTCTCTTTTCTTTTTGAGAAGTATGGCCAGGGGTTTATCAATCTTATGAATTTTTTTTAAAGAACCAGCTCCTAGTTTCATTGATTTGTTCTGCTGTTGTTTTGGTTTCTATTTCATTGACTTCTGCTCTGATCTTTATGATTTCTCTTCTCCTTCTGGGTTTAGCCTCTCTTTACTGTTCTTTCTCCAGTTCCCTTAGGTGTAGGGTCAGGTTGTGTACTTGACACCACTCTTCTTTCTTGAGAAAGGCCTGGATAACTATATACTTTCCTGTCAGGACTGCCTTTGCTGTGCCCCACAGATTTTGAACAGTTGTATTTTCATTATCATTTGTTTCCATGAATTTTTTCAATTCCTCTTTAATTTCCTGGTTGGCCCATTCATTCTTTAGTAGGATGTTCTTTAGCCTCCATGTATTCGAGTTCTTTCCAAGTTTCCTCTTGTGATTGAGTTCCAACTTCAGAGCATTGCGGTCTGAAAATATGCAGGGAATGATCACAGTCTTTTGGTTGAGTCCTAATTTGTGACCCAGGATGTGATCTATTCTGGAAAATGTTCCATGGGCACTAGAGAAGAATGTCAATTCTGGTGCTTTGAGATGGAATGTTCTGAATAAATCTGTGATGTCCATCTAAACCAGTATGTCAGTTAAAGCCTTTATTTCCTTGTTGATCTTTTGCTTGGATGATCTGTCCATTTCAGCAAGGGGGTGTTAAAGTCCCTGACTATTATTGTATCATTGTCATTGTGTTTCTTTGATTTTGTTATTAATTGGCTTATATAATTGGCTTCTCCCATGTTAGGGGCATAGATATTTAAAATTGTTAGATCTTCTTTTTGGACAGACTAAGTATATATAGTGTTCTTCCTCATCTCTTATTGTAGTCTTTGGCTTAAAATCTAATTTATCTGATATAAGGATTGCCACCTCAGCTTTATTTTGATGTCCATTAGCATGGTAAATTGTTCTCCACCCCCTCAAATAAATCTGGAGGTGTCTTTGGGTCTAAAATGAGTGTCTTATAGACAGCATATTGATAGTTTTTTTTAAATCTATTCTGATACCCTGTGTCTTTTTTTTTTTTAAAGGTTTTATTTATTTATTTGAAAGACAGAGATCACAAGTAGGCAGAGAGGCAGAGAGAGAGAGGAGGAAGCAGGCTCCCTGCTGAGCAGAGAGCCCGATGCGGGACTCGATCCTGAGACCCTGAGATCATGACCTGAGCCAAAGGCAGCGGCTTAACCCACTGAGCCACCCAGGCGCCCACCCTGTGTCTTTTAATTGGGGGATTTAGTCCATTTACATTCAGGGTAACTATTCAAAGATATTAATTTAGTGCCATTGTATTGCCTGTAAGGTGACTGTTACTGTATATTGTCTCTGTCCCTTTCTGATCTACTACTTTTAGGCTCTCTGTTTGCTTAGGGGACTCCTTTCAGTATTTCTTGTAGGCCTGGTTTGGTGTTTGGAAATTCTTTTAATTTTTATTTGTTCTGGAAGCTTATTATCTCTCCTATTTTGAGTGACCACCTAGGTGGATAAAGTATTCTTGGATGCATGTTTTTCTCATTTTGTGGTCTGAATCTATCCAGTTCTTTCTGGCTTGCCAGGTCTCTGTTGATAGGTCTGCTACCAATGTAATATTTCTAGTATTGTATGTTGCAGACTTCTTGTCCTGAGATGCTCTCTGGATTTTCTCTTTGTCACTAAGACTTCTGCATTTTACTCTTAGATGACACAGTGTGTACCTATTTTTATTGATTTTGAGGGGGATTCTCTATGCCTCCTTGATTTTGATGTCTTCCCTTTGCCATACTAGGGAAATTCTCTACTATACTTTGCTCCAGTATACCTTCCCCCTCTCTCTCTTTCTTCTTCCTCTGGGATCCCAATTATTCAAATATTGTTTCATTTTATGGTTTCACTTATCTCTCGAATTCTCCCCTCATTGTCCAGTAGTTGTTTATCTCTCTTTTGCTCAGCTTCCCTGTTCTGCATCATTTGGTCTTCTATATCACTAATTCTCTCTTCTGCCTCATTTATCCTAGCAGTAAGAGCATCCATTTTTTATTGCACCTCATTAATCGCTTTTTTGAATTCAACTTGGTTAGATTTTAGTTCTTTTATTTCTCTAGTAAGGGATTTTATTCCTCCAGACAGGGGAGGAAACCTTTTTTTTTAAAGGTTTATTTATTTTATTTATTTTTTAAAATTATTTTTTTATTAAATTGATTTATTTATTTTCAGAAAAACAGTATTCATTATTTTTTCACCACACCCAGTGCTCCATGCAATCCGTGCCCTCTCTAATACCCACCACCTGGTACCCCAATCTCCCATGCCCCCACTACTTCAAACCCCTCAGATTGTTTTTCAGAGTCCATAGTCTCTCATGATTCACCTCCTCTTCCAATTTACCTCAACTCCCTTCTCCTCTCTAACACCCCTTGTCCTCCATGATATTTGTTATGCTCCACAAATAAGTGAAACCATATGATAATTGACTCTCTCTGCTTGACTTATTTCACTCAGCATACTCTCTTCCAGTCCCGTCCATGTTGCTACAAAAGTTGGGTATTCATCCTTTCTGATGGAGGCATAATACTCCATAGTGTATATGGATCACATCTTCCTTATCTATTAATCCATTGAAGGGCATCTTGGTTCTTTCCATAGTTTGGCGACCATGGCCATTGCTGCTATAAACATTGGGGTACAGATGGCCCTTCCTTTCACTACATCTGTATCTTTGGGGTAAATACCCAGGAGTGCTATGGCAGGGTCTTAGGGAAGTTCTATTTTTAATTTCTTGAGGAATCTCCACACTGATCTCCAAAGAGGCTGCACCAACTTGCATTCCCACCAACAGTGTAAGAGGGTTCCCCTTTCTCCACATTCTCTCCAACACATGTTGTTTTCTGTTTTGTTAATTTTGGCCATTCTAACTGGTGTAAGGTGATATCTCAATGTGGTTTTAATTTTAATCTCCCTGATGGCTAGTGATGATGAACTTTTTTGAGCTAGCACCTTGAGTATCATTGTTTTGAACTCGCTTTCTGACATATTGCCAATGTTTGTATTGATTCAGCCCCTAGGCATCGCTACTGACTCTTGTGGGTTTTTTTGTTTTTTGGGGGGGTGTTTTTTTGTTTTGTTTTGTTTTGTTTTGTGGTGAGTTCTTCTTCCTTATCATTTTATCCAGAGTAGAATATATGAACAAGAGTAAAAAATACTAAAAGGGTGGCAAAGGCCCCAGAAAAATGTACACTAACTAAATCAGAAGTGATCCCAATCTGGGGGGGGGGATAAAAACTAAAAATTTAAAAATAATATATAGTAGACTGATGAATAGAACAGAGCCACCCACTTGATTTTTGGTGTATTTTGTTCTCTTGGAAGAAACTACCTCCCACAATTTTAAAGAAGAAAAAATTTATATATGTATACAAAAATAAAGGTAAGCACGATGAAGGGATGGAATATTAATGTAATGATGAAAATTTTAAAAATTCTAAAAGTAACATTGGAAAGATAAGTTTTTGGGAAAAAATGAAGAAAAAGAGGAGGGAATATGCTCAGTCTGGAGACTAGAACAAAGCCATGTGCTAGATTAGATTGTATTTAGATTATTATAAGAAATTGTATCTGAAAATTTTTTTAGAAAAAACAAACCTATATGTATATAAATGTATAAAATAAATAAGGTTAAATGCAATGAAGGGATAAAATATGACTATAACAATGAAGGTTTAAAAAGGTTATTTTTAGAAAGGTATTGTTTAGGTAAACTAGTTTTAAAAAACATTAAAAAAGGAAAGAGGAAAAGTTAAAAAGATAGAATAAGAAAAAAATGAAATTAAAGAAAAAAAAACGCATTAACTTTGCAAGACTAAAGGGTCATTGGGAAAAAGCCACGAATTCTTTGTGTTGCTTTCCATAGCTCTGAAGTTCCACTGTTCTCCTTGATCAGTGAGCTTGGTCCTGGCTGGATGTTCTTGCTGATCTTCTGCGGGAGGGGCCTGTTGCAGTGATTCTCAAATGTCTTTGCCCGAGGCAGAATTGCACTACCCTTGCCAGGGGCCGGGCTGAGTAATCTGCCCATGTTTGCTCTAGCAGCTTTTGTTTCCTGAATGCTTTCTGTGCTGTTTTGGAGGACAGGAATGAAAATGTTGGCCTCCTAATCTCCTGCATGGAGGAGCTGAGAGCTCAGGGCCCCACTCCTCAGTGTGCTCTCAGAGAAAAGCTGTCAGTCACTCCTGTCTCCCTGGTCTCTGGCCATACTCCATGCTCCCCGTGTCTGTGACCAAGCATTTCTGTCTCTGGCACATGGCCCTATTTGGAGTCTCCAAACCCAGCAGATTTCTTCCACGCTGCTCCTCCCAGAGGAGAAAGGTGGGTCTCCCCAGATCTGCCACTTGTGGGGTCCCTGCTCGAAGAGCAGTGGTCCAGCTGTGCCTCGGATCATAGTTTAAGGTAACGCCGATCTGAAAGCTTACTTCTCTGCTTTTTATCTGTAGTCAGCTTCCCCACTCTGTTACCTGTGAGCTCTGCTACCTTCAGACACCCCCAATCTTACTGTGACCCCATGTGACACTATCCCCATGACTTAGCTTCTGGAGTGATGTCCCTCAGTGGAGCAGACTTCTAAATTTCTGATTTTGTGCTCTGCTTCTCTGCCACCCACTGGGTGCCAGCCCCTATCCCCATGGTCTATCTTCTTGTCACTTCGGATTCACTTCTCTGCATGTCCTACCTTTCATAAAATGGTCGATTTTCTGTTCCTAGAATTGCTGTTCTTCTTCTCTTCTATCTCCTGTTGAGTTCGTAGGTGTTCAGAATGGTTTGATACCTATCTAGCTGTACTCCTCAGATATGATATCATTTCAGTCCACTTCTTCTCCCCGACCCTGCCTCTACTGAGAAAATGTTCTTAAACTGTTGCAGATTTTGATTTAATGGCTATAACAAATTCTTTAAAACTTTATATCTGCATTACCAATGTAATAAGTAATGCCATCTTTTTAAATGAAAGATCAATACCATTTTTTATTCTTCATCAGGTTCCTAAATTTCTGATAAGAATAGGGTCATTATGTCAAAATAATATTCCCTATCTTCCCTACATATAGATAGACAATTGTGTCATGTATCATCTTTGTCTTGTCCAAATCCAGCATTTCTATCCTGCTCTGAGCTCTGGGAGCCTGACTTCTGTGGACTCTATCAATGGGTGACCTTGGAGTCCATCTGGCATTTGATTGGATTTCAGCAGTTGAGAAACAAGGAAATAAAGGAATAGTATGTGAGATAGCTCCAGGTACTCTCTGTGGACTCGATTACATTAGCCATGTCCCTTAAAACAGGGGCTTCTATCAAGCTATTCTGAATCAGAGTTCCTATAACTGCTCATTACCTTTGCTCTTTGGGCTTAGGGTTAGTGACCCTTCCTTTGGATTTTACAAATTCATGGAACTTCATTAACTTTTTGTAAATAGTCATTTTATTAACCTTTTTTTAAATTACTGATTTAAGTATGCCATCTATTTTATGGCAGTGCTGTGACTGATACGGCAATTTATATGGCTCTAGACTCCACTAACTTTCATGGAGCACACAAAAGCAGACCAGAGAAAAGACTCTGGAATAGACAGAACTGTCTTTGAACTGTGGGTCTGGCATTCTCTAAGTGTGACCTCTGCCATCATATTTAATTATTTCTGAGGCATCCATTGCTTTGTGAGAGTGAGATGATGATGGACTCTAATACGTGAGTTTGATGTGGCTATTTAAAGAGATAGCAGGGTGGAGGGGATTAGAGAGAAACAAAGTCATCTCTATGCTGTTTGTTGTTTATGCTGGGTTATAGGTACGTAAGGGTTCATTATTACCATTCTCTCTACTAATGTATATTTTTTAAATCATTCATATATTAAGAAGGAGGCAATATCTTCTTCTTTTTATAAGGCATAGTACTGAGTATACACTCTAAGAGCTGAGATTGACCAGGTATAGAAAAGTAGTCATTACAGAGCTGTGTCTCGGTCTTTGGGTAACCAGAAGATGTCCATCAAAAGAGAGATGAATTTCTGCTGGAACATATATACTAGAGAGCACGATACTCCACTAGTCTTCTGGATACTATTTGGCATCAATAAGATGACTGACTTCATGGCAAGTTTTGTTCCCTGTATTGTGTGGCTCCTTTTAAATAGCATGAATAGTGCTATTCACACTGTTGACAGAGACTCTCTGGGACTTATGTGGTACTTAGGAAACTATTTTTCCTCCACAATGTACAAATATCAGGAACTGTGTTAATGTTACAGCTCTTGCAAGTTTTGCTCATGTAAATCATCATCCTTGATCAACTCTGAGACTTTGGCAAGATTGAGTCTGAGTCTGGTCAGCTGAGTACATGACCTTGGAAAAGATGAGCTCATTGGTCCATGGGGCCAGTCAGTCTTCCCTCACTAATTTCTTTTGGTCTTAAACTCAGCTATTCTTTTTCCATTAGGAATTTCCCATGTTACAGATCATTCAAGGAAGCTTCAGAGAACTTAAGTGCCACTTCAAAAGCCCTTCAGCTCGTAAGTGGGGAAGCAAAGAATGCCGCTTCTACCTTAGATTTTAGTGGAGAATATCCTTAGAAATAAAACTAGTCACTTGACTTGTTTGACTGAGAAGTACAAGATCAGGGCCTTCACAGTTTAGATTCTCTTCAATTTTGGAGTCACTACATCTGTTGCCATCGAGTGATCTAGTTAAAAGTAAAAATGATAATGATGATGATAGTAAAATAGTTGGAGATGGCAATATTAAAAGACAACATTAATTTATTTAAAGTATGTCCGAGTGTAGAATACTTTCTACACTTCTCCCTGTATTATCAAAATGCTGGGAGAATGAGAAATTCAGATTGCCTGGAATGGATACTTTCAGTCATGGATAATAAAGAAAGTGCAGCTTTCTTCTTCTCAAGTAAAGTATGGGTCTCTGAATTGTCATTTTTACTGCAAATTACAGCATGAAAAATTAAGCAGAGAATTGCTCATGAGCTACAAATGATGGCTTTTTATTTACACTCAACTTGTTCAACCATGTAGTGATATTTTAGAATGAAGTCCCTCATATTGTCATTAATGTCACTATAATTATGCCATTATTGATAATATTACCATAACATAATTTTATTAGGTGTTTTTCCTTCAGATTCAGTGATGGCCTAGTGTAACAGAGAATAATAGCTTAGTGTAATGACTTCGGAACATAATTTTTGTTAATATGCTTCATTAAGACGTCAAGAATGTGCTGAGTACAATGACCTCATTTATTCAATAAGATATAAAAATCCACACCTGTATGTTAATTTACGTTTGTGTGTTGTTTTTTTTTTTCAAAATTTATTTGACAGACAGAGATCACAAGTAGGCAGAAAGGCAGGCAGAGAGAGAGGAAGGAAAGCAGGCTCCCTGCTGAGCAGAGAGCTCGATGCGGGGCTCGATCTCAGGACCCTGGGATCATGACCTGAGCCGAAAGCAGAGGTTTTAACCCACTGAGCCGCCCAGGAGCCCCCGTTTGTGTGCTTTTGAAATGAGTTGATATTACTTTTAAAATGGAAAGTCTAAATTCTATCAAGCTCAGGGATGGACCTACATGTCACTGTATCTGCTGCAACCCCCACCACTCTCCATTGACAGCATAATTCTCAGAAAGGGTACTGCCATACTACTGTAATGGAAAGAGTGCTGAATGATGAGGACGGAGACTCTACTATATATAGTGTTATGGTATTGCTTGGTTGTACAGCGGGTAGTTCCCTTTGCCTTATCCAAGGAAACTGGCCTTCAGGAGTCCCTGTCTGGTGGCCTGAAGGCTGAATTCAGGAGGCATATGCCCATTACTCATTTTCTAAATTTGGTTCTGAGTGCCTGCATGTGATGTGGACTCTCTTCACTTAATTACATTTCCTATTACTACTTTTTTTTTTCTCTGACCCTTGAAAGCACTTAAGATTTGTGAGCTCTGGATAGCTCTGGCTCTGAGTCTTTTGCAGCCATGGGAATGCAAGAATTTCAGTTTCTGCTGGAGCAACATACATTTCCCACCATTTCTGTGTCTCAACGTTAAAGGTCTGAGACCTCTATGTTTTCCTCTGTTGGCTTTATTGTGGATTTTTTTTTAAAAGATTTTACTTATTTGACAGAGAGAGAGACAGAGAGAGAGGGAACATAAGCAGGGAGAGTGGGAGAGGGAGAAGCAGGCTTCCCGCTGAGCCTGGAGCTTGACGCCTGGCTCGATCCCCGGACTCAGAGATCATGACCTGAGCCAAAGGCAGATGCTTAATGACCGAGCCACCCAGCTGCCCCTTTATTGTGGATTTTTGCTCAAGGAAGGCCCATACTCTCTGTGTCTTGATACTTTTCTAGTTTAGTCTCATGATGCTACCTACCCACCTTTGCTTTCATGTGATAAATACCAGCATAACGTGTTTTTAAAATCATTAATACATTTTGTGGCTCATGGTCTTCAGCAGGGCTCATGTCCATCACATCTTACACTGCTGTCTCTATTATGTAGGTATTATGTCATCACAGACACATTTTTAGATACTCCTACAATGGGCAGATATTTTTACAAAAACATCGGATTTTGTTGATTTCAGTCTTAGGCTTCCGCTGACCCCCAGTTATCTCCAGGAACAGTTCTTCTCAACAGCTCCTGTTCATGCATGTGCTTCCTCTCCACTGAGCCCCCCAGGACACACATGCAATTATTTAGGGGCTTCATTTTCACAACGATTATCATTACTCATCCCATATTGCATCACAACCACATGCTAGGTAAGCGGTAGTAGGTCATGCTGCACCTTTGTCTCTGATACCCTTCCTGCCCTTCTTTGTAATCCCAAAGCCCTCCTTCCTTGTGATCACATAAATAAAATTTCCATCGCAGCCTTTCATAGTCCTGTCTTGAAAACTGTGTGTTTTTTGAAAATGCTTTGCGTATAAAATGATACTTGTAACATGCAGAGTGTTTAAAAGGTCATTGCAAAGTGGGAAGACTGACTGGTGCCCACTCATGTTGTCCACTGCCTGTGTTAAGAGATAAGATGTCATTCATTACATGTAAACTCTCTTCGCATATCATCCTGCCTCTGGAATAGAGACCATCAACATCCTGACCCCTTCTCGGGAAACATTCTCCTGCTATTATTTATAGTTTTACCATGTATGCATACATCCTGAAATATAACTTCATTTTGCCTCTTTTAAAGTTTTATGTAGCTGGAATCATTCTGTATATAATATTTTGTGGTCTGCTTCTTTGGTTCTCATTTTTTTTTTTTTTTTTTTTTTTTTTTTTGTGAGATGCCCTGATGTTAAAGCATATGGTTACAGTGCATTCGTTTTAATTACTATATGGTACCCTATACCATGGATACATCCCTTTATTTGTTTTGTTTTTTTGTGTGTTTATCATGTAATGATAGACATTTAGTTTGTCCAGTTTGGGTTTATTACAAACAATTCTGTAAACATACTTGCATGTCTTTCCTGGTATAGTTTTGTAAGAGTACTTCTTAGCGATACCCTGAGAGAGGTACATGGCATTCTAGGGTGTGTGTGCGCCTTACATTTTCCCAGATTATGAACAATTAATTCTATAAAACTCTTTTTGCTGTACATCTTCAACACATTAGTGCAGACATTAACATTTTTGCTGATCTAAGATTGCCAGGATATTTAATTGTCATTTCAGTGTCCGTTTTTCTGAATATTAATGAGGCTGCACATCTAAGAGCCCTTCCCAGTCATCCAGCTGGGACATTGCCTCTTCCTTGGAACTTTAGCAACACATATTTCACATGTTGCTGTTACAGGGTTTTCTTCTTCTATCTCATATTGTACTTATCTGTATTCAAAAATGTGTGATTCTTGAGGACCGAATGCAGTTTGGACTCCTGTTGGTATCCTGTGTGATTTGCAACACAGGGTCTGCCGATGGTAGGCTGTCCCGTTTTTACCCCCTGACGAAACAATGAATGTCTGAAGGTATGGATTGCAGAGCAAACATAGAATAGTTCACAAAACAGGTTTAAAAGTCAGAGAGACTGGGGATGAATACTGATTCTTTCACTTACTAGCAGTCTGATCTGGAGAAATATATTTACTCTGAATAAATAGGTTTTTTTTTTCTCTGTAAATTGGAGATAGTGTTAATGACAGCTTCATAATATTCCTGCAAAATTAAATGAGGTGGTTTATGTAAGTCACATGTAAGTCATAACATTGCCTGCTTAATCTCTGGTAGCTCTCGTTGCTTCTGATGATGATTATGATATTAGTATTCAGATCTTGTTCTGAAGACATTGCCCAGAAGAGGGATGAGTTTGTGTGTTGCCATTCTTTTACTGTAGGTGATCGGTTAAAAGATCTTCCTTCTCTGATGAGACAGTCTTCAGTGGAAATGGGAATAAATAATAGAATGTATGTAGAAATGGAATGGAGGGAAAATTTGGATCATTCTTCTTTTAAGTATTCAAAAGTATGGGGGAAAGAGGCTGGTAGGGATAAGTAAGAAGAGGAAAAGGGGCTGGAGGAGGAAGCAGTAGTCTAGATTTTCGGCATGTTCTTCTCAGCAGCACGGTTGAGAGGATACTGAGCACACCACCAATTCAGCCTATAAATGCCCAGGATCAAAATCCCCGAATGGGATTAAGAAACCCACTTGTCCTGCCGAACACTGGGTGATGGGTGGAATTGCTGACTCATTATATCCTACTCCTGAAAACTAACATAACACTGTATGTTAACCACACTGGAATTAAAATTTAAAGAATTTCTTTCTTTTTTTTTTTTTTAACTGCTAGACCATCTCCTAAAAGGTAGCTAGTTGCCACATTTTAGAATCCAGTGGGGGAGAAATAGCACAAATGTGTGAGGGGACCCCAAACCACTTTGAAGTCAGAGAACATGTGGAAGAAAATGAATCAAAACACTCAAATGAATATGCAAAAAATAATTAGGTAGAGCAACGGCAGCATCAGGAACAGATCTGCATAATTCTAACAGCATTTTAGGGAGAAATGTAAACTAAAGCCTCCAGTGCCTTGTTAAGCCAGTGTCAGTAAAATGTAAGCCTCTGTAAATGAGCTATGTGCTTGCCAGTGATGAAATAATTTCCAACACTCAGAAAGAGGTTAACGTTTAGGAATCTGGATTTCAGTGCAAACGTATACGCTTTAAAATATTCCACCGCAGTATTTGCAAAATGTTTTCAGAGTCGTTGCATTTATATCCCTGCTCTCATATAATTTACATGTACTTTTCCATAAAAAAAAAAAAAACTCTTGATGTGCAAATGTAAATAGCATATTAGAAGCAGTGGTTTACCCAAACAAACCATTTCAAGACATATATGTAAAAATAAAAATTTGTAGAGGTAGATCACTTTTTGGCTTAAATTGCTTGAGGGTTCTCTCATGACTTGCAGAATGAAGTCCAAATGCATTGACATTAGCATAAACTCCTTCTAAGACAGTCTCATTCTTCAGCTAAATTTCTGGTCATTCTGGATAGACTTCACAGATCATGCTTTCGCAATAACACTGACTGTAGGGTTGTCTGATCTGTGGTTGATGCTCTTCCCTCAATGGGGAAAATCTATTCCAAATTTCTTTTTTTTTTTTTGAAAGATTTTATTTATTTGATAGTGAGATCACCAATAGGCAGAGGCAGGCAGAGGCTGGGGAGCAGGCTCCCTGCTGAGCAAAGAGCCCAATGTGGGGCTCGATCCCAGGACCCTAAGATCATGACCTAAGCCGAAGGCAGAGGCTTGGCCCACTGAGCCACCCAGTCGCCCCTCCAAATTTCTTTGTTTGGATAAATCTTACTTAGTTTTCATGAGTAAATACATATGTTTCCCTGAAACATGCTTCAAGCATCCAAAGTTAGCTAAGGATGGTCTGAGCCTTCACAAATCATTCCTAATTCATACTTGTGGAGTGATTTTTTTTTTTACCATTGCCAGTACAGAATGGCTAGATTCAAAATTGCACATTTTCACAGTAAGCACCTTTGGGTTGAGGCATTATGGGTATGTTATTGGGGCTCAGGGAAGGGGTGAGTTCAGCAGGACCTGAAGAGTGCCCATTGCTAAGATGAAACTGCTCATTCAGCTGTATTGTTCAAGGAAGTGCTGACTTTTGCACAGAGGTTAGGATGTCTAATGTGGGTACCCAGAAATCTTCCCTGAGCATTGTGTTCCTAGCACAGGCTTGTGGTTATTTTCTCAGCCCTGCCAGTCGGAATACAGGAGGAGGCAGGGTTACTATAACTATATATTCTACCTCTTCTGAAATTGGTTGAGGCCAACATATGATTGGGATCAAAGAGTCTGGTGAAAGGGTGTGTTCAGGAAACTGGGTTCTTTTATGAGCCATATAAGGGTTCAAGGGCAAGAGAAATCAAGCTGAGATGGACCAAAAAAAAAAAAAAAAAGGAGGTTAGTCCACTTTGCAAGCTGAGAAAATTTAAGTCTATGCTATACTACTTCCAGAGCCACTCAGGTTGATAGCTTTGCATTTTATAAAATGCACTAACAACCATTATCTAATTTGAGCCCACCAATTCTGTGAATTAGATTTAGAGACTTTTGAACTAGCTCTGACCTCTGAGTTCACCTGGTTCAGTGCTTTAAAATATATTCGGCTGTGAAAGAATCTCACACAAAAATCTAGTGTGCAGACATAAGATGCTGTGGCTGAAGCAGAGGAAGAGGGAGGGAACACTTGTTGACTGCACTCTTCCCCACCACCTCCCCTGAGCCAATGGAGGGCTGTGATGCTGCCTGGAGACTGGGAACCAAGGGTCCAGTAGCAAATCCTCTGAAGATATCGAGGACCCGGAAGTGAAGTGATCCATTCACTGTCCCCACAGATAATATATTGTTGAGCCAGCAGTCCTTTGGGTTGAAATGACTCTGAGAAATAGCACTATATTAGTAATCACGTTTTATTGGTGAAAAACCTAAACCTTGGTGCAACTATAGTTCTAGGATCAGAGCTGCAACCCAAGTCATCCAAAGTTACTTGTCATAGACCTACATCAACATCAATATTTGTGAAGGTATAATGGCAGTCATACAGCAGTGTCAATCCTAACTGATTCATTAGAATCAGCTGGGGATTTTGTTTTCAACAGGAGTATGTGAAGGTCCAATCATATTTATAAAAAAACAGAACTTTCTGATGTTGGAACTTGAGTATATATATGTTGGAAACCTCTCTGAGCTATTCAGATGCACCCTCATGATAAGATCTATATAGGGTTAGTGTCCACTTCATTAAGAAACCCTAATGGTCAGAGAAGACTTTATAGGGTAGAATGGGCCAATGCTTATAGATTAGCAGTGGCCTTCTGGAACACTGTTTTGAGAAGGATTATGACAATATGTGCAATCTCAGTGATGTCTACCTTGGGCATAGAAATGAAGAGCTGAAGATTACATACCATATTCTCTCTCTCTCTCTCTCTCTTTTTAAGATTTTTTTAAGCAATCTCTCCACCCAACGTGAGGCTCAAACTCACGACCCAGAGATCAAGAGCTGCAGGCTCTACCAACTGAGCCAGCCCAGTGCCCCCACATACAATATTCTTATCCTCCCTCCTTCTACTCTCAATTAGTTAATAAAATTATAAAATCTGTCACTTAAAATCTAGTCACTTGGGTATATAGGCAACAAAATAAATATATCTCTGACAGGAATCAATCGTAATAAACTGGGATCTATTCCTATCTCAAAAAGAGGGTCTCTCAGGGTGCCTGGGTGGCTCAGTTGTTAAGCATCTGCCTTCGGCTCAGGTCATGATCCCAGGGTCCTGGGATCGAGCCCCACATCAGGCTCCCTGCTTAGCGGGAAGCCTGCTTCTCTCTCTCCCACTCCCTCTGCTTGGGTTCCGTCTCTTGCTGTGTCTCCTCTGTCAAATACATAAATAAAATCTTTATAAAAAAAAAAAAAGGATCTCTCCTTTGCAATAGTAAGGTCTCCAGCATCAGTCTTTATTTTACAGTGTATTCCATAAAGCCTTTTATTCTATTAAATGTTATGTATACAGTGAATTTGTGTTGCTAATGGTATGAAATTATCACACACATAAAGCTATTGACTAATTACACAAAATTAAAATATTATAGAACAAGTGAAAGTTCTTTGACCATCACCCTCATGCCCTCTGTTTCCTAGAGATAACCACTGTTGATCAGTTAGATACATTGTCCTTCCAGATTTTCCTGTACATTTACCCACATATAGAAATTCAGTGCTGATGACCAATCTGGAATAAAGATGACTGCCTGTTGGGAATGGTTGTCCATGGAGAATGCTCATTTTTTCACAAGCTCCTCACTCACTGGTTTATGCTAAAATGCTATCTTGGAGTTTGGGAAACACTCAGAAGCATGTAAGAGCAAGGTGGCAAGGCTAGAACTCAGTTATAGACTTTGAAGCCTTTGCCTGAGGGTTGGAGGAATCAGAGGCCACCCCGAGGGACCCAAATGTATTGTGTCCTCTTCCAGGGGCAGGCAGCTGGTCTGCCTGAGGCTGACAATGGAGGGTAAAGGCAGGAGAGGCAACAGGCTGGTGTTTCCCGTTTAAGAAATAGAGGAAAAGCTTGACCTGCTGGGTTTCAGCCCAGACATAAGAACTTTGAAGCATAGCCAGAGCAGAAATTCAAAAACATTTCTCTTTCAAATGTTGAGATTCTTTTATATCCCTACTTTTCTGAATTTTCCTAAAATAGAGATTATCAATAACTTTTGCTAGTTAGCTGAGTGTCTAAGATGAGGAAACAAGAAATAGAACCTTTTTTCGTAAGGCAGGAAAAATTTTGGAGACAATTGTCCCTGCTCTCTGAACCATCAGTATAGAAGAAAAGAATTGAAGGAATGTCCGGGTGGCTTAGTTGATTAAGCATCTGCCTGTGGCTCAGGTCATGATCCCAGGATTCTGGGATCAAGTCCCAGAATCATTGGGCTCCGTGCTCAGTGGGGAGCCTGCTTCTCCCTCTGCCTGTCACTCCTTGTGCTTGTGCGTGCTCTCTCTCTTTTTCTCTCTCTCTGACAAATTAAAAAAAAAAAAAAAAAAAGAATGAAAGAAAGAAAGAAAGAGAACTTAAAAAAGAAAAAGAAAAGGTAATTTTAAAAAATTGGTGCACTCCATATCCTTTCGGATTATTTTTTTGGTCATGATTCTTCACATAGTTCAGCTCATATTTAATCCTCTATCCTACTCAAACCTATTTTTTCAGGGATTGACTGAATGTCAATGGTGATTTTGCACATTTTACAGTCACTTTCATAAAGTGGTAAGTGGAAAAAAATTCTATTTTCCACTTCCTGGCAGGTTTTATTTTTTACCCTTCACTTGCAAAAATGCCCAAATCCCCAACTCACACTTTAGAGGTGCAGTTTTTGGTTGTAGATTTATTTTTAAAAATTTACAGATGGAGTTAGTTGCTCATTCTATCCCTTTATTTTCTCTAAAGCAATATAATTTCTGGAGTGTGAATGAGAAAGATTGAAGAGGCTTGCTGCAGGAAATAAATTCAGTTAAAATTTCTCCTCTTTAGTGTGAATTAAGTATTGCAAATCTGATACTCCACCAATATTAACACAATCAATGCACAATTGTAAAGGTGTGTGCTCTTTTGCTCTTTCATTACAAAACCTTCTGAAAGAAGAAAGTGCTATTTTTTTTTAAGATTTTATTTATTTGACAGACAGAGATCACAAGTAGGCAGAGAGGCAGGCAGAGAGAGAGGGGGAAGAAGGCTCCCTGCTGTGCAGAGAACCCAATGTGGGGCTTGATCCCAAGACCCTGCGATCATGACCTGAGCTGAAGGCAGAGGCCTAACCCACTGAGCCACCCAGGTGCCCAAGAAAGTGCTATATGATGGTCTATAGACCAATGGGTCTTTGCTCTGGTGCTCATCAATGACCAATGGGGCTTTTAAAACATACTGATGCCAAGCCCCATCTCCAAGTTTCTGTGACTTGGGTGTCTCATGTGGACAACCTTGTCCAGGGATTGTAATACACAAATGATCATTGGTTTGTATCATAAGAGATATTAAAAGTGTTAACTATGGTGAGCTGTTCATTAAAAAAACAAAAAACAAAAAAGCAAAAAACGTCATTTGGGTTTTTTGGGATGGTTTTTGGGATTTGGGAATGGTTGGATGTAAAACACGTGATCCTTAAATTGAGGTACTTTGTGCTTCTTTCCAGGCATTGTAAGCTAGAATATATACAACTCAGGGTCCTCTCAAATATAACATTTATAATTATCCTCTTTCAGATATTAACATTTGTGCCAATTAGCTGCTATATTGATTAAGAGAAATCCAAGAACCTAGATGTGTGGCTTAAGAATGCTCTTTAATGGAAATGCTCTCAAGGTTTTTGGGTTATCTGAGAGACATTCAATGAATCACGGAGAATATTCAAAATGGAAAATAAATCTATTTTTTTTCTACCCCTTAGAATAATGCCCCTGGATATATAAATGCATCAAGTTGCATAAACATGACAAAGTTATTATAATTATTTTCTTACTTATCTCCTGACTTTCTTTATGAATATATTACACTACAATAATTCTATTTAATAGTAACCTAGCAACAACATGCCTGAAGGAGGTTGCTCTTTCACTGATGAAGGGAAAGCTTTGCAACGGACTTTGTAAGACTCACATTCTCCTTAGGCTAGGAGAGCTCATGGGAAAATCTCATTACTCCCCTACCTCCAAAAAAATAACTTCGTCTAATTATGGAGAATAGCTCAATTTTCTCCCTTTTGCCACTTTGTCAATAATTTTGAGACATTTGTGATAAGATCCCTATTTTTAAAGTTTAAGAAACCAACAATGAACAGTTGTTATAGATTTTATTTTTGTTCATTAAAAACCAGAGGCATGCTTCAAAGTGCAAAAACCTAGAATGTGAATTTTGGCTGCTTTCTTGGGTCAGTCTCTTCTCGATTCCTGAAAGTCTGTAATTTTTGACATTTTTGACTTTCTATCCTAGATCACTGAATGGTGTGGCCAGGCAGGTGTAAATACAGTTATCGTCTTCCATTCCTGAGACAATCTGTGAAGATAGGAAGTTGAGTAATTCCTGCATTTATTATTAGTTGGAACATTTTATTGATCTTTATGATGAAATGTGCAGTAAGAAGGTAAAGTGTTATTGAAATAATGCATCTTTTTTTTTTTGGTGACTTTATTTTTGAGCTTTCATGTTATTCTTCTGGATAAAGCGGTGTTGGTTTATTTTCTCACAAGATAAACATGACTTGATATCACCTTTAATGTATAGTGCCCCAGGCAGGAAATCATCTGCAGAGAAACTTTATTAGCATACATATGGGGTATGCAAATTCAAAAAAATTATTTACACAAAACTTCCTCTAAGGACTTAAAAAAGCTTTATACCTATTATCTACTGAATCTTTAACATAATCCTGGGATGTGGATGAAGAGTCAATATTATTATGTACTTTGTTCCTTCAAAAGGCCCTTTTTATTCTTGTGCTCTGAGAGACTTGTTAGTGTTAATTACTATTAATTGCTTCCAGGTTTTAAAAGGAATTTATACAATTAAGTGTATATAATTAATTATTTATTAGATATATGCATACCATATATTTCATGTAAATCCAAGTATGTAGCATAGCATGCAAATATGAAGATGTATCTCCTGTGTTCTGTGCATGTGCATTGATATTTGTTGAAGAATTCTATTTTGTGCTTACTTATTAACATTTGCATTATCTCTAGACCTGTGGGTGGTCTAAAAGAATTAAATAATGCTTAATGCAGGGCATTTGAAAAGCAAAGAAACTGCTCATTTTAGTTTAGTTTAAGAAAGGGAACATGAATCCAAATCATAGGTTAAAACAAATACTGACCCTAGGTTCAAAGGTCTTTTGAATGTGGACATGCTTGCCAATGAGATAGATGTGATTTGGATTTGTAGCAGTCAACGACCAGTTTTGGATTTTTGGTCACTTGAAAGGCTTCTCCTTTCTCCTACCCCAAAGAGGGTAGGAGTGGAAAGTTTGGGTCTCAACGATAGAAATTAGATCAACTATAATAGCCATATTTGGTAGACACAGTCAAAGACTTCTTACCTGTGAAAAATGAGACAGTGGTTACTGGTTTCTCTTATACAGCCTGTAATATCAAAAGTGGAGGCTTGGGGTGCCTTGGTGGGTCAGTCATTTAAGCATCTGCCTTTGGCTCAGGTCAGGATCCCATGGTCCTGAGATCCAGCCAGGCACTGGGCTCCCTGCTCAGCTAGGAGTCTGCTTCTCCCTCTCTCTGTCCCTCCCCCCCACTTGTGCTCTCTCTCTCTCTCTATCAAATAAATAAATTAAATCTTAAAAAAAAAGTAGTAGGCTTATCCAAAGCATATGAATGTTTTCCCTTTACTGTTGAGAAGAATGCAAGCATATTTGCATTTATGACTCCTCTTCAATAGTACTGGAGGTCTTAGCCAGGGCAGTGAGGCAAAGAAAAGAAATTAAAAATCATCCAAATTAGAAAGGAGGAAATAGAAGTATTTATACTTAGAGTAAACATGTCTATGTATGTGGAAAATCCCATTTTTAAAAATCTCCTAGCAGCAATAAGTGAGTTTAGTAAGTTCACAAGATACAAAATTACACAAAAGTTCATTGTAGTACTATGTACTAGAAATGTACAATTAGACACATAAATTTAAAAGAAAAATTAAATAACCTCCAAAAATGAAATCCTGAGGTATATATCTTACAAAATATACACAGAATTTATATGCTAAAAACTTAAAAATTCTGATAAAAGAAATGAAAAAAGACCCAAATAGAAATACATATAATGTTTGTGGATTTGAATAGTCAATATAGTAAAAAATATCAGTTCTCTTCAAATTGATCCCTTAATTTAACACAGTGCTAATAAAAATCCTGGGAGATGATTTTGTATTCATCAGGTGATTATAAAATTTATATCAGAAGGCAAAATCTCTAATAGTTTAGAAAGGGAAGAATAGGGGCACCTGGGTGGCTCAGTGGGTTAAGCCTCTGCCTTCGGCTCAGGTTATGGTCTCAGGGTCCTGGGATCGAGTCCTGCATCGGGCTCTCTGCTCGGCGGGGAGCCTGCTTCCTCCTCTCTCTCTCTGCCTGCCTCTCTGCCTACTTGTAATCTCTCTCTGTCAAATAAATAAATAAAATATTTAAAAAAAAAAAAAGAAAGGGAAGAATAAAGTAGGAGAAATCATACTACTAATTCTAAGACTTATTATAAAGGGCTGAAATAATGAAAGGAGTGTGGTGTTGGCAAAGGTATGAAGACAGAGATTAATGGAAGAGAATAGATGGTCCAGAAACAAATCCAAAAAATTTGGACACCTAATTTTTGACAAAGGTGCAAAAACAAATCAGGAGGTTATACTTTTTAAAAAATAGTGTTGGACCAATCGATCATACATATGTAAAAGAATAAACCTCAAACCAAACCTCATACCAATACAAAAATTACCCCAAATTGATTGTAAATATAAAGCATAAAAACATAAAACTCTTAGAAAAGAAGAAAGGAGAAAAGTCTTTGTGACCTAGGGCGAGGCAAAAGATTTTTAGATAACTGAAAGTATAATCCCTTAAATAGTGTTAAAATGGATTTCATCAAAATTGAGTTTTTTCTTTGCAGAAAATACTTTTAAAGAATGAAAAGACAAGCTTCCCAATCATAGAAAAGACTTGCAAATTACATATCCCCCAAAAGACTTGGATGAAACATACACAAAAGAAAATAAAGCTCGACAATAAGAAAATAACCAACCAAATGGAAACTAAGCAAAAGATTTGAGCAAACACGTAAGCAAATATTATGTGTGCATATATATATTTATACACACACACACACGGTATCAAATACACATATGAAAGGATGCTCAGCATTGTTCACCTTCAGGAAAATACAAATTAAAACCGGATGAGGGGCACCTGGCTGGCTTAGCTGGTAGATTATGTGACTCTTGATCTCAGAGTCATGAGTTTGAGCCCCATACTGGGTGTAGAGATAACTTAAAAAATCAAATCTTTAATTAAAAAAACAAAACAAAACAGGATGAGAAACCATTGTACTTCCTATAAGAGTGGCTAAAATGAAAAACAAACGATACATTCTAGTAAGATGTTGAACAACTGGATCTCTCAGACATTGTAGTCAGAATTAACATTTACAGCCACTCTGGAAAATAATGAAATGGTTTCTTTTTTAAAAAAAAAAATTTATTTATTTATTTGACACAGAGAGAGAGATCACAAGTAGGCAGAGAGGCAGGCAGAGAGAGAGGGGGCGGGGGAAGCAGGCTCCCCGCTGAGCAGAAAGCCCAATGTGGGGCTCAATCCCAGGACCCTGAGATCATGACCTGAGCCAAAGGCAGAGGCTTAACCCACTGAGCCACCCAGGCGCCCCAATGAAATGATTTCTTATCAGTTTAAACATACACTTAGCATATTATCCAGCTACCCTACTTCTAGGTATTTATCTTAGAGAAATGAAGATTTACACTCACTCAAAACACTGCGTTTTAATGTTTATTGCAGCTCTATTTATATTGCCAGCACTAGGAACAGCTTGATGTCCTTCAGTGAGACAATGAGTAAATATATAGGATGATTCTATAAAATGAAACACTATTCAGCCATAAAAAGGGATGAACTATTGATAACATACAGCAAGATGGATAATTCTGAAAGGTGTTACACTGAGTCAAAGAATCCTGTCTCGAAAGGCTAAATAGAGTGTGCATCCGTTTCCGTGACATTCTCAAATCCACAAAACTAGAGCGAGGGAGATCATCACCATGTTCTAGGTGTTGGGTTTAAGGGCAGAGTATAACTATAGAGAGATAGAGGTTTGGGGGTGATGAAACTGTTTTCTGTCCTATTACAGACATAGTTACATGCATCTATACGTGTATTACAGTTGACTGAACTGTACCTGAAAAGGAAAAGTAAATTATATGATACTTAAAAAATAAAATTAAAAACCTCTGAAACCATCAAAATTCACAGTAGTATTTCTAAATATTTCTTTTCTGGTGTTTCACAGTATGTGCAAACACTGCCAGTATGAAAACAATACAAAACAAAACAGAATCAACATAACAATGAAAAACAAAACAGCAACAACAAACCATCTCCCAGTCAACTGCATCGATACAAGTAATGTATAGTTGGAATTCTGCAATATCAATCTTGCATTAAAGTATCCTTCTTTGGGGTTTATTGTCAGAAGACTTGGCTTCATGTAACCACTTGACCTTCTTTTCTTTCCTGTTGATATTTTGATTAATAAGTTTTTACTCCAGGAATATATTCAGTGGTTAATTCTGAAACCTTTCTTTGAGTTTTACAGACTATCCATATGCAGAGTAACACTTGAATTTTAATGTACTCTCTAAAGATTATCCAAAAGCACTTAATGAATACTCTGGTTCATGTAATAAGATATTGCTATTCACACCTCAGGATTCCAGAGTACATACATATTGAATAGGAATTAATATTTATGGTTATTCCCATAATAATTCTAAAACACAAAGAAAGCTATAAAGGTATTATCTGATTATTGACCTAACAAGATCCATCTCTAAATGCACCTACTTCACAAATTTAAGAGCAATGACTTAATTTATAAGAAAGAGGCAATTTACAAACTCTTCACATGTCTGATGCAACTAAGGCTAAACACTGTGTTTAAAAACATTGGAGTCCTTGAAACTGTGCATAGATTTTTGCCTCAAGAGTTATCTCTTCTGCTCCTCTGGCTGAAAAGTTTATTGGATTATCTTTTTTTGAGGTGTTAATTTAAAAGAAACTTACCTGAATCTTTCAGAGAAAACTTGGCTGTTTAATATTTAAAAGCCAAATCACTTTTTTTTTTTTTTTACTAGAAGTACAGTTTTACAAAGGTGTCTTAGAGGATTTCATGCAAAATGGTTTATTTCTTTTTCCTTTTAACTGAACAAAGAAATACTGCACTAAATTATTCATTTCCTTTACAAATATCTTGTTTTGTTTTGTTTTGTTTTTAAAAGCACCTGTTGTATACCAAGTCTGAGAAGGGTACTGGGAATACAGTGGTTCTATGGGCTGAATTATATCTCTCCCCACAAAGAGTCCTAACCCTTAGGACCTCAGAGTATGACTTTGTGACTGTATTTTGGAGATAGGGTCTCAAAAGGTAGTCTTTATTACGTTAAAATGAAACCTTTAGGGTGGGCCCTATTCCAATGTAACTGACACTCTTACAGAAAGAGGAGATTGAGACACAAAGATGTACAGGGACAGGACCATGTGAAGATGTGGGAAGAAGGTGGCCTTCCTACAAACCAAGCAGAAGAATCCAATCCTGTGGACACCTTGACCCCCCCCTCCTCCGCCCCCAAACTAATACAAGTAGTGAAAAAAAAGGCAAATATATATCTTACAAATACATCAAATATGGGAGCAGACACAAAGAACTACACAGGCAAATATTAACATACAATTTATCTGAGAAATTAGGGATGCTACAACAGAATAAAATAGGGGTCCTAGATTTGTTTTTTAGATATAAGGATGTAATATTTTACGGTAAGGTTTATAGGGCATGAGAGTCAATGGACTAAATAAAAGAAAAATCATTCCTGGCAGAGAACACTATATGATCAAACTTCTTGAGACAGAAAGAGCTTGTCCCTCTGAAATGAAAAATTATTTTTAAATTATATTAATTAATTAAAATGTATTTATAGCTTATATTTATATTCTAATCAAACATAACTCATTTAATTATTTAAAAAATATTTATTTAAAACTGTAGATGGAATTCAGAGTGAAGGAACAACAGGTTGTAAGCAGGGCTAGATCTAGCAGAGAATTTTAAGACTCACTTTTGAATTTTCTGCTTTTTTTTTCTTTTTAATTTTTTTTCTTTTTTTTATTTTTCAGGAATACTGCTCTTGTGGGTTTGCTTTTCTTATACTCTGAATATTATCTAAGTCTACCTTCTACTAAAGTCTAGAAAAGAGTGGAAAATTAAAGTGAGACATTTCAAATTTCTTTTGGCTTTAACATTCTGTGGCTCTACCAGCTTTTTGGGTCTATTAATCATTATATATTGCTTTGAATTTTGGATATACAGTCAGCAGCAGGATGTGTTATAAAATATTCACTGTAAAATTTAAGCCACAGCTTTTAAAGTATCCTCTCATTGGTATAGTTTGTATGTCTGCACGTCGATCTGGATAGTTGGTCATTCACCTACCAAATGTTGATTGACCATAAACTGTATGCTCACTTGCTGCTAGATGCTTAATGGTTTGTTACCACTATTCCTCCTTTCATGGTCCTTAGCATCTAGAATGAGAGACAAACGTTAAGAAGCCCAGTAAAAATATATGTGATTGCAAATTGTGGTGCATGCTTAGAAAGAAACAAAGTGGGTACAGAGATGGAGAAGTTTAAGTAATGAAAGGACAGTCTCTTCAAGTGCAGTGTTTTCATCCTTAAAGACAAGGAGAAGTTGGTTGACGAAGTAGGGACAAACCAATTGTGGAGAGAGGGAACTGCAGATTCAAAGGTCTTCAAGTGGGAGAAAGACTTGTGTACTCCAGGAGCTAGAAGGCAGCCAGAATGGTAAAGGTGGGATGTGACAGGAAGTCACAAAGGTAAGCTTGAAGTACATCATGGCTCAGTAGGATATGGCCAGGAGTTTGGATTTTATTTAGTGTGCAGAGGGAAGCCAGTGAATGTTAGCAGGGTGGTTAGTGAATTAAATACAAAATTAGAGCAGGAAGGTTATGAAATTATTCAGTGGTCTAGAACTCAAATTTCTTCTTGTCCTTAATAAGATTGAGTCTTTTAAGATTGTATTTGCTTTTGGGGCGCCTGGGTGGCTCAGTGGGTTAAGCCACTGCCTTCAGCTCAGGTCATGATCTCAGGGTGCTGGGATCGAGTCCCGCGTCGGGCTCTCTGCCTGCCTCTCCATCTACTTGTGATTTCTCTCTGTCAAATAAATAAAATCTTTAAAATGCAAACTATTAAAAAAAAAGATTGTATTTGCTTTCATTTTTCTGAACTTTGACTATAGCTGCATGATTAATTGAATTCTCTGTCCAGGCTTGATTTTGACTAAAGCTACTATATTTCATTCAGTTTAATTTACAGGATTTTAGAGAAGTATTATATATTGCATGGGAAGAAGGAACATATCCCTTTTCATAGAAATACCTTTAGTAAAAGAATAAAAGTTGGGAGAATGATGACATGTATGCATTGTTATTAGAAAAAGAATTGCATGACTGACCTCTGTCATTCCAAACCTGGTTTTCAAAAAGCCTGAACTGAAACCTGGTCAGAACTCAACTCTATTTGGGTATCTTTACCTGATAGGGTAAAGAAAACTTCTTTTAACAGGTAAAATTAAACCAAAAAAGAATAAATCCATTGTGCTGAGGCTTTCTTTTGAAGTTTCAGCAGTGGTATAATTAAAGTACGATTTCTGTAGAGTGAGAAAGAGGAGCAAATCAGTTATCAGAAGGGGAGTACCTTAAAAAAAAAAAACAGCAAAAAGTATTAGGATTAAAGTTACTTAGGAAACTCGAACCTTTACTGCATATAAAGAGGTTGACTTCTTTGAGCTTTTTGAAATTCCCTTTCAAAGGCCAGGGGAAGACATTAATAAAAGAAAAGTGTAGAATGAAGACTAGGAAAAATTTCAAGATATTATGATGTTAAAACAAAACAAAACCTAGAAACTCTTGCAGATAAAACAATGAAAGTTCTGTCATTTGAGCATTGAAAACAGACTGAAACAGAACCACACTACATAACATATTCTATAGGTTGAGAACCATCTTTTCCCTACAAAATACTCAGTCACAGTTCTGTAAACAATTTTTTCATTATAAATGTACTAAATACTCGTTTTGGTAATTTTGGAACTTGTAAAAAGCTAGAAAGAATATAAATGGGCTCAATATTTCTGCCACTCAAAGACAATAATGATGGTGGGTTAGTATTCTTCAGGTCCCTTTCCAATGTTGAATTGCTCGGTTGGGATTGCGTTCCATCTTCATTGTAGGGTGCTGTTTCCACCTTCAGTTCCCAGTAACCCTCCCTATGATCAGAATATTCTGGTGACTTCCTGCCCAAGTTCCACGGTAGTCCATGTAGTAGATGCAAGGCCATCTGTAGAAAAGCATCTCTTCTCTGCAGCAGTCAAGTAAAATACTTACATTCATTTTACCTAATACTCTTACAGCCTTTGTAACATGATAACTTTTTACCATCAACCTATTGATATAATGCACTGTTTTCAGATTTTACACTACCCCTATATACTTGGAATTAGTCCCACTCTGTGACACTTTTTTTATCGTTCTGGGTCTATTTTGCTGGATTTTGATATTTTGAGGTCTAGATGAAAACATTTTGCACTGATATTTAGTTTGCACTGATAGATGGTTTTATAATTTTCTTTATTTTGTATTGCCTTTATAATTTTCTCTTAATATTAAGGCTGTATTAGCTCAGGAAAAATGAATTTGAAAGATTTTTATTTTTATATATTCTTGAACAGGGCGCCTGGATAGCTCAGTCGTTAAGTGTCTGCCTTCGGCTTTAGTTATGATCCCAAGGTCCTGGGATGGAGCCAGGACCTTGGCTCCCTGCTCAGCGGGAAGCCTGCTTCTCCCTCTCCCATTCCCCCTGCTTGTGTTCCCTCTCTCGCTATATCTCTCTCTGTCAAATAAATAAGTAAAATCTTTAAAAAAAAAAAATGCTCTTGAACAGTGTAAGTAGCTTGGAGGTTTTCTGTCACTTAAAAACTTAAAAATAAGCATGTATAGGATAGCTTCTGCCTAGTGCCTTTGTTGAAGGCTTTTGGTTGTTGTTTTGTTTTTGTTTTTGTCTTTCATTTGCTTTAATGATAACTGGTTATTTTTCATTTCCTAGGTTTTGGGATATTTTGGTATTCAGAAGAAATTTTTATTCAGTTAAAGTATACATCTCTTCCTCTATGTACTGTTTATTTGCAAGTGTGTTTTATATTTAGCTATGACATATACAAATACATTTATTTTTGTCTTTTTAAAGGAAATGTAGATTAAGTGTTAAATTATTACTAGTACCACATTTCAACAGAATGAGCTAATTTTTCTTATTCTGTTTTCTCAAGATAGATCTGTATCCTATCTAACTTTTTTTTTTTTTAATATTTTATTTATTTGTCAGAGAGATAGAGGGAGCACAAGCAGGGAGAGCAGCAGGCAGAGAAAGAACAGACTCCCCACTGAGCAAGAAGCCGAATGTGGAACTCGATCCCAGGACTCTGGGATCATGACCTGAGCGGAAGGCAGACGCTTGACCTACAGAACCAATCAGGCATCCCCTATCTAACTTCTGGTAAAAGCTTTTTATTTTCTGAAAATACCAACATTTAATAGATTTTTACAGTACATATTTTTACTTTTTCTCTCTCTTCTCTTTCTTATCTTCTGTCTTTGGTTAACTTATCAAGATGGGTCTTCCATTCTACTTTTGTCTTCCTTGCTCTTCCTGTGCTCTCATTCATAAAACTCAAATAAGAGTTTGCAGTAAAATATTTGAAATATTTCCATCCTAAAAATAACAGCCAGCCAGTTTTGAAGTTGTGCTTTACAGCTTAATATTAGGAACCTTATCATTTTTAGTTCATGGCTGAAGTAAACATACAATATATCAGATAGTGAAGGAGACAGGTTTCTAACCAAATCACCCTGTCAGAGGGTGGCTGGACACACTGTCTTCATTGACTTGATCTACTGCTACATAAGGTAAGATAGTTAAACACTGATAAAATGATGGAGTAGCAGATGGAAAATCTATTAGTGAGAACATCAGAGACCAAAATACTTGTGCCAGTGGTACAGTGGCTGCCAATCCTGTAGTCAGATCAGTGCTAGGGAAAATCGAATTTCAAATTTTTGCCTCAGCCAGAGTGCTGGGGTTAAGACAAGAAGGATATTAATATTCAACAGTGGGGAAAAGTCAAAACATATTTCAATAGCTTAACAGGAGCTGAAGCTTCATTGGGGCCATTATGAAAATGAAGTAACTCCGTATGAGGTGCTGGCCACCCATAAGGAAATGAGGCAGACTAGGGCAGGATCGCTAGTAAGTAGAGCCAAGTCGTTTAGAGAGAAACTTTTCAGTGTGACAGCTGGGTGGTAATCTAACCCCTACCCTTTGCTAGCTGGGTGACTCCCGAGCATTTCCAAACCATTTAAATTTGGAGTCTAGGAGGCTAGAATTTTGACCTACATCCCTGAATTTCCTTTAATGTAGGGACGCCTGGGTGGCTCAGTCAGTGAAGTGTTGGATTCTTGATTTCAGCTCAGATCACGATTTCAGCGTCATGAGATCTGGCTCTGCCTTGGGCTGCATGCTTAGTGCAGAGTCTGCTTGAGATTCTCTCTCCCTTTTCCTATGCCCCTCCACTGCCTCAAAAAGAAATGTGATTCAATAAATAATTTTTATTGATGAAGCTAAATGCATTCTTTTTTTTTTTTTAAAGATTTGTTTATTTATTTGATAGACAGAGATCACAAGTAGGCGGAGAAGCAGGCAGAGGAGAAGGGAAGCAGGCTTCCTACTGAGCAGAGAGCCTGATACAGGGCTCAATCCCAGAACCCTGAGATCATGACCTGAGCCAAAGGCAGAGCTTAACCCACTGAGCCACCCAGGCACTCCGCTAAATTCTAAAGAGGACTCTGGATTCTTTTTTATAAAGATTTTATTTATTTATGTGACAGAGATTACAAGTAGGCAGAGAGGTAGGCAGAGAGAAAGGAAGCAGGCTCCCCGCTGAGCAGAGAGCCCAACGCGGGGCTCCATCCCAGGACCCTGGGATCATGACCTGAACCAAAGGCAGAGGCTTTAACCCACTGAGCCACCCAGGCGCCCCAGGATTCTGGATTCTTAATACAGGGTTTGGGGAGTAGACTAATTGATTTCCCAACCTAAAGAACATTTACTATTTATGCTATTGAAATAGGGAACGGGTGAATAAATGTTTTGTTTGTTTGAATAAGTGAATAAAGCAATGGCTTGTTAAGGTATACAGCTTGTATGGCCCCGAAAAAGCTGGGAGAGCTGACAGATTTGAATACATTTCCATGATTTGTGTTTCAAAGAGAAGCCAAACCTCAGATGCCCTGATGTTCCTGAGTTTAGGGGCCATTCAAAGACAGATGTTTTGCAGTTTTGCTCATAGACATCTTTTCTGGCAGACCTACTCTCGGCATAATGTGTGGGCTCCAGTGAAACAAAGTTTGCAACTATCTAGAATTCTCACAACAATAAAAAAAAACCTTTGCAAATCCAGAATGCAGAATTTGGTAGCAGAAATGCGAAACCCTCCGACCACCCCCCCAGGTCTGTGCCTTCTTGTAAACCTCGCTACCATTTTATTTGCCATGTAAACATTTCCCCACAGCCCCAGAGACTTCCGCCGACAAATTTATTAAACTTGTCTCATCCGGAATGTTAATGTTTCTGTAAATCTTCGCCATCTGTTGTACCATCTAATTGCAAATGTAGAGTGAACATAATTCATGATTTTATCATAATAAATTTAGATAAGTGATTTAAATGCACTTGAATATTCTTTATTCAAAGCAACATGGATTTCCAGCTTCCTGTCCTCGCAGGAACTGTCGTTTAGTGTGAAGCTATCCTTTCTCAGTACTCTGGGCCACAAAGGAATTTTCTTGAAAAACAAGCCAAAACAAAACAAAACAAAAACCCTCTCTTCTCTAGGCCTGCTAGACCACCTCCAAGTGTAACAGACAGTAAATGAGATGCCATTAGGTTAAACCCAAGCTGCCTCCTAAGAAACATGAATAATTGAAATCCTTCACATACATATTTATCTCTTCCTCTCTGCTTGTCAGTCACTTGTCAGTGGCCACTTCGGCAAAGATACCTGCCTACTGCTCAGATGCATTCTGTTTGACCTCTACCTCAGCCCCTTTATTTCAGGCTGTAAGATGATTTTACACTGCTCATTTTAAAAATATATCTATAACGTTTCTTATGATCCCTATAAGAAAATCACATTTAAGGTAATTGTCAAAATATTTCTATGGTGCTGTTATTAAATCATAAGCATATATTTTGTACATTTCTGAAGTTTCTTATCTATCTGATTTGATGATCATGTCCTTTAACCGGTAGGGTCCATGTTTAAAATGAAGGGGAAAAAAAAAGTTGTTTCCATGAAGTGAACAGTTCATAGAGAAATAAGTGGACAGATGGGCTAAACCTTTAAATGAAAATCTAGCCATAGCAGCGTAGAGCTACTAAGCTCTTTTGGAATCCAACACAACATTTCTGAGCCAGAGTCAGCTTTCAGCAGAGTGGGCTTAAGGGGCTGCAGAGTAGGTCATCAGATGTCACAGCTGAATGTACATCGTGAGCCATTTCATCTGGGTGATACTACAATCCGTCTTCAGGCCTCTGGCTTTCTGGGTTCTTACTCAGACCCTTACACAGTATCACGCAGAAGTAACGAGACCCAAGCAGATTACTATCCTGTAGACTACGAGCAACGGGAGCTGGGATTCTGCCTTCCTTTTATGTATTCTCACAGACTAGCTCAGGGATGGCAGGCAGGAGGGTGCCCCAAAAATGCTTGTTGGATCAGTGAATGCATGAGCAGAGCCCAGTGAATGTATGTCGAATAAATGCGTTAAGTAGGAAATACCTCTGGTGAGAAAAGAAAGCCTGTGTTTTCCAAGGGAGGTTTTTATTTTTTATTATTTTTTCCTTTTTTGGTTTTACTGCTAAAAACAAAGATAGTGTTAGCTCGTATTGTCAGCGTATAAAAACCTGTTAAAAAAAAAACTGCTGAAGGAATGGAAGGAAAAAGCATATTTGAGGGTTTCCTTAGAAGAATGGCGGATTTCTTGCCAGTAGCATCACTTGGGAGAGCACCCGAGGATGGCCTGGGGTACACTATGCTTCGCTGTAAGGCACTGCACTGAGGTAAAGTCCACTTGAGGCATTTGTGATTTTGCCGTACATTGTTTCGACGCCTGATACCCCAGCTGAATGAACCTCTCAGACTTAATTGGATTTTCCTTCAACTTTGAAACCTTTCCACTTGAAAAGGCTCCGGGTCAGTTGATTCATCTAGATATTTTCAGATAAATGTATATGCAGAACCCACAGTATCTTTCAGTAAATCAATTAAAAACAATCTTGTAAGTGTAGCAGAGAGAAGCAAGGATAAAACCTTGAAACAAATAGCAAATAGCTCAGATTCGAATATATGTATAGCTGGTTACAGTTCTGATGTATGAGTATGAAATCTAGTTATACCTAGGTAATTGTTTTTCTAATTCTTCCACTAAGTTATTATAGTGCATTTAAATATATATGCTTATACTACTTAATATTCCTATTTTTGTAGAGAGTTATTAGGAAAAGCAGAAGAAAGGGAAGAACCTGGCTCACTCTCCTCCATGAGTGTGTCCTTGGAGAATCAGCACTTATGTCTCCTCTAACCTTGAGCCTGTAACTGCGGATAACTTAATCATGGACCAAGTGGCTGGTTCTTAATAAAACTGAGCGCTCCTTGGGGTGCCTGGGTGGCTCAGTCGGTGAAGTGTCTGTCCCTTGATGTCCACTCGAGGTCATGATCTCAGAGTTCTGGAATCAAGTCCCCCCTTGGGTTCTGTGCTTAGCAAGGAGTTGGGTTGGGATTCTCTCCCTCTACCTCTGACCCTCCCCACCACTTGCACACACTGTCTGTCAAATAAATTAAAAAGTCTTAAAAAAACAAAAACAAAACAAAACAACAACAACAAAAACAACAACAGTGCTCCTTAACCCACTCTCTTCACATCTAAAGACTTGGTCCTTCTTTGTATGTTCCTGCATTGCTCTGCATTGTCCCCCACTATCCTGCATTTACTCTGCTGTAGAAGTTATGAACTATGGAGCTAAAAAGTGACAGAGGTTGTTTCTCCTCTTGCTTTTGACTTTGGGTGTCATAACTGCAATCAGAGTCATCTTTCTAAAATACAGTTCTTCTAATGTGATTCAAGTACTTCTCCATTGACCCATGAAGAGGTCACACACTAACCCGGGCATTCTCTCTCAACTCCTATAGGCTGCTAGGGAATTAGGTTCTGGTTTTAGGATTTGACCTATTCCCTGATATTTAAAAGAGGTGACTTTGATCTTCTTCTTTGTGGATGTGCCATAAACACAATAATAATTATAACACAAAATTTCAGAAAAAAGCCATTTTATTACACTTAAGTAAAAAGTTGTTTACTGCAAGAACAGGATAGGATGCATGGATTCAGTCATGACTAGGTAGACTTTCTAATCCTGCTCTTCATAAGCAGGGAGCCTCCTTTCTGTTTTTGCTGCACATTTGTTATTGATGGCATCCAGTATTTTCCAATAATAGGTGAAACTGTAAGCCAAAAACAGTACTTTCCTGTGTTAGCTGCAACCACCGTGGCGGGGGTGGGGGGGAATGTAAAGAAGGCAGAAAGAAGACAGCCATCTGTAGCTTATTGTGAATTGATCACAAATATCATTTAAATCTCTAAGAATTTAGCAAAATTTCCCATTATTATTTAGGCATAAAGCGTTATGCCATGAAAACAAGAATCTCAGTGCCTGATCTCAGCTGATGGTATCTCCTTCAAATATCCATAAAGCTGGAACTCAAAACGACCAATGCAGGGTGAAGACTAAATAGGAACTAGCATTTATTGAGACTCTTCCATGTCAAAAGACTATTTTTTAATCACACCTGACTAAAGGTTTTTACCAGTTTATTATTAAAGAAGAATTGAAAGAATATCTTATATATAAATAGCTGAACATAATCACATGCATATCAGTATCAGAGTAATCTATATCATATTTTCATTTCCTTATGAGCTCATCCAGTCGTATCTACTTATCTTATTGTTTGCATAAAGTTCTGATTTAAATCAAAACCAGCAAAAATGTTTTGAATGGCCACGTCTAACATACATTATCTCACTACTACAGTTAAAATTTTAGAAACAGGAGTGAGCCAATTTCATAATACTATATGTAGATAATATATATATATTATGTATGTATCGTTATATATATCAGTTATATAAATTATAACATATACATATCTGTATACCTATAGTACATATATACTGTATCATTCTATATGTATTACATGTATACATTATATGTCTACTTTGCTTTAATAAAATACGTTTTTAATCTATGTTGGCTAATCAGTGCTTTAAAAAACTATAGTCTGTTACCAGGTGCTAAATCATGAAATTAATGAAATAGCACCAGCACTTTTTTCATTGAAAAAGAATAGAGTGGAAATATAAGAGTTCAATACACATGGAAAGGTAAATATTGCTTCTTGAAAACTTTGTTTCATAAAGAAACACACACACACACACACACACACACACATATATATATATATACACACAGATGAGTGTTATATAAAATGTATTCCCTACTATGAGTGGTAGTTAAAAATTTGGGGAAGCCCTAGCTATCTCATACAAAAATGCATAAGCTGATTAAAAATCCCAAACATCTATTTTGCTAAATAACAAGGAAGAAAGGAAAGAGATTACAAGTGACACTGAATCTTTCCCTCAGCTTAAGGCTTGAAGGCTTGAAGATCTTGAGGATGAGGATTCTACCCCTCACAATCATTGTTTTGTATAAAATGTATCTAAAGATCATCATGGGTATTAATTAAAACCCAAATTCAGACTTTAATAACCAAGGTTTGTTTCACTAGTGAAAATGCAGTGCTACTTTCACCAAAATTGTTTTTGTCCACAAACAGGGATCTAGTCCCAGGCAGCTGCCTCTTAAGTGTGTGCCCTCAAGAAGAATCAGGTGATAATGTTAAAATAATCAGAGTAGTCCTTCCTCTAGTACTGAGGAAAAGACAGCCACTGAGAAGAGCGGAGGGAGACAGAGCAAGGTCATATAAAGATAAAAGTGATGAGCAAGAGTAAAACACTTTTCAGTGATTGAATCCATTCATCCCAGACCTTTCCAAGTCAGAGAAGCAGCCTGAGGCTCTAATTTACCTTATCAGCTGTATTGGGATTCCTCCCAGGAAGAATTACTCTGCCCAGATGACATCCTCTTCCAGACTCACTGAAGGAAGAATATCCTGAGGGACACTGTCCCTCCAAAGGAGCCCAGCCGTTCACTTCCATCCTCATAGCTACATTTCCAATCACAATCACATGGCTAAGAAGTATCTTTGTCCTGTAAACCTGGTGCTAATTCACCTCAAAGAAAATTAACTAGAAGGATATTCAACCATATCTTTCCTGTATTTGTTCTTTGACCCTTAAGTAGATTCACACTTAACGAGTACTAAATAAACCACGGTGATTTAATGTACAGTGTAATGAACCTAGACAGTATTTTACTATAATTACATAAGGTGATAGATATCACTACAACGCTGTTCCTATTACAATATAGGTATGTATTGAAGGAACATTTTACACCTGAAATGCACAATGTCGTAGGTCAAATAAACTCAATATAAAAGCTTAATTAAGAGAAGCCCCAACTATGATCATACCTGAATTTGGAGGTGTTCCTATACTACAATATTTTCTTTGTTTGAATTTTGTGAATTGATTACTTACCTGTGGTTAGTTTATTTACTCCAAATTTTCCACTTTTACTGCTTTTCAGCTGAAAAATTTCAAAGAGCAATTATCTTTCATGTATGGGAAGTGAAATACAGCTATGCTTTTTGGAACTCAAAAATATTTATTGAGCAACTCCCAAGTACTTGCAGAGATGGAATATGTATTTGGGGGAGAACATTGCTTTTCTTTTCTTTCTTTCTTTCTTTCTTTTTTTTTTTTTTTGTCTCTTTCCTTTGTACTGCTTACAGATGCTATTCTGGTGCCTGAATGTCAGTGGTTATTATCAAGGGCTGTTCTGGAGGACTTTGAGGATCACTTAAAGACCAATGTCTGCTAGAGGAGCATGAGGGAGGAATTATAGGGAAGCATTTCACAGAGAGTTTGGTGGTCTTTCTTTTGAAATTAAAAAAAAAAAAAAAGGAGGGGAGAGAGAGAGAAAGAGATTCCAAACCTTAAGAAAAGAATAAAAACATAAAAATAGTAGACAACTATGAACTGCCAAGAAATGTAAAAAAAAGATTATAACATTTTTCTATATTAATTTTAGCTCTCTCATCCTCTTTGTGTTTTTTATTTGTTTGCTTATTTGTAATAAAACATAAATCCCTCTCTACAGCATTTGTTCTCACAAACATCAACTTCTCCATGAGTAAACTGTAACTTAAGATTGGTGTACTTTCTTTCAGACATGCTTTTTTTCCCCCCTTTCATTGAATAGTTATACAATTTCCTTAGCCTCAGTGTCCTCCTCTGTAAAGGTAAGTGTAGTGATGTAGAGGCGCCTGGGTGTCTCAGCTGGTTAAGTTTCCTACTCTTGATTTCAGCTTAGGACATGATCCCAGGGTCAGGGGATTGAGCCCCGACTGGAGCTCTGTACTCAGTGGGGAGTCTCCTTCTCTCCCTCTCCTGCCCCTGCTTCACACATGCCTTCATGCTCTCTCTCACAAATAAATAAATCTTAAGGAAAAAAAAGTGTAATAATGTATCTACCTCATAGGGTTAGCATGAGGATTAATTAATACATATAAACGCTTATATGTACGCATTTCTATGTGTGCTTGACACATACTATAAAGTCAAGAAATTTGGTTGTCTGGGAAGTTGTTATTTAGTTACCAGTAACAGTATCCACCAACAATATATACTATTCTTTAATAGCGTTTTAAAATGTGTTTTAATGTAGATTAGGTTGAATGCCATTGGAAGTGATGATAGTTGACCTTATTTGGTCTCTAAGAAGAGCAACTTTATATAATTCAGTTATTATCTAATGGTTTCAGATGTATATATATTACTTGCCACCCTCAACCCTTATCTACGGTTTCACTTGCTGCATTTTCAGGTTCCCGTGGTTAACCATGGTCAGCATGTAGTCAGAAAGTCAGCAGTAGCCTAGTGCTACGTCAGGATGCTGACCTCATTCTCCTCACCTCATCTCATCTTGTTGGCATTTTATCATTTCTTCATCATCAGAAGAAGGGTGAGTACAGTACAATAAGATATTTTGAGAAAGAGTGAGACCATATTCCCATAACTTTTGTTACAGTATAGTGTTACTTTATTTTACTATTAGTTATTGTTGTTTTTATCTCTTATTACGTCTAGTTTGTAAATTAAACTTTGCCATAGCTATCCATGTATAGAAAAAAAAAAAAACATGTTATATATAGAGTTCAGTAGTATCCTTGGCTTCAGGCATTCACTGGGGAACTTTGAACCTATCCCTTGCAGATAAAGGGGGACTTTTGTATGTATATTACATCGCATATAACCTTTCAAATACAGAATTATTTTTAAATAGTATTAATGATTAGATCCATGTTATTAATATCTACTGCTTGAGAGAATTCTATTTCATCATCATACAGCAATTTATTTAAGCTATTTCCACTGAGATTCCACAACATTTCTTCCACATTTTCACCATTATAAATGGGGTAGCGATGGACATGATTTGTATATGTTTCCTTATGTGTGAATTAGTTCATACAAAGTAACCAAATAGGATTCTTTCGTTGAATGGTATGAGAGTCTTTCAGTTTGCTAGGAATGGGGGGATTACTTGCCAATATGGTTGAATTGATGTACCTCTTCTTTAGGAAACTCCACCTTACCCAAGATCATAAATATATTTTTCTGTATTTTATGCTAAAAGTTTTAAGTGTTTATGTATTTATTTTGACTTTCAAACAACAAGACCATCATAAAGCTTCTTGATTAAGCAAAGCTATTTTTATTATTCCTATATAATTAGGAAAAAAAGCCATTTTTGTCAGTCCTAAACGTGTCTTTGAAAGAGGTCACCAGGAGAGGATGTTTCCAGATGAGAGGTGTAACCTCTATGAAAAAGTTAAATGAAAATACTAGAAAACAAAAATGCAGTACAGAACACCAGAGATGTTTTTCCAGGATCTGGAAAACAGTGGATTTGTCGAGAGATAGAATTTATTTATGTTGGCCAGGTTTTGGAAGGCAATGACATACATTTTGAGGGTTCTTCATTATATGTAAACAAATTTCTGCCTGGTTTCATATTTCTTCTGCTTGAAGAACCACCCTTAATATTCTAAGAGAGTAGGTGAGTTGGCAATGAACTCCCTCATTATTTGTTTGTCTGAAAAAGATGTTATTTCCCCTTCATTTAAAAAAAAAAGATATTTCACTGGATATTAAATTATGTGCTGAGATTTTGGGGGGGGGGGCACTGCTTTGTTTTTTAGTTTGCATGGTTTCTAAAGAGAAATCTTCTGTAATTCTTACATCTTCATATGTAATATCTTTTTTTTTAAATCTGACTTCGTTCAAGAGTTGTCTTGAGCAGTTTGAATATGACAATATGACTCATTTATGTGTGTTCAATTTCTTTCTTTTTTTTGGGGGGGGGGATGGAATTCAATGATGGTTTTCCCTGTTGTTGTTTCTTGAGCATCTTGGATTTGGTTGCTGTCATTAATTTTGGAAAACAAACTGTTATTTCTTCAAATTTATTTCATCTTCTGTCCATCTACTTCAGGGATTGCAATTATGAGTGGTAGAGTGTTTGATATTGTCCCACACTCTCAGGTTCCCTGTACTTGTCTTCTCTTCCTCTACTGTTTTTTTTCTCTTTGTTTATAAGTTTGAATAACTTCTCTTTACCTATCTTTAAGTTCCCTAATTCTTTCTTTGGCTGTAGTCAGTCTACTACTGCTAAGCCTCTCAAAAGGTTTCTATATTGTGTTATTTAATTCTGGTGTTTTTATTTTATTTTATATATTATTGTTTCATTTTATCTGCCAGAATTATCAATTTTGTCTAGCATGTTTCTCAGCTTTCTTATTAGGTATTTTAATACTTTAATCATAATAATTTTAAATTAGTAGTTGCAACATCTGTCATATGTAGGTTTGATTTTAATAATTTATCTTTGGGTTTTATGTTTTATCTTGCCTTTTGCATAGGACAGTAGAGATGAAGGTAAATATATTTATAGCTGAAAATAGGCACACCTTTCTTTTTTCTTTATCCCTTTTTTTCTTTTTTCTTTTTTTTTTTTGGAGAGAGAGTGTGCATGCCCACAGGGGTGGGGGTAGGGGGTGTGGGGGAGGGAGAGAGAGAACTGCAAGCAGGCTCCATGCCCAGGGTGGAGCCCAAACTCATGACTCTGAGATCATGACCTGAGCCAAAATCAAGAGTTGAATGCTTAATGAGGGAGCCACCCAGGGCCCTGACCTTTCTTGATGCTTTCTTTGCATGTAAGATTTGAGTTAATCTCATCAGAAGTTGGGTTGAGTTTGAAGTCTGTGGTTTTTATGTTATTTTCAGTTTACCACTGGTTTCAAAATCCTTTAGGGCTCCTTTGTGTTTAGAGTGGGAGCTGATTTGCTGGAGGCATTTTTCTCAATTGCTGCTCCATCCTTAGATTGAGGTCTTCTCTTTAGAGAAGGTATGTCTCTTGCAGTGAACTTGTTACTCAACACTTGTTAGTCTTGAAGTTGGGAGTAGGAGATGTTCTCATGCATCAGATTAAGCTTCAGACAATTATTTTATCCTAAATTTCAGGGAGGTGGTCTTTTCTGTATTCTGCGCCTCTCCTGGTATATCTCTGACACCAATATATATCCTTGCCCTTTTGTAGGGTGGAGGACACTTTCTCTCCCCGTTCTTTTCTCCTGGCTACAATAGGTCTTCACCAATGCCCTCATTATGACCATGTTTGTTGCCTTTCCTCTCCCTTCACAAGGGAAGTCTTTATTTCATAGGGGATTTAGAGAACAAGGATCTCAGTAGAAGAACTTCATGCCTTTCTGCAGTGGTTGTTGTTCCCCTTTTTTGAGGTATTAAAAAGCATTAAAAGCAGCATTAAAAAGACTTTCTTGGGACTTGTCTAATCATTTTAAGCAAGTTGGGTTCATGGAGAAAAGCCTACAAGTGTGTGTGTGGACCTCTGTGTTTGCCATCCCTAGAAGTATCTCCTTCCCTTGCTGCCAACTCTTAGATTCTATCAACATACCAATCACCCTTACTAAACCATTTAATCTCTGAACCCCACTCATTTGTGCCAGAACTTATGGGTCACCTTTCCTTCAGGTGCCCATCTTTTCTATCTTTTTTTTTAAGGATTATTTATCAGAGAGAGAGAGCACAAGGGCAGAGTGGCAGGGAGAGATAGAGGGAGAAACAGGCTCCCTGCTGAGCAGGGAGCCGGATGTGGGACTCCATCCCAGGACTCTTGGAACATGACCTGAACTGAAGGCAGCCGCTTAACTGACCAAGCCACTCAGGCATCCCCAACGTTTCTATTTTTATCTGAGTCCTTGCCTTACTAGCTCGTTCTCTGATGAGTTTAAGAAAAAGCACGAGGTTGTTGTTTGCTTAGTTTTTTGGTTGTTTTTGTTAAGTTTGGTAACAACATTCTTTCCAGCTCCCTACATCCCTAAATGAGAACTACATAAAGCTAATTTTAAATCACAAACTGGTCAGGTTTATGTTTCCAAAGAAGACATTTGGTTACTGAAGACTTACTTACATCCTAAAGAGGTGCATCTATTTCAGACAGGTTGGCAAATCATCTCCTACCAAAACTAACAAGACTCGGATTCTTTGAATTTTCTCCTATTTCTTCTGAAAAACTTCTGGAAGTTTTATATGGCTTTTAGACTGTCAAAAATAAGTAATTTACCTCCTACGACAGTCCATGCCTTGGTTAAAGCACATTTATTGATTAAGTTGTAATTTATCTTAGGAAATATTTATGTCCTTTTTGAGCTAAAATGGCATGTAACTAGATAGGGCCTGTGCCTGGCCTAGTCAGTGGAGTATGCAACTCTTGATCTCAGGGTCATGAGATCAAGCCCCACATTGGGTATAGAGATTACTTAAGTAAATAAAACTTAAAAAATATTAAAAGAATTAAATGGTATGTAAATAGAAAGAGTTGATCTTTGAGTTCAAGTCCTATTTACTGTATGGCCGAATGTCATCCACAAGTTGTATAACAATAGGATCAAATGGATTCATCCTGTTGTTAAGGCCCTGGCAAAGAATGTGGGAAAACTAAGAAGATGCCTTTGTAAATCCTGAAACATAAATGTCCAGGTCTATTGTTGACCTTGCCAGGAGAAGGCAGGGAGGTATGGATTATCTTGATCTAAAGGGACAATAAAGAAAGCAGAATACTAGTCTATGACTATAAATTATATAGCCTTGTGTGACACCAAATATAAAAACGTATTTGTTTTTGGTACCACAGAGAATTTGGAAGTAACTCTTTTATTTATGGCCCTATGATCTTGACAAAAATCTATATCCTTGTCTGTTTCTTAACTTGGATCATAAAAGTATTACAATAACTGGTACAGAGAGAATGTATCTTTATTAGGTTTTCATTTATTGATTTAGTCTCTCTTGGTTCTAGTTTTAGAGAGTGTTGTGAAAGAATATTGTGGGACAGGAGGTTTGAATGGGTCTCTCTGAATGAACCTTTAGGGTCCCAGCCTCTACAGTTCTGCCCATATTAGTGGACATTGTTGTGCAAAGGATTCCAGTTCTTTGTGAAGAGCTCTAATTTGGATTGGATTTAGACACAAGAATACCAGTAACCCACTGTCCAAATTATCTCTGACCTTATGATGAACAGGAGAATCCTGAAGGATTTCAAAAAGAGGCTATCAGGAGAACATTGAATCTGGCAATTTGTATAGTATACCCCTGTCTATGAAGTTAGCAGCAGTGTTGTCACAAAGGAGGAAAGAATATTATCAGTTAAATGTATGACAGTGAGTGTCCAAGGGACATTAGAGATACCTACCACCTGAGCGGATTGTTGACTTTGAAGCTAAGGTTGTATAAGAACACAACACTTAATACTTAGTATTGTAACATCTGTGTAAACAAACAAACAAACAAAAACTTGTAAGTTTATCCTCTAATATTTAGATAAATTTCTTCTTGTAGGCTTAAAGATAAAACAGAAAACTGAGATTTGATTCCTCCTTAGGTCATCTTTAGTGATTGCCTACTTTTTTTTTCCTTTTATTTTCTGAGTTATCACTGAACAATGACATTCTCCCCCATTCCCCAATGTCAGTTTTATTTATGGTATATGCTTTGGTATCCTAAGAAGAGATTTCCTATCACAATCCTTAATGACTGGGATGAGAACATTGAGTCATTTTATTTGTAAGGACATCAGTGTATTCTAGGTCTTTTTCTATTTTTGTTCCACAGCCTCATAAAAATATTTGGTGAGCAGAAGATTGGACAAAAGGACTATTTTCCATTTAACTTTTGCTTGCATATTAAAACCTCTATTTTTTGTTAAAGCTTTAAAAAGAAAACAAAGAGGAGAGAGCTCTGTTCACATTTCCTTCAGGATCTGCGTCTGAGTATTATCTAAAGTTGTTAAAGAGCTTATTCTTAATATCTCCAATAGTCTTATCCTTTCCTTGCTTGCAGGATTTGACTGGAATCAATTTTCATCAGAAAGATTTTGGAGATAGTCATCAAAAACCTTGTTCAACATCTGAAGCTTTTATAAATCCCTCTGATTTGGGGTTAATGCAATTTAGGGCCCCTTCAGTGACCCTCAAAGTTTTTCCATCTCTGCCCTTCCCATCCCATTTATGCATATGAGATTATTTCTATCACAAACTAATTAATATAGCTCTGGGAGCCCTGTTATAATTGAGTGAGTGAAAAGTGCTAATCTTAATTTATAGAGCAAATTAAAAAAAAATACAATTCAGTTTATAGGAGACGGAAAAAGAGGAATAAGGGAACCTAAAATACATGGAACATATAGAAAAGAAATAACAAGACAAGAGACTTAAATACATCAGTGCTTATAGTAAATATAAATAGAGCACTCTAAAAAGAAGTGAGTATGGCCAGTCTTGATAAAAGGGCAAGACCCGGTTCTGTGATGTTTATAAGAGATCTACACTTTGAATATAGAGAGCCAGAAAATTGAAAGTAAATGGAAAAAGATATTGCATGCAAACATGAGGCATATGGCAGCTGGTGTACAAGTAGATTTCAGTACAAGGCATATTGTTCAAGATAAAGAATAATATTTCATAATGAAAAAAGAGCTCATAACGAAAACATAATTTCTAGAATTATATTTGTTTTGTCCTTCCCTTCAGCCCATTTTTATTTTAATCCCCTCTATCATTTCCATAATCCTTTAATCAATATACTTACTTAAGCAGAGTCTCTTTCAGAGTTCCATTCTTTATACACTTGGGACCCTGATTCTTTATTCTAAGTTTCTATTTTATTTTATTATTTTTTATTTCCTTTCTGTGCATGCTGATTTCTCACTTCTGATGATCACGATTCTTTATTTCTCAGGGATATTTTTGCCACTCTGCCTTGCGTAAACACGTTTGTGCTTGTACTGGCTGAATTAGGACTCTCGTTTCAACTTTAGCATCTAACATCTCCAGGATCCATAGGGATCTTCATTTTCCTTTGGCCCTGCGGTCACTGATGGTCAAGCCCATAGCTGACCCAGGTTGATAACCGCTTTGTCCCAGTTGTCTCTGTAGTCTCCCTCCCAGCGTGTTACTATGAATAAAATCAACTAAATGGAAAAAAAAATGTGTGTGTGTATATATATATATATATATATAGAGAGAGAGAGAGAGAGAGAGAGAGACAGACATATGCATATGCCCATATATATAAATAAAATACACACGTATTAGGACTAAATATGTATGCATGCATGTATGTATGTGTGTATGTATGTATGTGTGTGTATGTGTGTATATATATATATATATAGAGAGAGAGAGAGAGAGAGAGAAAGATGTATTTATCACACTTGCAAAGTCCCTTTTGCCATGAAAGATAACATGCTCAGAGATTTCTTAGGGATTAGTATGTGGATATCTTTTGGGGGATGGGGCCTATTTTTCTGCTTACTGTATCTTTCTTCACAGGTTGTATCACAGTTTGGGATTATAAGTTGTTGTGGTTATTAAACATTGGCCTCCTCCTCTAAGTTCTAAATGACAGAGGCCACAGCTTTTGCAACTATATGCCCAGCATTTATCAGCACAGGGTTTGGCTCTTAATAGGTGTTCAGTAGGCTGAATGAATAAATGAACTGTGCCTTAAAAGTAAGATTCGTTTATCCTGAAAGCAACGGGTACTTCTGTTCATATATTTTTAGAAATCCCTCCAGAGTGTCATTTAATCCCATCAGGATATTAATAATTGACTTTACTTGTTCTAGTCCTGTGTTTACCTACAGTCTAAACCCAACTGATTACATGGGGGCAGTATTGATTATCTCTTTTGAGGTTTTGTGCTTCTTGCTTTATGCCATGAGCCACATAACTAATTACCTAATTATAACTATTCATGCAATATTCAGTATTATAAAGTGGCATCCACTGAAACTAGCTCCAAAGCTAAACCAAATGTTCCATGGTCTGTAAATTACGTAGTTCAGTTGTAGGCACTGAAGAAATTGCTAGCTTGCCAACTACTAACACAAAGTACATTTTTTTTTTAATGCCAAATACCCGATTCAGAATCATAGCATTGAATAGAATGTTTGTTGATTTGGTTTAAAACATGCCAGCCTGAACATTTCTGGAATATAACCCGTATTTCCAACCTTTGTAGAAGGCTCTACTGTGCATGCCATTAACCAAAGAAGAAACATGAAAGTCATCTGTTTTTCCTTCTCTTCTCGCCCACGTATCTGATCAGTTACCCAGTCCTCTCGAACCTCTCACACAACGGTTTTCATCCTCTCTATCCTTCTGTTTGCTTTATACTCTGATTATCTCTTAGCAGAGTATTGCAATCATTTATGTGCTGGCTTCCTGAATCCTGGACATGCATCACTATATGCCCTTTCTTTACATAATGTGGCTGGATTTTTTCCCCCTGTTATGAAAGTGTCATTTAAACAAGAGGAGATTTACTATTTGCAATTAAAAGACACGTTTAAAACCCAGGAAAACCTTTCAGGTCAGATAGAAGTGGATGCCAGTTTGCAGTGGCCTCAGCTGATTCCTATGCCCTTGAAGAGCATTTCTGTCTTTTTAGTTTATAGTAGGAAAGACCAAGCTTTGATGTAGAAGTGAGAGAATGTGTGTGCCTATACATACGAACTAAGTATTTTGAAACAGGATCTTAAAACTACCACATTTCCTTAACTCTGTTTTCCCCCTTTTTCTCTATAGTACTTCCCAAGTGGGATTTATAAAGTCCAAATTTTATTTTATACAGCCCTTTAATAAAACTCTCCAATGGATTTGGTAAATAATTGAAATTAACACTTTCTCTCTCCTCTCTCTCTCTCTCTTTTCTGGCATTTCGCATCCTCATGATTTGGTTCCTGTTTACCTTTCAAAATCAATCTCCGATTGTTCTTTCCCCCATACATGACATTCTGAGAAGATGTTAACTATTTAAAGCTCCACAGTCTTTTCTTTCTTTCTTTTTTTTTTTTTTTTTAAGATTTTATTTATTTGACAGACAGAGATCACAAGTAGGCAGAGAGGCAGGCAGAGAGAGAGTGAGAGAAGGAAGCAGACTCCCTTAAATGAGCAGAGAGCCCGATGTGGGACTCGATTCCAGGACCCTGAGATCATGACCTGAGCCGAAGGCAGCGGCTTAACCCACTGAGCCACCCAGGCGCCCTCCACAGTCTTTTCTTTTTGCCCCTTCTTATCTCATCACATAAAATTTCCTGAGCTTAGGATTCCATTTCTTTTCTTGGTTTATAATGAATGTGTATTTCTCCTTGATATTCTAGCTCAGTTTTTCCTCCTCCTCCAAAAGTCTTCCCAAACAGACCCTTTGTACACATGTCCAAACAATACTGATCATGCTTTCCTTTCTACCAGACTATATCATATAACGTGGATTACAATGTATTACATTTACTTGTTGGTTTTCCTAATAGACTCTGAAGAACTTTGTTATTAATGCCATGCGTATATAATTTTGTATCCTTGCGTCAAGCCCAGTTTTTAGCCCACAAACGGTGCCCAGAAAAGATCTCTTGAGCAGGGACGCCTGGGTGGTTCAGTGGGTTAAGCATCTACCTTCACCTCAGGCCATGATCCCAGAGTCCTGGGATCAAGTCCCACAGTGTGTTCTCCGCTCGTCAGGGAGCCTGCTTCTCCATCTCCCTCTGCCTGCCACTTCCCTGCTTGTGCTCTTTCCCTCTCTCTCACTGTCAAATATATAAATAAATCTTAAAAAAATAAAATAAAAAAAAGATTTCTTGAACAAATGAATTCTTGTCTTAGGATTAGGCTGAGTGCCTTCCCATTTTGAAAAACACCTTCAGGCAGAGCACCGAGGTATTAGAAGTTATGTGACATGATATTATGAGGACCAGGATGTTTCCTAATGGGTTTTAAAATTAAAAACATAGGGATAATTACTTCAGTCAATAGACTTTATTTCACTACTAATCTAAAAGATTTCTTTAAAGCCTTATATTTTACCAGTTGAGGTAAGGTCAGCCTATAGGAATGTTTCACTGAGCTGTAGATACTTTTCTCACCAAAGAGGGAACAAAGTTTGGATAAGTGAACAGGACCATGAATGAATACGAAAATTTGATTGTCAGGTGAATGCTTGATGCTGACAACAGGCTGTCCTCAACAGAGTATGAACATCTCTATACGGAAGCCTTTGTCTACTATCACAGATCACACAAAAGCCTTAGTGTGTTAGTTTTCTTGAGAGAGATCAGTTAATTTCTTGTTTTGGTGTCAGTGGAATCTTTAGAGCCTGTTCACCCTCTGTGTGTAAATTATGTATTTCTGTGGAATTGGTGTTGGGACCCTAGGTGGCACGGATGATGGCACGAATGTTCTTGTTTTTATTCACTTAAAACTTCTGGTACAAAAAGTCTTGCTTGTTCAAACCCAAGCAAAAGGATTGCCAATCAGGTTTAAAAATCTTTTTGCAGCTGGTGCCTGCGTGGCTCAGTGGGTTAAAGCCTCTGCCTTCAGCTCAGGTCATGATCCCAGGGTACTGGGATTGAGCCCCGTATTGGGCTCTCTGCTCAGTGGGGAGCCTGCTTCTTCCTCTCTCTCTCTCTCTCTGTCTGCCTCTCTCTGCCTACTTGTGATCTCTCTCTCTCTGTCTGTCTGTCAAATAAATAAATAAAATCTTAAAAAAAAATCTTTTCGCAGGAACATCTCAAATTTTGAAAAGGATTAGAGAAACTTAGCAATTTCTTAGTTATTGAAATTTCCTTTTTTCTTGGTATTCAGGCCTAACTACAATAAAAAATTGTATATGTATATTGCCTTAATCACTCATCGCAAATGTGTTACGAGAGAAATGAACCTAAACTTAGAAACAAAAGTCTCAATTTGGACCCCAAACCTTCTTGCAACTAGTCATGTGATACTATATTGCCCATCTACTGATTCTTAGTTCTCTTGTCTATAAAGTGGTTGATAATAATGGAATTATTATAAAATTAACTATATGTTAAAACGCTTTTTAAAAGCTGATGTTCTTCAATAATATTAGTTACTGTTGGATCGTTGGAATATTCACAAAATGTCAAAAAATTCAAACCGTTAGAGATCAAGGCTGACATACAGTATGCACTGGAGTTTGCTGGAGTCCATTTGAAGTGCTGAGTATATGGGCCACTTTGATTATTAAATGCGATTATAAGCCTTCTTACAGAGGGTTCTCCTTCCTGTTTTACTTGCAAATGTGCATTTAGAAGTAATTGAATGTTGCTCCTCCTTCATATAAAGATGTCAAAGTTCTCATAAGTTAGGTAACTGTAAATTAACTGAGTTCCATTCAAAAATTCTAAAAAACTGTGCTGGTAATGGTGAGACCTCCACTGGATTCATGGTAAACCACAAGAGTAAATGTGGTATGTTAGACCTCTTTAATCTGCAAAGAGCTACACAAAAAATTAGATGTGTTTGTATATATAGCATAAATAATTATATGCAAATATAGGCAAACATGCTTATATTTGGTGAATGTGTACAATAAGCATGTTTATATTAACTTATATAATATTAGCTATAAAATATGTTATTTTAGATTGATTTTCAACTGGCAGTGATTCTGTTTTCAGCCATTTATATTCAAAGAAGTATCTCTAAGTAGCTGTTCCACTTGGTTAACCCTGTCAATACAAAACATACCATGAGTTAAGATTTCATGAAGATTTCTCTACAGTGCTTTTGGGGCATGTGACTGAAATGCTAAATGAATGTCATACTGAGAAAGATTGACCTCCACGACTTCAGGAGAGAAGGATTTCAAGCCTCTGGTTTGAAATGCCAGGTATAGACATAGCTTGAGCCTGTGGAGAATGTAAAGACTTAACTTTATAACTGTCTGGTTGCTCAAGTACTATAGCTCAACAACTTAAAATTTTTTTTAATATTTCATAAGATATTAATAAATGGTTTTATGTATGCTGGAATAATCTAGACTTTTTCTTTGGTGTAATTTGTGAAATTTTCTTGGTCTTGAATAGTTAGTTGTGTTTTTCATCACGTTGTAGATTTAGTGAAAACTTTTTTTCTATTCTGGTCTGTAGAGGTTGACCAAAAAGTAATTTTCAGGTCTAGACCATGAGCCTAAAAACGACCAATACTTGACACAGTAGTCAGTGGAAGTAGGAACTGAAGAAAACTTATTCTCACTGAAATCGCCTCTATATAAAGAAACTAAAGAAATTATCTTAGAGTTTAATGGTGGAAAGTAGTTATTTAGGCACTAGAATACATGGTCATATGTATGCTTTTTTATATAGTTATCACCACAGCTCTGTGAGGTAGTATAATTATCTTCATTTCATAGATGAGAAAAAAAGGAAAGTATAAATTATTTATCTAAACTGTCATAGATATTAAGTGGCAGTACCACTTTTTGCTATTATCCTTTTCTTTCCTAATATTTTTATCCTTGGCTTAGATAATGTGACCCATTATCATAAATAACATCTTGCAGATACAACTCTTTTAATTGTTTTTTCATGCTGCTCCAACTAAATAAACCCAACGACTCAATTTATTCACTCCTGAATTTGAAAAACTGAACTTCTGAACAAAACAGGCAAGATTTAAATCACCGCCAGCAATATTTCCTTGAATCCATGATGTTACCAATTCTGAGATACTTCCTTGTTTTGTGTACTACTAAGGAAGAAATTAAAAAAAAAAAAAAAAAAAAAAAGTCAGAGGCCCCTGGGTGGCTCAGTGGGTTAAAGCCTCTGCCTTCAGCTCAGGTCATGATCTCAGGGTCCTGGGATTGATCGAACCCCACATCAGGCTCTCTGCTCAGCAGGGAGCCTGCTTCCAGCTCTCTCTCTGCCTGCCTCTCTCTGCCTACTTGTGATCTCTGTCAAATAAATAAAATCTTTTTAAAAATTTCTAAAAAGGTCAACTAAACACTGACACATTGTTTTATTGCTGTATAATAAAGTATCACACATGGAGGGACTTAAAATTACTATTACTATTATTATTGCTATTGTTGTTATTGTTAAAGTTACTATTCCACAGATCTGTGGGTCAGAAGTCTAAGCACAGGCTGGGGAAGTCCTCTGCTCAGGGTCTCATCAGATTTAATTCAAGGAAACCAGGTGCTGCTTCTGGTATCTGCTGCTGCCGCTTTCACAACCTGGATATTGTTTCTGCTTCCCTCTTCTCCAAAACAGAGGTGCTCCCCTTTCCCTTTTGTTCTTGGTGTCACTAGTTCCTGATTCAGTGAACAAAACAGATGCCTCTGGTTGCTGGCCCCAACTTGTATGTCTATGCCTTTGCTGCAAGGGAGGCTGGAAAAGCTAACAGATGGACCGAGCTCTTTGTTATACACAGCAAATCCCCTACTGTTTGTTAAAGCAAAAAGGAATTTATTATATGATACTCAGTAACTCTTAGAATCTTTAGGAGCTCCAGACGTAGAAATATGTACGTGTTGCATGGCCAGGAAATCAATCGGTTATTGCACTGTGAGCTATTTCTAGTAAAATACAATGGCTGCTCAGTACTACTCTCCGTGAGGACTGGAAACCAGATGCTCTACCTCGGCTTCCCCCAAAGTCTACACATATGGCTCTGCTACAAGCTTATGAAAATATCTGATCGCTATACACCTAGCCTTAAGTTCATAGGTACATGAAGCTATAAGACTTGATCAGCCTAAGCTGTGTGTGTGATCAATAGTTGCATGAAAGTTTGGGGGAATATTTTAGTTCCCTGGCTTCTAAAATTGAAGACAATAAACCCAGTAGAATGGATGTGGAGTGAGCCTGTCTGCCATAGCCACAGTAGACATGGTTTTAAGGTACATAATGAGAGATGAGCTCCACTTCCCATCAAGATGTATGAGGTACAGTATTTCCTGAACAGTCTCCTGAACATAGGAACTGGGTCCAAATGCTAGCCAGACCCAAAATGATCAATATTCAGGCGTGAGGTGAGTGAGGTACTCATTCGGGATGCAAGATTTTAGGGAGTACCAAACAACTCACTAATCAAGATCAAAATATTTTAATGTCAGTTAAGAAAAAAGAAAAGCAAACAAAGTTAATGCAAAAAAACCCATAATGAACAAATGTTCACAATTTTTAATGAAGGATTATGGCATGTGAGCCCTACTGGAGGCTGAGGCAAAAGGAAAAGTCGGGAATACTGATCCTGTCTTGAATCTCCTGCCTGAGGAAGTGCCTTGCTCACCTCACATCTCAGTGCTGAACTGGGATGGTCCTACATGAATTCACTGTATTTTTTAAAATGGCTTCCAGCAGTCCTATGCTTACGTATCACCACCTTAGCCACTACAGTGGAATAATTTCTCTTTTCTGGCATATATATGTGAATCCAGAGAAGTGCCAATAGATGCTGGCTGAGTCTGTGAGCCAAGCACTTTGACTAGAGGGATGGGGATACTCTGAGTAACCACCAGGACTAGTAGTCTCGGGTGCTGGATGGCTCAGCTGGTTGGGCAATTGCCTTCGGCTTGGGTCATGATCCCAGAATCCCGCTATCAGAGTTCCGCATCAGGCTCCCTGCTCAGCAAGGAGTCTGCTTCTCCCTCTGACCTTCTTCCCTCTCATGCTCTCTCTTTGTCTCTCTGTCAAGTAAATAAATAAAATCTTTACCCCCCCCCCCAAACAAAAACAAAAACAAAACTGTACCGTGATGGCCAAGGTGGGCATAAGAACTTCCGTCCTGACCCTTTTACTTGTGTGCTTGCCTTCTACTCTCTGCTCTGGGTACCAGGTAGAGGGCAGTCTTCATATGCAAACCTGATCATATGTTTCAGCTCAGCGCCCCTCAATGGCTTAGAACAGAACACGGAATCCATGCCCGCTCCAGCACTCTCTGCATGACCTTGCCCCAGCCTGACTTCGGTTTCAGCTCACCCTGCACACCGCCTTCATCCTCACTAGGCTCCCGCCCTGCCGCCTTCACAGGGTTCTCGTTCCCTGCCTTCTTGCACATTTCAGGAAAGCTGCACGTGCTTCTCACCTGGATAGCTGCACAGTCTTCACATCTAAGTTTATTTTATTTTTTTAGATTTTATTTATTTATTTGGCAGACAGAAATCACAAGTAGGCAGAGAGGCAGGCACAGAGAGAGGGGGGGAAGCAGGCTCCCTGCCGAGCAGAGAGCCCGATGTGGGGCTCCATCCCCGGACCTTGGGATCATGACCTGAGCCGAAGGCAGAGGCTTTAACCCACTGAGCCACCCAGGCATCCCCACAGCTAAGTTTAAATGTCAGCTCTTTGGCTAAGTCTTTGCTGACATGTTGATTTAAACTGCTGCTACGTTTTGCTCTTGCTCGCAGGATACTTCCTAATTGCCTGGATACCGTGGGGAATTATTTGAGGTATACTCCTTCCACCCCACTGTCTAGATGTGAAGCTTTCACCGTCTAGTGAAAGCTAGAGGATAGCTGTTTTACTTAATTCGTCCTTGAGTCCCCAGCCCTGTACAGTGTCTGACACAGAGCAGGTGATTCGTAGTGCTTTTGTTGAATTAAAATAGAGAGCCCTGACTACCTGTAAAACTGACTTCTTTCCTGATTCCTTCCAAGGTTCATTTTCCATCCTTCCTATAGGTCACTAACATCCTCCCAATAAATTCTCTTTTTGGTTAAGTTAGTTAGCAGCGTTGTTCTCTATTGCTTGTTACCAGAGACGTGAGCTCTGTACCATCCGTAGCAGGAAATGGAGCTGGAGGACAGTCCACGGGGAGGCAGTTTTCCTTCTTGGCTTTCATTTTGGTCCCTCAGTGTCTTGTTCACTAGCTTTGCCAGTCCTTTCCTGGAGGATCTCTGCCTGCTGCTTTCCACAAGAAGCCAAACTAATCCCAATGGGGAAAAGAAGAGTTTCCTGTCTTCAGCCCTCTGCTACCTTCTCTCCAACCCAAATGATTACAGCCCTCTTGGCATCAACACATTCTGCTCCTTCTGTCTGGGAAGACCTTTCCTCACTGAGGAGCTCACTCTCTTTTCTCTTTCCACTAATTCACTGTCACTTCTCCCTTGAGTCTCAGATAAGACATCACCTCCTCCAGGAAGACATCCTTCCCTGCATTAGAGATTGCTTTGGATGTCCTTTTGTGTGTTCCTTTGTGTACTTACCGCAATTATAATGCTTCCAAAGCATGTAATAGCCTGTATGTTTGTCTTTTTCCACCGTCTGCTGTGGACACTGCATTGTATACCTTATATTTCCAATGCCTCAGAGTCTAATACATCATAAGCATTCAGTAAATATCTATAGAATACACAAATGTAAACCAAGAAAAGAAAAGAAAACTTCCAAAAGTCTTTAACTATTTGGACTCTCATATTCTGCAACATACATGCATCCTGGACAGTTTAACTTGTCAATATTGGCCAGGCCCATGCTTTTCTTCTCCTTGACCCTGATTCTGTATGGTCAGCCGCTGATGGAGGAATATTTTCTCATATACTTTACCAACAGAATAGCTTGGTATTCTCAGAGATTCTGACCCCTGCCTAGTCCATGCACCCTATCCATGATTGTGATGTCGTAAAGACTATGCAAGGGCCTGGTTGTGGGGATGTGATGAAAAGATTGTGGTGACAAAGTTTCAGAGGCTTCAGAAAGAAAAAGCACAAAATGTAGAAAGGCTAGTGAAAGGTGCATCTGCAGAACACAGTGATGTTGTGTGCACCAACCCAATAAAAAAGATAATAAATGCACGTATTTCAACCGTTCACCCAGAACATCTCTGTGTTCTTGCAAAATCTTCATTAAGAGATTTCTCTGCTTTATGAAACCGCTTCCCAATTGTGTCCACTTAAGTTCAGGATCTCGCTGAAAGTAATTGAAGATTTGTTAAGATGCCATTCAGCACTGTGCCCCTTATCTGGTTATTTCCTAGTCCTACACTTATAATAACTTTCTCATAAAATGTATTTATCAAACTTCGGTGTTAATTCAAGATCATTTCATTTATTTTTTATTGAAAGAATGTAATTAAAGGACCTATTGGAAATGCCATTTGTATTAATGAAACTATTAAATATTGATTTTTAGAAAAATGTCTTTGCTGATATATCGATGCCAAAGTGGGCTTCACTCTAACACATCTAATAATTCAGGAAATCTGGCTTTTTTTTTTTTTTCAAGAAATGGAAAGTAAGAATATTGGATGAGAGGACTAATCCTTTTTTAAAGATTTTTTTTGTAATAGAGAGGACTAATTCTTGCTGGCATCAAAATATCATGATCGACACTATAGTATATACATATATATATATATATATATTTTTTTTTTTTTGAGAGAGAGAGAGAGAGCGAGCAGGGGTGGGGAGGGCGGAGGGGTAAGAGAGAGAAAGTATCTTAAGCAGGCTCCAAACCAGGCATGAAGCCTGGCACAGGGCTCTATCTCATGAACCTGAGATCATGACCTGAGCCGAAATCAGGAGTCTGATGCTAATTTTTTAGCATCAGGGACCCTGACAGCATATTTTTTAACAGGTGTCACAAGAATTATTTGGAAATCTGTTTTATTTTAATTTTAGTAATTTAAAGCATTATATTATTACTTTTGAAAATTTTATTCTCCTAATTTGCCTAAGCCGAATGAAGGTGTGTTCTAAGTGCAACAAAATGACTGTGGGATCCATGGTCCTCATCTCTGACCAAGAAGAGCATTTCTAACTTCTGTCATGGTCAAAAGAGACTACAGTAAAATACTCCATGTTCCTTCTGCTTGTAAACCCCATATTTTATCTCTGGAGCCATTTATACATTTTGCGGTATTGAAACCTTCTTCACATAGTAAAATGTGTCAGAACCATGCTAATGTTGTCAAAATACCTTGAAAAAAATGTATATTCTCAGTAAAATACACAATGGGAATTGTATGTTTTCAAAGCCATTTCCATTTCGACTATCTCATGCTGGTGAACAGAGTAAGGATATAAAATATCCTATCTTGTACCATTAATCTTACAAATAGACTCTGAGTGAATAGCATGCTATTAGCCTTATTTGCTTAGAGATGCCAGAGCTGGCCAGCTACTTAAATTGCTTCCAGCTAGTTATCTATTCTAGGGCATTTCTCTTTGCGCTCCCAGAGCATTTCAGAATATATAGCTTTTCTACCAAAAGCATAATAAATAAGATAAGAACAATGGGAATGGCCAGAATATCCCTTTCAAGTATAATAAGTTCTAAAGAGTTGATATAGATTTCCAGATCACTGCCATTTTTCTTCCTTTACCCTGCTCTTGAACAACGAGGGTCAACCTGAAATACAGGGAGATCCCATATGTCAAAAAAGGCCAAATGTTTCCAGTGTTTTCCATGTCTCCAGCCTGATTCTTAGCTCACTGTTTTTCAACTCGGTCAACCACTGTACCACAGCATCCTGGCTACCACCACCACTAAGTTTGGGGTGGAGTGGCAATACTGTAGATGCCCTAGTCTTTCCTCGCAGTGAGTTCTGTGAGATGCTGCATCAGGGACTACATCCCTAGTAAAGTGATCCTGCCATTATGACAGCAGAGACTTCCTTGAGATGTTTTCTGGAAGGAAGAACACTTACATCCAAATTTATCACAGCACAACATTTGGCAGAATGATATTTGATGTGCTTGCCTTGGAAGCTAGTGATGCTCTCTTGCCCACCGAAAATGGAACTTGGCAATTTTTACTTTATTTTATAAAGATTTTATTTCAATTCCTGGTAGCTAACACCCAGCGCAATATTAGTTTCGGGTGTCCAATGTAGTGATTCAACACTTCTGTGCATCACCTGGTGCTCCTCACGAGAGCCCTCCTTCATCCCCATCACCTGTCTCCCCCCTCCCCTCTCCCCCACCCACCTCCCCTCTGGTAGCTCATAGTTTGCTCTTTATAGTTAAGAGTCTGTTTATAAGCAGGATAGTGAAGGATTTGGGGAAGAAATCAGTTGAGATAATTGTGTGTGTGTGTCTGTGTGTGTGTGTGTGTGTGACAGATTAAACAAAAACACTGGATATGGTTTTGAGACAATGGTTTTGAGATGGTTTTGAGTATCTTGGGCTCTGTTTTTAGCATTTTACAGACAGCTCCATGGGGTAGATGGCATGGTTCTACTAATTTCACACGGGAAGGAGCAAACACAGTGCCCGGAGCCATCTGATTACGTGCAGAGCCGGGGTGGAATTGGTGCTGTCTGATTTCAGTGCTGAAGATCTGTGTTAGAATACCAAGCTGTGCATTGTGCTTATTTCTGAGGGGCTAGGTTTCACAGTGGAGAATTGCAGCCTGGCAGTTCCATTCAAAGAATTTGAAAGCAAACCACAGCCACAGTGTTTATAGAAGAATCCCAGATCAGGACACCACTACTGGAACGACAGGTCACTCTCCGTCTTTTCCTCTGCTGCTTCATTTGCTTGTGATTCTGTGTCCAAGCAGAGACCAGCACTTAACCGGTGCTGATGTCTGCACCTGGTAGGTGCCAGACAGCGAGAAGGATCCTCCATTGACAGAGTCCAATACCTTATCGATCGCCCATTATCAAGACTAGTATATAGTGTTTGGTGAGATATTTTTCAAACAGAAACCAAGGTATCATTCAAAAAGGGGACATGATGCTACGTAGTTAAAAACCAACAAGTGTTCAAGAAACTGTTCATCTTTCTGCTGCCTATAGGGTTTCCCATAAGCTGTCAAAACATCTAAAATGAAAATGCCCTATCCACCAAGATAAATTCAAATCAAAGTTCATTAGGCTTTTGAAACACCAACTGACTAAGCAGAATGTGATTCCCTGAGTAGCTAATATGCCCTGAGGTTAAGGAGCAAAGAAGCAAGAGGACCTATAAATACTCTCCATCAGTAAGTGTTTGTTCTCCAAGGCTCCCACATTACTCAACAATGTTAAGGCTTTTTCTGGGGTCTTTTAGTTCTGGTTAAATTCTCAATTAGGTGCTAATATGCCATGACCACTTCAGCTCAACACTGTTTATCAGTACTAGGCCATAGAAACAGAGACAGAGAGGTTCCCGATGAAGCAGCACCAAGGAGAGAACCACACTGAAAATGCCCAGTGCACTACAGAGGTCAAATTCCTAAATCATGGGGCGCCTGGGTGGGTCAGTTAGTTCAGTGTCTGCTTTCAGCTCAGGTCATGATCTTAGGGTTCTGGGATCTGAGCCCTACCAATAAGCTTCCTACTCTGCAGGGGTCTGCTTCTCCCTCTCCCTCTCCTGCTGCCTACTGCTTTCCCTGCTTATGCTCTCTCTCAAATAAATAAATAAAATCTTAAAAAAAATACTAAATCAGGTAATGGATGGCATATCCAAAAACACCGATTTACACACGACACATGCACTACCTATAGTTCTAACATGTCCACACATAAATAACTATTAATTAATTATCTACTCATTTATTTTCTAAGAGCACGTCCATCCCCTCCAATTGTAAACTCCTCCAAAGCCTGTATAAATTGTTATCGTTAGAGAGAGGTGCACGTTTTACTTCCATAAAATCTGCAATGTCAAAATGAAGCACTTGGGGAAGAAGAGGGAGATGGCGATCAGGAGATGTGACCAGCACGATTTCTGATGGCGTCTCTCATCTTTCAAAAGAATGTGGCAGTTCTAAGGCTTGTCTCAGAGTGAACAATAGAAGTATAAAGAGAACAATAAAAATATGTCATATTGGGAAGATAAAGAAATAGTTGAAAGATGACGAGGGTGAAAAAAAAGAGAGATATGGATACACAGTTGATATCTAGAACAGTATTGCAGAAACGAAAATGACTCCTTGGCAGAATAAATTCAAACATGACAGCCATATAAAATGAGCCACAGAAACATGAGAATCCCTGATAGGATTGCAAGGAGTAACACTGTATCTAGCAGCTCTGCTTGAATTCCCATTATATCATTTAAACACCCTGGGCATGAAAAGTTCAGGCATCTTGCTTTTGTGATGATTCTTTTTTGAGAACTCCCTCTAAATGCATGGACAAGAATATATTCACTTTCCAGGTAATTGTTTTGTTATAGGTTTTCTTTTGGGTGGTTTGCTTTATATGGAGGAACTTCAATGGGAAGTAGACACATTCATTCAGTGACAGTAATACTTTCTTCTCCTTGCACCAAAACGAAATATTCACCTTTTTGTGAGTCGGTATCTCACCAGTTCAGAGGGAGAAGCCAGGATAGAGAGTCAAGTTTTAAAGGAGAGTTAGGGTGAACATCACTCCCATAGAAAGCAGTGAGTCTAGGTCAGTCATAAGTCAAGTTCAAGTTCACAGTATTTTCATGGATAGGTGGGAAAGGGCTAGGTTGAGGAACAGAAACCAAAATCCCCACTGTCAGTGTAAATTAGGCAAAAGCAATAATACAGTTTCAAGAAGGCAAAGAGTCAAAAGCCTAGGATATACAGAATGTTAGGGACATGGAAATTTGATGCTTTGTGTGCAAATAAGTGTATTGAGTCCACACTTGAGGTATTTGTAAAATCAGAAAGAGGAGCCAGGAAATAGGACTTTGTTTTCTGATCTAAGGGTAGAGGTTGTCCTTCTGTTTCTGTGCTTCTCTGTTGTGCAAAAGTAGGAAAGGATTTATAAATGTATGTTTACAGGTGAGAATAGACAAGGACAGAAGAAAAGACCTATCACTATGAAGAGATTCTGATTATGCAGTAGTAGTACCTAAACCGAGTGTGTAAGCAGAATTTGAAGACAACAGTGATTACTGAGCTTGTATAGGTAACAAATGCATGAAGCCAGATTGAGAGCAGAGGCCCCATCTTAAAGGGGGGTAGCTCTGAACAAATTTCTGCTCATTATGACCAAAAGGAAGGTGGACCCAGGTTCTTGAGCCTTCTTATTTTTCAAGCAAAGGCAATTGTTATAAAATTGTCCACATCTGTTTTGGAGAATAATTTAATTTATCTGCATTTTAGAGTTGCTCAAATATTACTTATGGTGAGGGAAAAAATATCCATTTCCTAGATAATATATAGTCCAGATGAATAATAAAAAATCAATAGCATGTCCAGTGGTTGGTCTTAGCAACACAGAACTTTGTCAGTTATCACTAGATCCCAAAAGACCACAGCCAGAGCCTAAGAGGTCTTGGTATTAATTAAAATGTAAATCAGAGGAACTAAAAATAAAATAATGCTTAAAATTATTGAGACAGGGGCCCCTGGGTGGTTCAGTCAGCTAGGGAACAGCCTTTGGCTCAGATCATGATCCCAGAGTCCTGGGATTGAGCCCTGCATTGGGCTCCCTGCTCAGTGGGGAACCTGCTTCTCCCTCTCCTCCCCTGTGCCCTCTCTAGCTCTCTCTGTTTCAAATAAAAATAAATAAAATCTGTAAAAAATGATTAAGAGGCAGAAGCAAAAATGTTTGCTAAAACATGACATTTGATGAAGTCAACTGCATTTCAAATAATCCAAATATAATTAGGTATCTAATGGTAAAGCATCAACGTATATATTGGCTCTCTGTCAAAATTGTGACAGAAACCTAATCATTACAGGACTGTTTAACATACCACTCTTGTTCCATGACAAGTAAAGCAGATAAAAATTTTTAAAGGCTATTCGGGATTTGAATTATATAATTAATAAAGATGAAATATAAATGAGGTAATAAATATTGTCTCCCCCAAATAGAAAAATAGACCTTTCTATTAAATTATATATACTAACTATAATATTTGTTTTGTGCCACTCTAAAAAGAAAGGAACAAACCAAAAACTTAGGTCCTGAAAAAAATGATATTATCCAATCCACATTCTCTAATCAGAATATCATTTAAAAAAAAGATAAGAAAATGAATAGAAGATACCAAGTAAACAGATTAAAAATGAACTATCAGTTGAATAGAGGGAAAATACTCTTCTAAGTAACCACCAAACCCAAACAGAAATTATTAAATAAGAGACTTGTGCTTTCTGAGACATGGATTCCCTAAACCTCCTCTCAGATGTCAACCCATATTCTTAATACTTTCATTATTACATAAATTACTGTTCAGTTCAGACCTCCAAATACAGAAGAGCAACTCGAGTGAAACCAAAGGAAAATACTAGGAGAAAACATTATTCAAATAAAATATATCTTAAAAATGTAGAATGAAAACTGAAGTCTGATCATTTAAAAATAAAATAGGACATTAGCAAATCCAATTTGAAATGGGGTGAAAATAAAGAGAAAAAACGATTGAAAATAAAAAAGTAAATGTATATACACATCAGATTTTCTACAATTAGCATATTTGTTGGATCTTATGGTCAGAAAAGGGAATAACTTTTCTAAAGATTTTATTTATTTGAGAGAGAGAGAGAGCACAAGTGTCAGTGGGGGGTGGGGGTGGGGTGGCGGCAGAGCAGCAAAGGGAGAGAAAGAAACAGACTGACTGCTGAGTGGGGAGCCCAATGTAGGAGTGGATCCCAGGACCTCAAGATCATGACCTGAGCTAAAGTCAGACACCCAACTGACAGAGTCACCCAGGCACCCCAATAATTATTTTTAAAAAGGAAAATGTATCCACTCAAAAAATCACCTTGTGTTCTTTCATGGTTTTGTGGTTGTGTGTGTGTGTGTGTGTGTGTGTGTGTGTTATGAAGTGAGAACACTTAACATGACTTATCCTCAACACATTTTAAAGTGCATAATAGTATGTCATTAACTATAGATACTATGCTAAACAGCAGATCTCTGGAACTTACTCACCTTGCTTATCTGGAACTTGAAGCACATGGGGCAAGAATTCTCTGGATATATGTAGTGCCTTGATTATGTGATAATAGGATGTGTGTACATACATGTGCACACTCACCAATGCATATGCTACTTTGTGTATCAATTATACCTCAGTAATGCTTTAAAAATATGAAACCATGGGGGCACTTGGGTGGCTCAGTTGGTTAAGCATCCAACTCTTGATTTGGGCTCAGGTCATGATCTTAGTTAGGGTCATAACACTGAGCACTGCAGGGGGCTCTGCACTCAGTGGGGAGTCTGCTTGAGATTCTCTCTCTCCCTCTCCCTCTGTCCCTTCCCCTAATTGTACTCTTTCTCTCAAATACACACACACACACACACACACACACACACACGTTTCACATATTTCATATGTATGATTCATATATTTCATATATATGTTTTGTATACTATATATATGTATATATAATCATAATCATGAAAGACCCTAAGAATAAGTTTAGAGGAACAGGATGGGGAGCTAAGAGGTTGGAAGTATGGTTGAAGTATGAATGGTCGATGAGAACATGAAGATGTTACATAGAGACTTAGTACCTTGGCTGCAGAGTTAGTGCTATTACTAAACAGAGACATATATGATTGAAGAGATACAGGTTTCCCTCACTACTTGAAAATAGTACATTCTCATGAAAGATTTAAAGGGAAGAACCAATTACAGGTATCCTAGGTGGCTCTGTTGCTTAAGCATCTGCCTTTGGCTCAGGTCATGATCCCTGGGTCCTGGGATTTGAGTCATTCAGTGGGGAGACTGCCACTCCCCCTGCTTCTGCTCTTTCTCTCTGTCAAGTAAACAAATAAAATCTTTAGAAAAAAAATTACCATTAATTTACATGGAAAAATTCTTAGTGTTCCAGTCCCAAGAAATAGCCTCTGTTAGCCTTTTCCTGATATCTTAGGACATACCTTGCTGATGGTTACACAAGATAAATGGAGGGGAAGCACAGAGCTCACAGACGCAGTTCAAAGCATATTCCCTGGGAAGGAGTGGGGCGGGTCCACTGTAGCTCCTGGGTGTGTGCTGCTTCCCTAACGGTTTACTGCAAAACAGATGTGGGTGTGTGGGACTTCTGTAATGGTTTGCTGCCAAACAGATGCTGAATGCTATTTTGGCTTTTCACCATTTTTCATGAAATTGAGAAATCCTTCTTGGATTTCCTTTGGTGTGTGAAATCAGGGACCCATGTAGGTCTTTCATAAAAGCCCGCTGGCATAATGCAAGCTTGAAAACTTGTGGATACCTATACATTGATGTAAATGGAAGAGGCCAATGTTTTCTTGGTTCAAATATATAGAGGAAGGAAGGTGGTTGAAGTTAAGGAAAGGGTAGAACTGATAGAAGAGTTTAGGGAGGAAGGTAGACAGGATAATGCTCATAATATGGATGAGAGATAGTTTTAGTTGCCTATGAGGTGGAGCCAGAGTGGAAGGAGAGGTGGAAATACCATTAGTTAAGTGGAGAGAGGGGAGGTGAAGTAAATTGGAGGCTTTTGACTAAAAATCCCACTCTTTTCTTAGTAATGCAGCAGTGAAAAGAAAAGGCTGATGTAGTGCAGTGGCAGGGGTGGTGGTGATACAGTGTAAGGAACTGGAAAAGAGCCAAGATGACATAAATGATCAAAGGGTCAAATGTCCTGTGGCCTAGATTAGATATACAAATGGGCTGCGGCATGGACACAGTATAAAAACAAGAGATTTTGTGTTAAGTCTGGTAATTAAAACAAACGCATACACACACAATGAAGAAAGCATTCTCTCCAGAGAAAGTCTTCTACTTCTTCAATTTGACATGAAGCCAGCAAGCCCTTGGATTTGGCATGAACTAATCACAAACTTGTTGATGTTCTTTCATCAAGGCTGCGGTGGACCGGAATGCCAATAAGCAAAATAGTGCCTTTCTATTCCAAGCACTAAGGTTCCAAAATGTCTTTTCCTAGCTTTAGGAAAAACAAGCATCTGATTTCAAAAAACCTTGCTATAAAGAAAATTTAAACTTACAAATTAGAAGACTTACAAATTACAAATTATAAATTTCTAAACTTACAAATTACAAATCAGAAGACTATTAACTATGTGTACCTTACAAAAACAAATAAAGAAATAAAACCACAGAACAACAACAACGCAATATTTTCTTAGCAAACTTAATCCTCCTGATAGAGTGATATATTACTGAGTACCTTTACTCATTCTTTTTTCAGAAACATATCTGTGATGGAGAAGCATAAAAATATGGCAAAATCTGCAATCCTTAAAGATCTAAAATGGTTCTAGAATGATAAAATTTCAAGGTGGCTTAATAAATTTCAATATTCAGTTAGCTTCCCCCCCCTTCTGAATGCATCAGGGTCTCAATTGCCAGCTATTGGAAAAAACCATGTGATTTATTGATTTTCATTAGTTAGCAACTGTAAAATGATCCGAACCACAGGAATTTACAAACGGCAAGCCATGTAGCAACAAGCAGTAGTTAAAAAGTTCCATCAATTTCCTAGTAACCCTAGATGAAACTAAATTATACTTCAGTTTTCTTATCTGTAAACTGGAGATAATATTCCTTACCTTAGGTGCTATGAATGGTTAAGAGAAACGAGATACATAAAATACTTTTGCAAATTCTAAATCCTTGGACAAATACAGTGTTACCGTATTAGATAGTTATAATCCATGGGCAAGAGGGCTTGCAAAATCACAAATTAACAATTATAAAATCAGAAAGCACTTGTTGGCAGGTAAGGTTATCTAATACATTCACCTGGAAAAATAATGGACTCTTAAAAAAAAATTAGCCTTGGCACCCACTGGACAAATGGGTCACCTTCCTACTTAGTTAATTGAATATTCTGGCACAGGCTGGTACCCGTGTCAGCTTCTTTCTTTGGGGGCTGCAGTGACAGAGAATTCTGTCACAGGCAGGGTTTAACAATAAAAAAATGAGTCATTTAGGTTTTTATTTACATTAAGCCTTTAGGCCAAACCAAAAATCTCACTACCTGTCAGCAATGTCCGTTATACAGAGGAACATATTCTAACTACAATTGCTATTGTTCACACTATTTCGTTATCCTAAAGAGTCATTCTGGCAGGGATTCAGCCAAAAGAGAGGAGAAATGCGTCCAAAACAATAACCATAAATAAAACATGAAATCTACAGAATAGAGTGTTTGATGCATATCTGACCTGAATACTGCATCAACCTTGAGCAAAACAGCTGGATCACAAACCATCTAGTCATCACATGAAATAGAGGAAGGTAAAGTGAGGACAGATTACTATTGTTCCTACTTGAAAATTTTTCATTTATACAATTTCTACAGTGTGAAAGTTTTCACAGTGTAATTCTGCCAGGTCCCAACTAAGTAAATTTTAGAACTTTCTTCAGGAGAGCTGGTAGCATGCGGGCTGTTCGAGTTGTACCTTTAAAGAAAGAATTCCGTTTTTTGTTTCATGCATTGCAGTTTAGATTTTGTTAAATTTGTTAAAGATCAAAATACAAAATATCATAAATGCAGTTATATGTAAAGAGACACCTCTGCTAAGAGTAGGTAGATTATAATCAACATTTTGGTATGTGTATTTATTTTTGGATCTGTTTTCCTACTTCTTTCATTATGTATGTTATCACTCTGTCACTCTCTCTCTCTCTCTCTCTCTCTCTCTATATATATATATATATATATAGACAGATATATATATATAACCTATATTACTATGGCTTAAAAATTATTTTTAAGGACTGCTTAATATTTTATTATATAGATTCACTGTACTCTAGCTAATTATTTTCTTCTGATCCCTTTCTGTATTATTTTAAGTGTTGCAAAATATATTTTCTATATGGGAACAGAGATTTATTTCCCTGCATTAAACTTCCTAGAAATATATGTCTTGGGATGAACTCTTTTAGGGTCCTTGATACACAAGACTTCTGCTTTCTATATAAAATGATTATATAATACAAAGAAAGGGTATTTTAAAGCAAATGGAGTGAGGTTACAAGGAAGCCATTTACTTTGGTTGAGACAAAGTGGGATCAGCTAGATCAGTAAGTCTGGAAAGACATTATCGATATTGGGAGTAGCATCTGGTCCCATAAGGAAGAAACATAAAGGATTTTTTTTTAAAGATTTTATTTCCTTATTAGACAGAAAGAGAGCATGCACAAGAAAAGGGAGTAACAGGCAGAGGGAGAGGGAAAGGCAAGGCTCCCTGCTGAGCAAGGAGCCCGATGTGGGGCTCTATCCCAGGACCCCAGGATCATGACCTGAGCTGAAGGCAGACGCCTAACAACCGAGCTGCCCAGGGGCCCCCCGAAAGTATTTTTAAATGCTTTCTTCCCATTTGAGATAACTGGAATCTTAGACATGCTACTGTCCAGAAGGTCTGCTTTCTAAAAAAGGTTTATGTTCATGTTTCTAACTGATGCTTCAAAGGCAATTTTATGTTTTAGAAATTTTATGTTTTTACGAGTTTGCTCAACAAAACAAATAGAAAGGTCCCTGATTTTTTTCAGAGCAAAGTTTAGAGTCCAAAGTTATCAATTCTGAATATGTAATGACGTGGTCATGGCAGTTCAAATGACATCCTCAGAGGAAATTACTGCAAAAGACTTCTATGCAGAAACTGTTTCCAGAGATTAGGCAGAGGTAAAGAAACTATCCAGGGCTGACCAGGCTGAGCCAGGTCAGGCACTAGCGAGAATGGGACTCACTAAAAGTGGGCCATCGATGGGAATGTTCAGGGGCCGGTTCAACCGTGTTCCCTGAGCTCAAGTCAGAGCTTCTGCTGCCCGAGAGAAGCTGCTGTCTGAAGAGGTAGCTACTGTCAAAACCACAGCTCAAGGGATTGGGAAGAAGATAATGGGAGTGCACCTTGATGTCTCTGTCTTGCCTTCTTATTTCTTGCTTGTCTTTTCTGTTGTTGGAATCCAACCAGAACCTGGAGTGTAGGGGATTTTTATCTATAGAGATGAGCTGTCTTGAGCATGAATGGGAGCAGAGAAGAGTCAGGAAAGAATGGGGTAGGGGTGTGTATATATCAGGAAAGTGAAAAAAAAAAATAACAGCACATGTAGAAAAGTAAAAAGGTAATTGATATCAATGCTTTGTAAACCTTAATGTACATACATGTCATGTGAGGATTTTGTTAATATGCAGATTCTGATTCAGTACATCTGCAGTAGGCTAAACTAAGACGTGTTGACTGATCCCCCAGGGCCTCCTGAGTTTGCTATTCCTCAGATTACACGTTGAGAGGTAAAGACTTGTACCATTACCAACATCACTTCCTCTTAGACATTTTGAACGTAGATTTCAGTAATTTTCCAAGCAATTACCAGAAATCAGCAGTCGTGTGCCATGCATTTCAAAAAGCACCGCCTTTGATCTGTGTAAGAATCCCCTAAAATGTGGGGATCCTGTCGCAGATGCTGGGTTTCTTTTGTTCGGGTGATGGGACCATACAGATAATACACATATAGTCCGTGTCCAGATTCTCAAGAAACTTGTTAGATGGGAGAGATGTTCACCACACCTTGGGAGCAAAGGCTTTAAGTGTCATATTCCCAGATCAAAGGAGAACCTCTAAAATAAGATTTGTAAGAGCCACACATTAATAATCCACATTTAAGGATAATCAGCAGACATTTCACTCTTTGAGATGGGAGGACCCAAGTGCCGTAAGCAGTCTCCATTTACCATTCGATAAAAATTTCCAGATAGAGTTGCATGAGTTCACAGTTGTGTGTCAATGGAATTCCTTTATTCTCCTCTGTCAACAGATAAAATAATATAAAAAATTATGTATATAATTACGATGTGGTTTAGAGTGGTGGGGTCTTGAGATGTCTTTAGCAGGAAAAGCTGGTCCTTTGAAAGGGGTCTTGAGATGTCTTTAGCAGGAAAAGCTGGTCCTTTGAAAGCATGAGGACAGGACCAGCAGGGGGGGCGGGGGAAGAGTTGCTGTATTGGGCTTGTAAGGAGTAGTAGATTATAAACTCCAGAGGTGGGGGGAGGTAAGAAAAAGGCAGGCTTCCAAAAGGACTTTCATATGCTAAAGATGACCCACAGAATAGTAGAGTCCTGGCTATTGTCAGGCTACCGTTGTTTTTCCACTTTAGCAAAGAGGTAAACTTAAGATAGTTCAGAAGTCTCCTGGAAAAGATTCTAAGTATTTGTCCATGGGCCCCTGGTTATAAGGAAATATAATTTTTATTTATTTTTTCCCTTCTGCTTTTGTTTCCCGTATCACTTATGGGAGGGAGGGTGATGTTAGGGCTCCAGGAAATTGAGTCTATGGGTATCTGGTAGGTAGGCTATTTTTTTTTTTAAAAGATTTTATTTATTTGTGAGAGAGAGAGAGCACACCGGCAGACAGAGTGGCAGAGGGAGAAGCAGGCTCCCTGAGAAGCAAGGAGCCCGATGTGGGACTCGATCCCAGGACGCTGAGATCATGACCTGAGCCGAAGGCAGCCGCTTAACCAACTGAGCCACCCAGGCATCCCTGGTAGGTAGGCTATTGATAAGATTGCTTTTTTCTTGTAAACCACTCAGACGTTTGTAAAATGATGGAGACTAATGTCCTGCAGGACTGTGATCTCTGTCATTTAACCATTGTTTCTTTTTCCTTCCCTTGATTTTAGGGCAGTGAGGATTTCCCCAGGGAAAGTCACACAGGTCCCATGGTGGGGTGGGGTGGGGTGGGGTGTGTTTGCCCTCAGCTTGCCTTCTGCTTCCCTCCTCAATTAACATTGTTGTGGCACTCTTAATTTACTGGCCTTGACATGTCATGGTTATATTGGATGTTAATATTCAGGGAACTGTTCAATGGAATACGGGAATACTAGATTATCTTTGTACCTTTCTGTAAACCTGAAATGATTTCAAGATGAAAATTGGAAGATTGTATAAATACTATATGTCAACCCAGAAGAAAGGGAAGGTGAAGTAGTCTGTGACAAAAAAGGCAATTTATTTTCCTGTCTCTTTATAACAAAATGCAGCTTGAAAGAGGGCTACAGAAGGTTTGGCAAGCAAAAATTCTGTGCCAAAAATCAGGTAGGGGAACGTGTATTTCCTAAGGTCAGCCTGCTTGGGTTCAGATCTCAGCTTTCCACTGACATATAGAGCTGAGGAAAGTTCCTTCATCACTCTTTGTCTCAGTTTCCTTATCCATGAAATGGCACAACATCAGTGATCTTCTTAAACACTGGGGTAATACTGTCATTTATGATAAGAAATGTATATTTGATTTTTGTCTCCATTTCCTGACAGGGCTCCAAATACCATTAGAATCTCTGAAGTGAAAAATTTCCTTTTGTACGTTGATGGTTGACTGACGGGGCTCCTGGATAGCCTGCTGATTAAAGCTGGTTGCCAGGGAAACCAGTCCTGGGTTAGAGGGTTACAGCTTTGTTCCCACCTCTGGCCCTGACCCTCACCCTGACTGCGGGGGAGGTGAGGGAAGAGGAGCAGATGGGGATGTTGAGTTAATCCTTAATGGCCAATGACTTCATCTATCCTATGCTTATGTAATGAAACCTCTGTGTGAATCCCAAAAGTATGGGGTTCCGCTCTTCCAGGTCGCTGAATACATGAAAGTGCTGGGAAGAGGTGATGACTGGAGAAGTCCGGGGAGCTCCACACTCCTTCTTCCCTCAAGCTTTGCCCTATGCGCTCTTCCATGGGGGTGTTCCTGAGTTCTAGCTGTTGTCACAAACAGGTAATCTTATCAGGGAACCATTTTCCTGAGTTTTGCGAGCCTTTCTAGCAACTGATCAAACTTGCGGGCATATTAGGAACCTCCAGTTTAGAGGTGGTCAGCCACAAGCCCAAGTGGACAATCTGGATTTGTGGTCAGTGTCTGAAGGAGGGCAGTCTTGTGGGATGGAGAGTTTCACCACATCATCTGACAGTAACTTCAGGTGGATTCAGACTGTTTTACCTTGGAGTATACTCGGCTGGTGTCAGAGAATCCCTTGGTGTAGGAGAAAAAACCCACCCATTTGGTGAATAGAGGTGAAGGGTGAATGTCACATGTAGAGAAGGAAAACAGGTGTTTTCACTTAACAGCTATTATAAGGACTAAATAAAATCACATATTTAGAGCATATCATAGGGTGCCTGGGTGGCTCAGTTGGTTAAGCATCTGCTTTTGGCTCAGGTCATGATCCTGAAGTCACAGGATGGAGCCCACAGGAGGCTCTCTGCTCAGCAGGGAAGCATGCTGATCTCTTCATTTTCTCCCTCTGCTCCAACCCCCACTCCTGCTCTTTGTCTCTCTCTCTCACTGAAATAAATAAATAAAATCTTTAAAAGAGATAAAGCATATCATAGCGCCAATAATAAGTGCAATAAATCTACTATTTTTAGTACTATTAATGTCATTTTTAGTCAACTGTCTTTTTTACTAAGTCTGTACATCTTAAGTGGAGGATCCAATACATGTCACCTAATCTGCCTAAAAACACTTAAAATTTAGCATTGTCATCAGAGCTTGACAAATGAGGAAACTGGGAATGAGAAGGTTTACATTGGTTGCTCAACATCATCCCCTCAATCAGAGCATAGTTGGACAAGACCCCAATCTGACTGTTCAGACTTTTTTTTTTAAAGATTTTATTTATTTATTTGACAGAGAGAGATCACAAGTAGGCAGAGAGTCAGGCAGAGAGAGAGAGAGAGGAGGAAGCAGGCTCCCCACTGAGCAGAGAGCCCAACACGGGACTCGATTCCAGGACCCTGGAGATCATGACCTGAGCTGAAGGCAGCGGCTTAACCCACTGAGCCACCCAGGCACCCTGTTCAGACTTTAAGGTTTAGGGCACTTGCTCTGTCATGCTGTCTCTTTTATGGTGAATTCTTGCCCTTTTTTTTTTTTTTTTTTTTTAATGCAGGGGAAAAAAAAACTAATTCCAAATAAAAATATTACCCAAGATCTGCTTGGACCTCCCCATCACTTCCAGTGACCTATTTCCCAAAACTCGCCAATTCTCTGGCTGTTTGCTCAAGAGGACAGAAACAGCTTCACATACTCTCTGCAGAGCCTTAGGCTGAGAAAACAGATTACTTCTGAGCTGAAGGGTTTTCTGAGTATCAGAAGAGGGGGATAGACCTCCTCTCCACTATTCTATTAATGACAGGCACAGAGCATAGCACCTAGATCAATTAGCCATGCTAGGACACCTACATCCCACTTTGCCTAATTATCAGACTATAGTCCCCAGGGGAAATGCGTAGACGGCCTTGCTGCTAAGCAATCTTGTCATCCAATGCCAATCACATATTCAAGGCTAACAGGAAAATTCCCCACAGCTGTTCAGATGGCTTGTGTATCCCTTGGCCGCAGTCATCGCCACCAAGTGAGGAGCTGAGCTCAAGGGTGTTTGATAAAATACTGTGTTCAGCTCTTGAGTTAGAGCGAGGGAAGACTCCCAACCATTCCTTCCACTTGTCTGTCAGTTGCTCTATTTATTATTCTTCATCTGGGTCCCCGCACCCATTCCTGTCGCCAGACTTTTATCACTGTCACTTGTGAGTCTTTGTTCGTCCTTGGAGAGCACTGTATTGATTCTTCCTCACTTTATGACGTATGATATAATACTTGTTGGTTATGAAAAATGGGCAGTTGCCCATCAGCTTCCTGGAAAAGGAAAGTTCATTAAGTAAGGGACCATTTTTACAGCATGACAAAGGGGCTACTTTTTCCCTAAATGTTTCAGGTAGTGGAGTTCTTTGGAACTAGACCCAGATCTTCTGATAAGAACAAAACAATGAAATGAAAAACAGAAAATAAGAATACAGTTCACTTTCCGGTGGACATAGTTAGCTCACTGATGCTATTATGGTGAGAAACAGAAAAAGAAGACATCTCAGGTACACAAGTTCCTGTGTCTGAATTCATCACTCTGATTGATACAGAGTCCCTCAAAACCTGTGACCTCCGCCCCATGGGTGAAATTGATAATAGTGATCTTACACAGTTTTAAACCATGAGAGACTATGGACTCTGAAAAACAATCTGAGGGTTTTGAAGGGGTAGGGGGTTGGGAGGTTGAGGGAACCAGCTGGTGGGTATTGGAGAGGGCACGGATTGCATGGCGTACTGGGTGTGCTGCAAAAACAATGAATACTGTTATGCTGAAAATAAATTAAAAATAAATAATAAATAAATAATTAGATCATTAAAACAAAACAACAACAACTAAAAAACCCCTGGACATTTGCTTTGTTTCCTGTAGCCAAGAACCTCTTTGTACAAAGTTGCAATAATTGTCTCTGGTTTGCAACTTCCATTTTGTGTCTACCTTGATTTAACCACTTAGTGCACTAAAGGCATGCCAGAAACAGCAGGGGTGCCAACCTAAAAGGTATAAGAAATTCACTGTAGCTATGTGTGAGTGTGCGTACAGGGACGTATATAAATATATATGTATATCCATGCAATTTTATATGTATACATCTATTAGTTCATTCAGCCTATTTATTGACTGCATACTCTATATAAGTATACTTATACTCTATATAAGTATAAGTAAGTATAAAAAAGGTGAGGATAAGCCAAACAGAAGGAGGCCTGGCCCACACAGAACCTAAACAGCTGGAGAATGGCAAGAAAAGTAAAGAGACAATTATTACATACTATAATAAATACTGATAAGGAAAAGTGAGCCTGCTGTGAACCACATGACTCAGACTTGAGACCTGAGTGGTCAGGAAATGCTTCTCAAATGAGGGCCATCTGAGTATTGGGCCACTTAACCTGAGACCTAAAGACGAGGAGAGGAGTAATGAAGAGAGGAGAGAAGTGATGCGTAGATTTCCAGGAAGGGCTGTAGCGAGAGAGACAGAAAGAGAGGAACATTACAAAACGTTTCTGGGCAGCACTGAGAAATCTCTTTACAGTCCTAAATTTACTGTGTGATTTTCTGCTGAAAATTGTACAGTCTGCATGTATAAATTGGGAAGAACTTTGGTCTTGTTCTACACTTTCTGAGATGCTTTCCTGTATTCTTTGTCTGATCTTTTTATTTTCTTCCAAGTACTTTGTCCTATAGGGAGCTTTCCCTGATACTCCAGGCTGGTCCTTGTTCTTCTTGGGGCTCCAGTGGAATCTGTGTTGCACTGAAGTATTAATGTTTTATCGGTCTTCCTATGAATCTGTGAGGCCAGAATATAGTAACTCTAGAGCATAGTTTTTGAAAATCAACATTGATCTGAATGGTAGCTCTTTGGGCCATCAGGAGTCCCAGTTCCTGAAGATCCCTCAGGTCCTCATTTAGATTTTCCCAGCGAGGCTATGGGACCCTGAAACATACTTCTTCCTGTCAGGAGATCCACCCAATGGGAGCTCTGCCCTTGGATGCACGTTCTTCCTGGGCTGAGGCCAATGATTAGTCAATCTTTCTTACCAGACAAGCTTCGACTAATGATGAGCTACTTACTTCTTTCCTGATGAGTGAATTTACTAAATAGTTGTGAGGAGAGAGTTCATTCCCGGGCTCAAGCAAACCTTTTAACAAATACCAACAAAGATAGAAAAAGAAAACTGAAAAGCCTTGAAGAAGGTTTGACTCATAATAGCTTTGAGTAGGAGCAGTTTTAAATGGATGTCTGTAAGTTGGTGAAACGGAGGTTCAGAGATACAAAACAAGTTACAGCTAATTCAGTATTTAGGCTGGTTACAGATGATTGAGCAATCTGACTCCAAAGCTTGATCTTCCCCTACTCTGACAGACCACAGTTCCTCCCAAATCAATTAGTTTAGCCACCTGCTATCTAATGAACAGCTTTATCATTAGAGCCTGTAATGTGTTGAGCTTGGGTTCTTGGCAGGCGACAGACAGAACAGGAAATCTCCAGAAATCCTGACCTGACAAAGTCGTTTGTGCACACATGTACGTCTATGCATCTGTGTGTGAGTATAAGGTCTCCTGTGAGAGCTTTGGGTGTTTCACTCTTTTTGCTTCTTCTGCATATTTTATAAATAAATTTTAGAGAATAAGTTGTGACATTTGTTCCTTTGTGAGGCTCTCAAGTGTGTAAGGGTCACTGCCTGGCTCACACATTTGATCCATATTTGCAGAATAATTAGCTTATCATATGCCCCCTCCTTACTAAATTTGGGTTTTTTGAATCTCTCTAGAAAAAAAAGAGAATAAGAAAAAGTGAGCCATACTGTCATTTATAATGTTCTCTTAGAGACAATTGGAAGAAACTTCTAGAAAAAAAAATCCAGTAGTTTGAGTAAAACTGATAACTGACATTCATAAATTAATAGGTAAAGATTATCCAATTGTATTATTTACTGCCCTCCCAAAGACAAATGACATTACATAAACTCATTTGAATATTTCTATTTTACACACACCTTGTAGGTTACGAGGGAAAAGCCAATGCCAATATTTAAGGCTTGAAGTTAAGAATTATCATCTGTAAGCGACCAGTTGCTCTCCAAGATGCCAGTAATTCAGTCTTAGACAATTCCTCATGTATCTTCCTCATCATTATTCTAGGCTGTCAGAAGGCATTATAACTCATTAATTAAATGTGAGCACATTAATGTTGGATTAATACAGGGATTAAACTGTTAAAATGGCGAATATGTGTTTTGTAGGATTTGAACCAGTGAATCTGTACTGAGATAAATATAGTTATTAAATAAGTAACCCTATCTTATATGTTTGGGTCATATATATGTGTCTGTTATAATTTTTGTAGAGAGAGAAGGATATTAAATTAGGTTCTCTACATTTCACTTAAGAAGTCACAGAAGTACTTAAGCCATTTGAGCATAGCTTCTGACAAAACGGTTAAACTTGAAAATGATGCTCAAAGGGAGATAAATCATGTATGTGAAAATTCGTAGTTTACGTGATATTACTTCTTCTGTACTTGATATAATCATGTCTTCAGGGACTGTTGAGCAATTAAGTATTATTTTTGCCTTTTAACCAAAATATCCTAGGGTACCATGATTTTATGGTATTTCTTCAACCATTAGTTACTTTATGGCTGTTGGTTTATCTTCCTACATCCATTCTACTACCTAATTTTCTCATTTGCTTAAATGAAGACCTGAGTGTGTTTTCACAAAAGTTCTGCAGAGCCAAGTTTGTGGATTTTATTAATATTTGCTCCTCGGAAACCTTTCCAGTCCACCACCTTGTACGTTTGGAGCTATGCTATTACATATTTGTGTTCGTTGAGTTCAGATGTATACGTGAACTACTAATGTGACTGTAAATATGTCTTTAATCCTTAACTTTAAATGTTTTGGGAAAATCTGGATTGCTCAGGGGTGAGAGATCAGTGCCGCGCAGGGTTTTCTAGCCTTGGCACCATGGGCATTCGGAGGTTTTTCCTTGGTGGTAGGGTCTGCTCTGAGTGTTGTAAGATGTTAAGCAGCATCCCTAGCTCCTAACTACTAGATTCCAATAGAAATCCTTGCCCAGTTGTGGCAAATAAAAGTGTCTTTAGACATTGCCCAATAGGCCTTGATGGAGGTGCGGGGCAACAAAATCACCCCAAAATAAGAATGACTGAAAATTCTGGAGTAAACATTTTAGAATTAGCTATTTGCCTGAGCCTCATCCTTATAAAAGTGAGCTCCTTTCACCATGAACCAAACATAAGCTCATGGTCATGTAAACTGTTATTAATTATCCAGAAGTCTATTTTTATGTTTAAAGTTACTGTTTTCATTACCTTTCTGTCCAGCTCTTGACATTTGGCTTGTTTTCTATCTTCGGTCCTTCTAACTGAAAGTTTGTCAAGCTTATTCAACCATAGAGATTTATTGAATTGATGGTGTGAATTGATGGGCTTCCCTTCATCCAGTCTTTGCAATGTGACCATACGGCTCCCGCCGCAAGAAGTAGAGTCTGTTTTCTCTCCTTTTGAATCTGGATTGGGTTTGTGACTTGTCTGGCCTACAGACTGTGGCAAAATTGATAGTGTGCCAGTCCTGAAGTTAGGTCTTAAGATGTCTTGCCTGCCCTGCTTGAACTGCCCTGCTTCAACCCCTTCTCTTGAACCCCTGAACCTGCCGTGTGAACATATCTGGACTTACATGTTGGAGGATGGGAGGGATCCCAAGACAAGTCATCCAAGCAGAGGCTACCAGGGATGATCCTGCTTTGAGCCAGCCAGCCAGCTGACTGCAAAATCAGGAGCGAGTTCAGCTGAGATCTTACAAATCCACATCAGAGGAATCCTCCTACTCAACCCAGAGACCCAGGAGCTAGACAAATGCTAATCATTTGAAGCCACCAAGTTTCAGACCTGGTTATTTATGCAGAATTATTGCTCAATTGATATACTTTATTGACTTGATTTCTCAGATTATCTCTAAAACTTTGAACCAGACTTCCTCCTTTAGCTCATTCTGCTTCAGCCACTCCAAGTCGGATTAACTACGGATCCCGCTTTTGTCCACAACTGGAGCCCAGCCCCACTTCTAAGGATCTCGTAAGTCCTTTCCCAATCCCTGAAAGGGGCAGAGTGGTTCAGTCATGGACTTTACTTTTCATATTCTTCAAAATGACCTGCCTTAATTTAGAATAACTATAGTTTTGATTAATGCCACAATCTGAAAAGGCCCTTATAATACCTCGTAATAATACTTATATAGACATGTCAGATTTCAAATAAGCAAACAGTTAAATTCATAGATGTGACTTGGCCAGACTTCCCATGAGGATTTTAAACTTGGAATCTTTTCAGTACAATGTATGGAAACCATCTGGGTATTATTCATGCATTCCCACGCATTTTGGCATTGAATCTGGTCTTGTACTATAAATCCATTGTTGGATTTATTGGGCTTAATGGAGTTTTAATAATTTATCCTATCTGATTAAATTTCCTGAGTATCTTGGTATTACCTACCCCTTAAATATAGGTTAGTTTATGTAACTTGGCTGATGGATAGCCCACAAGGTGCAGGATACAAGCAAGTATGAAGTAGCCTATGGGACTAACTTCAAGGAATGATCTCTTTGGGGATTTATGAGTCTGTTAAATGTCCATTTTATTCATTATTTATATCAATTTGTGCTATTTAAATACCTTAATATCTGGCTAACTATTATTGGAAGAAATATACTCTTTTTTTCTTTTTTAAATTTTATTCATTTTTTATTATTTATTTTTTTAATTAAAAAAATTGTATAAACATATAATGTATTATTAGCCCCAGGGGTACAGGTCTGTGAATATACTCACTTTTTAAAAAAAAAATTTTTGGATACTTGCCTAATTGAAATATTAATACAGATTTTTCCCAATACCGGAAAGTGTAGTACCCCTATGAAACGTTTAATAAGTCAAAATGTCATGAAGCAAGGAAGCAATTACCATTAACTTATAAGGAAAATTTTTGGATGTTCTCACACCCCAAAAATAACCTCTTTTAGGCTTTTCTGACACTTGAGGACACATAGTGATAAAGGATGCACAAAATAAGACAAAACAGACACAGACCTCATTCAAAGTTAAGGTAGCTTGATGCGGAGATACTAAGTGTAGCTCCCAATGAAGGCGCTTGGGGGCGTCACTGTCGCTGCTCAGAGCGCACGCTGCCTCCCTCCAGAAGGGCTCACTGCAAAACAAATGCTGAATGCTATTTTCACTTTTTTCCATGCAAGTGAAAAAATCCTCTTCGGGTTTCTTTTGGGCTGTGGAAGCGGGGACCGGCGTCGGCCTTTCATAAAAGTAAAGTGGCGTAAGCAAACTTTTGAGAAGCAGATTTATACAGAGTATATTGAGATATACAGAGTATATCTGTATATCTAGGAAGATGAGAAATGGAAAACAGTTGGAAACTCAGGATTAAGACACGTGCATGTCCTATTAAATAATTATCAGAGACTATTGTCAGAGCTCCATAAAGAAACCCTTGTTTGGTGGAAAACATGAATGATGTCCGTTAGAGAAGATGCCAATCATATAATCAGAGAATCTACCAGTTATGTAACTATGAATGTCAACAGTGAGTAGGATGATATTTCTCTTATAGAACCATCTGCTTGAAGACAGGAGATATGTTTTCTTTTTCTGTTTCTGACATGCAGTGTGTAAACTAGGACTGTATACCGAAGGTCTCTGAGTCCCACGTACCCTCTGTGGCTTCTCTGGATTCTAAATTCGACCATCTGTGTCCTCAACAATCTGTTCTGTGTAATGATAGAGGACTCATGCCGCCCTAAAAATGCAATTCGGAGATTATCTTAGAAAATAAGTGCACATTGTTGGTGTGCCTGGGTGGTACGCTTGGTTAAGGTCAGGATGGTGAGAGATCACCAGCGTCTCTTTCAGATTCTCTCACTCTCCTTCTGCGCCTCCTGCTCAGCCTCTCTCAAATAAATAAATAAATCTTAAAAAAAAAAGAAAGAAAGAAAGAAAGAAAGCACATTGCAATATATCTGATCAGAGTAATAATCACAAACCGGCAAACTGGGGCCGACAGTTCGAATATCCTGCTGCTGATACACTGCAAGGTGACGTGATACAATTATTCTATTTAGTGGGAACATTAAGTCAATAAATACAAATTTGGAAATATAAACATTTCAAAATAAAGTCAATTTCTAGCAAATGGTATGATATCACAGCACTTTCATGTTTATTGAGAGACCCTATTTCTTGTTCTGCAAAACTGTGAAAGGGAGTACTGTCACATACTTAATACCTCATCAGGAAAATTCAACACTTCCAAGAGAAGTTTGAAATTTACTTGGGCATAGTCTCCCTTGGACTTTCGTCTGCCCGCTACTTTTTTTTTTTTTTTTAAGATTTTATTTATTTATTTGAGAGAGAGAGATCACAAGTAGACGGAGAGGCAGGCAGAGAGAGAGAGAGAGAGGGGGAAGCAGGCTTCCTGCCAAGCAGAGATCCCAATGGGGACTCGATCCCAGGACCCTGAGATCTCTACCTGAGCCGAAGGCAGCGGCTTAACCCACTGAGCCACCCAGGCGCCCTGCCCGCTACTTCTATTCTGCAGTTCTTCCTGCCCTCCTTACAACAACATCTCCTCTTAGGTGACATACTATGTCAACTCCTTCCATTTCTTTTGGGAGGGAACAGGCACCTATGACTGCAATGTAGTACAACAGAAATAACACACTTTGTTCCTAAGTAATGGTTTAATCACAGCAACCATAACATGCGGACTCAGAAATCCGTTCTCTAGACCATTTGTTTCCTGCCAGGTTTCCAGACTTTTATAGTCACCTACTGGGCTTTCCACTTGGAAATCTGATGGACACGTCCAGTTCAACACATTCACATTCAAATTAATCCACACATCCCTCCCCTCCATTATTCTTGATATATTTTTGATATATATATATATCAAAGGCAGAACTCTACAGAGTTCACCCAGGTTAAAAAATAATAATAATAATAATGAAAAAAGCAGCAAGCAGATTTTGGCCACCTGGAAAGCATAGGTTCCACCTACCGGGGGCAGGAGGTACTCAGCTGCAGCCAATTGTCCTATAGAAATGTGGGCCCAGTAGAGCCAGATGGTCTGATATTTCAAGAGAAGCCAGAAATTTGTGCAAAGCCTCCCAATTTTTAAATGATTGCAGTGAATTAATTTTTTAATGTGTCTGGCCTAAAGGGTAAAGTTAGAAATCTCCAGCATGTTAAAAAGAACCTCTATGATCTGGTATCACTCTTAAATTCCCTCGTTCGGTGCCATCCTCACAATTTACTCTTTGGGTAACCAGTGCCGTTTGTTGATGCTGGATAGTTCCAGGCAATTTTGTGTTTCTTTGAGTACCCTCACTCCTTCCAGCTGTCTGCTAACCAACTGTGTATTCTTTATACTCAGATGGGGACCACTTCTCCTCAGCCCCTTGAATATTTACCGCTCCCTAATGTGTGTGATCTCTGTATCTTTTATCATAACACATGCAGTCCTATAATTGAAATTATATGTTTGCATTGCTATCTTCCTATGGCAGTGTGAGCTCTTTGTAAAGAGAAACTGGGTCTTCCTCTTATTTGTGTCTCCAGCTTTTAACACAGTTCCTGACACTCTATGGATATTGAGCAAATAAAACTCAAAAGAAATAATGTAGATATTTTCTAGGAATTTTAGAAATCCCTAGAAAATAGGGATTTTAGGGAAGAATCTAAAAAGTAAATTGGATCTCAGATATTTTTTGTGTTAATTGGAGTTCTATTGGGAGACAGAAATCACAATGATAGTTTGAGCAGGATTAAAGTTGGTAATCAGGTATCAGAAAAAATAAAAAGAAAGCCATAAAGTGTCACCATGGCAGCATTATCAGGAAGTAGCCACTGCTACCAAGGCTGCAGAAACAAAGGAAAGAGGTTGGAATTATCAAAACTCAGCAGGCCGGAGGAGGAGGGGGTCCCAAGGAGGGAAACTTAGATTTTTGAGAGCGGGATTCGGCAGAGCTGGTAACGGAGCCTCTGAGTTGGAGGAGGGTCCCTCAGACCTGTGACCTAGGTGTTGGGAGGGGGAAGGTCCCAGACTGGAGCTGGTGCATGTGGATGGGCTATGGTGAGGCTTGTTCTGTGAGGCTTGGAAAAATTGTGATCGGATTCAGCTGTGGCATCTGCCAGAAACTGTTACTGCAGAGTGGAGAAGAGAGGCTGAGGTGGGCTGCCAGGGGAAATGAAGGAAAAGAGGCAAGGGTGGCCCCTTTGCTTCCTTTAGCTTTCCAGTCTCCATCTTGTGCCTCCTTTTGGCAGAGCCAAACATGGGATCCGCTGGCAAAGGAGAAATAGGGTTTGCAGAGTCCCAGTCCCAGCAGCAAAATGCTGAGTGTACCAGTGTGAGTTTGAAGCTGAGAAAAGGTAACTGACTGGCATAAAGTCTTAAGAAAAAATGATGGGAAAGTCTGAAAAGAAGAGAACAAGAATTTATACTGAGCAACAGATAAGCAAATAAATGGCCAAAGTAAAGGTTGACTTTCTGCTTTCCTCATACAGTCTCTTCTTCTAGACTTAACTAACCTACAGCTCTTTATGTCAAATTGAAACTTATTTTCAAGCTCATTTCTTTTTTTTTTTAAGATTTTATTTATTTATTGGACAGATAAAGAGAGATCACAAGTAGGCAGAGAGGCAGGCAGAGAGAGAAGGGGAAGCAGGCTCCCAGTCAAGCAGAGAGCCCGATGTGGGGCTCGATCCCAGGACCCTGAGATCATGACAGAGGCCTTAACCCACTGAGACACCCAGGCACCCTTCAAGCTCATTTCAAGATCTATCTCTTCCATGAAACTTTCTCCAGGACTCTAAGAAAAAAATGTAATATTGTCATGCTTTAGATTCCATTGAGTTTTCTAATTGTGTTAAATTATTAAAAATTAATTGGTACTGTTACTTCCTTTGGGATCCTGGATCTCTAAAAAGAAGCAGAATAAAATATACAGTAGGATCCAGTTATGTGCAGCACTTCATGAGGCTGAAAAAATCAATCAATGTGACCCACCCATTAACAGGCTAGAGAGGAAAAATCAGGGGCGCCTGGGTGGCTCAGTGGGGTAAAGCCTCTGCCTCCAGCTCAGGTCGTGATCTCAGGGTCCTGGGATCAAGCCCCACATCGGGTTCTCTGCTTGACTGGGAGCCTGCTTCCTCCTCTCTCTCTGTCTGCCTCTCTGCCTACTTGTGATCTCTATCTGTCAAGTAAATAAATAAAATCTTAAAAAAAAAAAAAAAGAAAAGAAAAAGAAAAATCACATCGTGGTATCAACTCATTCAGAAAAATTATTTGACAAGATTCAAAACCCTTTCATGATAAAAAAGAATTTCCTCAACTTGCTAAAAACAATCTACTAAAAAGCTACAGTTAGCCTTATTTTTAAGGGTGAATGATTGAATGCTCTCACCTCACCCCAAGAATGGAGAAAGGAATGGAATTATACTGTTATGATTGATAAAGTTCTAGCCAGTGCAATAAGTCAAGAGAATAAGGGACATACAGATTGGAAAGGAGGAAATAAAACCGTCACTATTGACAGTTGACATGATTGTTTACATTAAAAAAAAAAAATTCCAAATAATCTACCAGGAAAAAAAAAAGAAATTTGGAACTAATCACTGAAATAAACAAGGTCACAGAATACATGGTAAACTTGCCAAAAATCAATGATGTTTCGGGGCACCTGGGTGGCTCAGTGGGTTAAGCCTCTGCCTTCGGCTCAGGTCATGATCCCAAGGTCCTGGGATTGAGCCCCATATCGGGCTCTCTGCTCAGCAGGGAACCTGCTTTCCTCTCTCTCTCTGCCTGCCTCTCTGCCTACTTGTGATCTCTCTCTGTCAAATAAATAAATAAAAACTTAAAAAAAAAATCAATGATGTTTTTGTATACTAACAATGAGCACATGGACCCAGAAATTAAAAATACAATATCATTTATAATGGCTCAGAAAATGAAATACTTTGATGTAAATATAAAAAAACATACTTAGGATGGGTATGTTAAGAACTGTGAAATAGTGATTTTAAAGAAATCAAAGAATACCTAATAAATGGAGAAATATTCTTTGTTCATGGATATGAAAGTTTAATGTAATAATGATGCCATTTCCCCCGAAGTTGATACAAAGGGCTAACCCAATTTCTAGAAAATCTCATCAAAAATATTTTCTTTAGATATAGACAAAATTATTTTACATTTATATGGCAAGTCAGAGGAATTGACTCTAATGGTAGATAAAACAGTTTCAGAAAGGAGGGGTAAAGGGAGAGAATCACTGCACCCGATTTAAAGACTTCCATAGCTATAGCTATAGTAATTAAGACTTGTAGTAGTGGAGGGATAGACACACAGATAATGAAACAATACAGAACCTAGAAAGAAAAACCTCAAAACATGATGTATGCTTAGTCTACTTCTTACCACGTTGCAAAAGCAATTAAATGGAAGAAAGATAGCTTTTTTCAACAAATCCATAGGCAAAAACAAAATAAAACAAACACAGAAAACTTTGATCTAATCTTACATTCTATATAAAAATGAACTCAAAATGTAAAGTGTAAAACTATTAATCTTCTAGGAAAAAAAGAGAGAGAAAATCTTTCGGATCTAGGATTGAAAAAGAGTAGACTTAACACCAAAGGGACGATCCATAAAAATGTTAAGTTGGACATCACCAAAACAAAAAGCTTTTACTCTGTGAATAATCCCATGAAGAGGACAAACAAGACAAGCTATGCAGTGGAGAAGAGATTTGCAAATTATATATGGGACCAAGGACCAGTATCTGGAATGTATCTGAAAAACAAACAAATGGACAAACAAACAACAACAAAACTCTCAAAACTCAACAGCCCAAAAGCAAACAACCAGATTGGAAAATGAAAGGAAGAATGGAAAGACCGTTTCACCAAAGAGGATTTGTGGATGGCAGATAACCACATGAAAATGTGCTAAACATCATTAACTGTTAGGAATTGCAAGTTAATGTCTCAACGCAGTATCACTATGGCAAAGGCTAAAATAAGCACAAATAATGAGACTACCACAAATGCTTGCAAGGATGTGAAGAAGCTGGATCCCTCACGGAGTGCTGATGGGAATATCAAGTGGTACAGTCCTTCTGAAAAGTACTGGTGTCGTCTTTAGAAGCTACACTTGCCACTACTGTATGACCCAGCAGTTGGTCTCATGGGCATTTATATCAGAGAAATGAAAACCTTGGAACATAACCTCTACGCAAATGCTTATAACACCTCTACTTACAATGGCTGCAAACTGGAAACAAATCAGCTGTGTTTCAGCAGGTGAATGATTACATAAACTGTGGTCCATCCAAATCATGGAGTAGTCTGAGCATTAAAAATGAACGAACCACGGATATACACAACAACCAGCAACCTGGATGGATCTCCAGAGAATTGAGCAGAGTGAGAATATCCGATCCCAAAAGGTATATGTAATTCCTTGCATGTATCATTTCTGAAAGGACAAAGCTTACAGAAATAGAGAAGAGATGAGTGGTTGCCAGGAATTAAGGAGGGGTAATCTTGGAAATATGAGGATTCTTGCAATATAATCTGTTTGTGTCAATGTCAATATTGTGATACTGTACTATAATTTTGCAAGATGTTACCATTTGGGGAACAGGTAAAAAAAAATACATAGAAACTCTCTGAAATCTTTACAAGCGAATGTGTCTCAAAAAGTTTAATTAAGAAAAAAAATCTTCCCTCTGTGATTCCAATATGAAGACCAGGTTAAAAACCGCTGCAAATTTAACACAGTCCTTACCAGTTCCAGTTGTTTCCTTAACTCTGAAGTAGGGGGAGCTATCAGCAGCCCTTCATGGTCAAGTTTGAGCTATTGTTTACCTTAAAGTAAAATTATCAGCTAGTAAAATGATCACCTGTCCCCTTTCTCTGAAATGCATTTTTGATCTGATCTTTGAAAGCGTTAAATTTTTTAGACTTTCAACTAGCTACGTGGGGCGTGTGTGTGTGTGTCTGTGTGTGAGTGTCTGTGTGTCTCTGTGTGTGTGGCTGTGTGTGTGTCAAGTGCTGGTAAATTGATCACTAAAATGCTTCCATGTTCTTTTGGAGTAAATGGGAAGAAGGGCTTGAAGGATACCAAGATAACAGCATAGACCAGACTAAAAAAAGGAAAGAAAAGAAAAGAAAAACAATAAGGAAAGGATTTGAAAACACATCATTTGAAAATTGTCTGGCTTAGTCAATCAATGAATTTATTTATGTGTTATAGGGGCCTATTTATGTTTGGAAAGAGTACAATGGGTAACAATACTCTTAATCAGAATAAAGGGATGGTTAAATGGAGATAATATAGATACATAGGTAAGTATGTAGATTTGTAGTTATATAGATGGGTGGATACCTAATGAGCTTACTGTTCCATATTAATTGTATAAAGTCCTTTTATGATGGATGAATAACTGAGCTCACCAGTTGTTTGAGCTCTGACTTCTAAAAAGTAGCTATTTAGAAAAGTCCACTACGTGTAGAGTCAAGCTGTTTAGCCTGTTTAAGCTTAAGTTCTTCATTGTTAAAATTGGAATAATAATTAGGATTACTAGCCATTTTTAATGATTGAATGAGGTAATGAATATACCATTTAGAAAAGTGACTGGAGTCTGATATACACGCGAGAGACAGAGCTGCTATCGCTAATATTCATGCCTTTGCGATAATTATCTTTTTTTTTTTTTAAAGATTTTATTTATTTATAAGACAGACAGAAATCACAAGTAGGCAAAGAGGCAGGCAGAGAGAGAGAGAGAGAGAGAGAGAGGGAAGCAGGCTTCCTGCGGAGCAGGGAGCCCGATGCGGGGCTCGATCCCAGGACCCTGAGATCATGACCCGACCCAAACCACTGAGCCACCCAGGCGCCCCGCGATAATTATCTTAAATGCTTTGTTCTGCTTATGTAGGAAAGTTATATTTTAGATCTCAATAATTCATTTTATTTTTTCTAGATATAGAGCAAAGACCAGAAAACACAAGGCATGGGGGAAAATGCCATCTGTTCAGGCCCTGGCTCTCCAGATCTAGCAGTCAGTAAGTAGTATATAGGAACAGGGTCTAGAATGGGATCAGAACCAAGGTACAGCTTGCTTATGCGTTCGCAGTGAGGAGACAGAACTAGCAGGTACTAAATACGTACAAAATACTAGTGATGTACCTGATGGTTTTATTTCATTTGATTTTATTCTCACACATTTCTCTTTAATAATAATAATGTTTTACATTAATTAATTTTATTAATTCTATTTTACCAATTTAATTATTATTTTGTTAATTGTTATTATTATTATTACCTTATGGGTGAGGAAACAGAAGATATGAGAGATGTTTCCCCAGCATCATTACATTAACAGGTGATGGGAGTCTGCGTTTGAATTCAGAACACTCTCATTCCAAAATCCACACTCTTTTTTTTTTTTTTTTAAGATTTTATTTATTTATTTGGCAGACAGAGACCACAAGTAGGCAGAGAGGCAGGAGGGGGAGGGGGCAGCAGACTCTCCACTGAGTGGAGAGCCCGATGCAGGGCTCGATCCCAGGACCCTAAAATCATGGCCTGGGCCGAAGGCAGAGACTTTAACCACTGAGCCACCCAGGCATCCCCCAAATCCACACTCTTGAAGCTAAGCTTGGATCTTCAGGAGCTGTGTGCATGCTTCCTGCCAAGTGTAGATTTGAGTTTGTTTTATCCCTACAGGTGTTAGGGAAGTCAGAGAGGGTGGGCGCAGGCTGCTTCCATAAGCTTCTAGTCTGACAGAATTTTACTGCAGCGCCAGATACACAATTGAGATTATAAATCAGCACCTTGTACCTTGGGAGAAGTGGAACTTGAAGTTTGATATATTTTCTCTGGACAGTTCTAATAAACTCTGTGATCTGTTTATTGAAGACCTAAGTAGTACTGTAGCACAAAACAAGGACAAGATAATTAGCACCTACACTCTGTTGTGTTAGCCCCTATGTATAATATAACACTCCTCTCAGTGTGTAGGAACTACCCGTTTACAGGCTTGTTTCTTTAGTTTTAACTATGAGTTCTCCTACTAGGACAGGAATTGTGTCTTACTCCTCTCCTATTCTCAGTACATAACTCAATTTCTTAAACATAGGGAATCAATTACTGTTTGTTGAACAAGTGGGCAAAAGCACTATAATGTCATCATGTGGATGTAATAAAATTATGCTTATGAAAATGCTTTGTGGACTTCAGATAGCTATAAAATCAGAGGTTAGCAAATTACAGACAAATCAGCCCAGTGCCTGTTTTTTTTTTTTTTTAATATTTTATTTATTTATTTGAAAGAGAAAGAGAACAAGAAAGAGAGCATGAGCAGGGCAAGGGACAGAAGGAGAAGCACACTCCCCACTGAGCAGGGAGCCCAATACAGGGCTCGATCCCAGGACTCTGGGATCATGACCTGAGCCAAAGGCAGAGGCTTAGCAACTGAACCACCCAGATAACCCCCTGCCAGTGCCTATTAGTGTGAATAGTTTATTAGAATGCGGGCCAGCTTGCTAATTCATGCATATATTTGCTATAGCTGATTAGCACAGTTGAGTAGTAGCTAAAGAGAGAATATAGATCACAAAACTGAAAAAAAGGAAAAGACTGTCCATCCTTGTATTAGATGCTAGTTGTTTAGAGGCAGTGCATTTGGTAGTTTTATTGTTGCCGGAAAAGGGAGAACGGAGATGAAGGAACTTCTACAATAGTCTAAGCAAAAAAGCCAGGATAACTTATTCCCATCCGAGGTGAATGAAAAGGAATGTATGTTTATTCATTTAAAATATAGTTAATCAGTACCTACAGTGTTCTCATGACTATTTCAGACATTTGGCAAGTTTATTTAATAAACATCTAGTGAGTAGCTACTATGTCCAAGCACCGTTTCTGCCTTCTTAGAGTTTATATTCATTCCATTTTGACACTTAAAGGAAGAATAACCAAAACTAGGAGACAGCTAAGATACAGGGATTAAAGGACCGGAAGAGTCTTAAATATTTCTCTCAGCATGTAACATAGTAAGCCGCCTCATATTGACATGTATTTGTATGTCTGTCTCCCTCTGTTTGGTTGTAGGATCCCTGAGGACAGTTCACCTCATATTTGTCATTATAGTTCCAAACTTGGTACAATACCTGGCAAAATAGATAAATGAAATAAATGGTTGAGAAACCAGAGATAAAAATCAGCTAAGGAAGAAGATTATTGGAGAAAGGGGAACCCTCTTACACTGTTGGTGGGAATACGAGTTGGTGCAGCCACTTTGGAGAACAGTGTGGAGATTCCTTAAGAAATTAAAAATAGAGCTACCTTATGACCCTGCAATTGCACTACTGGGCATTTACCCTAAAGATACGGATGTAGTGAAAAGAAGGGCCAATATGTACCCCAGTGTTCATAGCAGCAATGGCCACAATCGCCAAACTGTGGAAAGAGCCAAGATGCCCTTCAACAGATGAATGGATAAAGACAATATGGTCCATATATACAATGGAATATTATGCTTCCATCAGAAAGGATGAACACCCAACTTTTGTATCAACATGTTCAGAATGTTCAGAGTAAAATAAGTCAAGCAGAGACAGTCAGTATCATATGGTTTCACTTACTTGTGGAGCATAAGGAATAACATAGAGGGCATTAGGAAAAGGAAAGGAAAAGTGAATTGGGGGATATCGGAGGGGGAGATGAACCATGAGAGACTGTGGACTCTGAGAAATAAACTGAGGGTTTTGGAGGGGAGGGGGGTGGGGGGTAAGATGACCCAGGTGGTGGGTATTAAGGAGGGCAAGTATTGTATGGAGCACTGGGTGTGGTGCATAAACAATGAATCTTGGAACACTGAAAAAATAAAATAAAAAGAAGATTATGAGGTTCATTTAGGATATGTTGTTGAAGACAGTAATGTGGGGAGCCTAGGTGGCTCAGTTGGGTAAGTGTCTGCCTTAGGCTCAGGTCATGATCCCAGGGTCCTCCCTGCTGAGCAGGGAGTCTGCTTCTCCCTCTCCTTTTGCCCCTCTTCCTGCTTGTGCATCCAAGTCAAAAATACCCTCTATACAAGTGTAGCCAGAGAAGAGAAAGTAAAGACTCAAATCAAGAGACAGAGCTCCTGCTTTCCCATGCCCAGACCAGCACTCAGTCTTTACCACACATTAACTCAATGAGCTGCAGTCAGCAGGAACGCTCACTTCTAAATGGATGGGAAGCCAGTCTAAATTCTCATTAGCATGAAAGGTATCATCATTGCAGTTGCATTATTTAGAGAACAGGGGAGTTAAGAGGTATTGACTACAACTTCCCTAATTTAGCCTCTGTCCTTACAACCCAGTTCACCGGCCTTAATGGTTCACTGCCAGCATCTTGAGTGGCTTTCCTTTTCCTTTGATAATGAAGGGAAACACAGCTGTCAGAGAAAGACACTCTGGAGAAATTTTATTATTTACAAATTGTATGCACTTCAACACTAAAATCAACATTATCACAACACACAACTTGTTAAGTCGAAGACATTCTTTTTTTCAGTCCAATGGAGTTTCTCTGAATATCAATAGGGTAATGGCTATAGCAGGTTTTTTGCCAATTAACATACATTTCTTCCGCTGAAATTTGCACCATTTTTCTTAATTAATCCTGACCTTTCATCCTGCATTTTATAAGCTTCTTAAGAAGTTGGAAATAAATAATTCAGTCCACATATTTTCAGAAAAGAGACAAGCTGTTTTACTCTATCCTCAGAGAATAAATTAGATAGCTGTTCAGATTAAGCTCATGGAAAATTGGATAAACAAATACAGAAGTCATATATCTTCTGCAGAAGCACATAGATGGGGGCTTGCTGCTTCTGAAGGAGGCAAGAAAATTTCTAGAGATTCTGGAGAAAGACAGTGTTAGGGATGGATTCTCCTGTTTTATATGTTGAGGAGGGCATCCAGCTTTTAGGATTTGTAAGCTTTCAAGTTCATAGTGTTTGAAATTTAAATCACACCCTTGTGTTCTCTCACATTTCCCTGATGTTGTCCTGGGTAAAGGAAATGTGGAAGGTATGTGTCACTCACTAAATCCTTTGCAATTTTTTTTTTTTTTACCATATTACAAAAATGTCTATCTTCTTCCCCATCAGGATTGCATGGTTCCTCAATGATACTGTCTAAATTTTCAGAGTAGTGTTAAAAACCTACAGCTCTCTTCATTTTACTCTCACATGCTTAAATATTCAGAGGTTTCCTATTGCCACTAAATTATTTGATCATACCTCACCTTTTCAGTCTTATACCATATTATCTCCATCTATATATTCTGTCTTCGAGGAAATATGTAAATTCTTACTATTTACCAAGATATTACCTTTCCTAAGGCGATTCTCTCTGACAGAAAGCTCTTCTATCATGTATTAATTTCTCTCCATTCCCCTCCCTGGGCAAACATCTCTCTGTCTAGTGAAATACTATCCATTCTTCAAGGTCTAAGTCTTAAAGAAAGCCTTATATAATCCCTTTAGTGCGATGTGTTCCCTTCTACCCCTGTACATAGATTTCTCATGGCATTTAACCTATACTACCCTGCTTTATAAATTTTATGCATATACAACTTACGTAGTATTTACCTGATAACTTAAAAGCTCTTTCAAGGACTTGGGTATGTTTCTCCAGTGGTAAGTGAAGTATCTACTATATTATATGAGTTTGGTAAATGTTCAGTGATTAAGAGAATCTCTACCTCTATGAAGAGAAAGTTTTCTAGAAAAGAAATAAGAATTTTATATATCTGAATGTTAATTATTTAACATTTTTTATATAAATCTTAGTCAAGAAAACCCCTTTAAATAATATTTTTGAATGAAGATAATACTCTTCTGGTGAATTAAAAGGGATAGGGTTACAAATACTTCACTTATGTAACTTTTTAGTACATATACAGTGTTATGGGCTAAAAATGGTTAAAAAAATAATTAAATCCATTCTGGAGACTAGAATTACTAAATGACTTGCCCACAACTGCCATGTATCAGAGATTGAGTATGGATTGGAACCTTGACCTTTCCATTTCTCATTTAATTTCTAAGAACCATCAGCCAACCATCTTGTCAAAGACACAGATTTTGATCCCTGAATCTGAGGAGGGATGAGAAGTAAAATGGGAAACCTATACACTGGAGATATGGGAAAACATTTGCTCATATACTTAAATTTATGTTCTGACATCAAACTCTTTACTTCCTGTGTTTCCTCAGTAAACTCGTAATCTGAAGCTTCCAAACCAAAAAGATGGAATGAAAGCTTCCAAGCCTTGCTTCAAGTGCCAATGCAATTTAGTTGGTCAAATTCATGTCTTTGATGTTCTACGACTACCTTTTTTTCCCTCCCTGAACTGCTAATACTTTTCTCCTGATTCTGTGTTGTTCAGTAATGTTTGTTTGTGCTGGCAATATGATTTGAGAATACATCTGTGTCTTTCCTTTTGGCATTTAGGAGGATGTAAGAAGTTAAGTTTTTGTTTTGTTTTTCAGTGTTTTCGGGTGTTTTTTTTTTATTGACTTTTGATGAAAATACTTATATTAGTATTTTAAAACTAGTGTCCTGCTTTAAAATTTCCATACCCTGTCATGATATTATTATATTTCAGAAATATAGTTTTTTGCTATTAGCTCAAAATTCTTTGATAAAAATATGACTCAAATAGGTATATATTGAACACTTACCTTAAAAATCAATATATCTGGGGCGCCTGGGTGCCTCAGTGGGTTAAAGCCTCTGCCTTCGGTTCAGGTCATGATCCCAGGGTCCTGGAATCGAGCCCTGCATTGGTCTCTCTGCTCAGCAGGGAGCCTGCTTCCTACCACCCCCCTCTGCCTGCCTCTCTGCCTACTTGTGATCTCTGTCTTTCAAATAAATAAATAAAATCTTAAAAAAAAAAATGTATCCAAGCCTGTGATCTGGAAATTGTCTTAAAATCTGAGCTCTTTCCTCAGTGTGAGACAGGAATCCATCAGAATCATAGAGGAGAACATAGGCAGTAATCTCTTCTATATCAGCCACAGCAACTTCTTTCAAGATATGTCTCCAAAGGCATAGGAAACAAAAGTGAAAATAAACTTTTGGGACTTCATCAAAATCAAAAGCTTCTGCACAGCAAAGGAAACAGTCAACAAAACAAAGAGGCAACCCACGGAATGGGAGAAGATATTTGCAAATGACAGTACAGACAAAAGGTTGATATCCAGAATCTATAATGAACTCCTCAAACTCAACACACACAAAACAGGCAATCATATCAAAAAGTGGGCAGAAGATATGAACAGACACTTCTCCAATCAAGACATACAAATGGCTATCAGACACATGAAAAAAAATGTTCATCATCACTAGCCCTCAGGGAGATTCAAATTAAAACCACATTGAGATATCACCTTACACCAGTTAGAATGGCCAAAATTAACAAGACAGGAAACAACATGTGTTGGAGGGGATGTGGAGAAAGGGGAACCCTCTTCCACTGTTGGTGGGAATGCAAGTTGGTGCAGCCTCTTTGGAGAGCAGTGTGGAGATTCCTCAAGAAATTAAAAATAGAACTTCCCTATGACTCTGCCATTGAACTCCTGGGTATTTACCCCAAAGATACAGATGTCATGAAAAGAAGGGCCATCTGTACCCCAATGTTTATAGCAGCAATGGCCACGGTCGCCAAACTATGGAAAGAACCAAGATGCCCTTCAATGGACGAATGGATAAGGAAAATGTGGTTCATATACACTATGGAGTATTATGCCTCCATCAGAAAGGATGAATACCCAACTTTTGTAGCAACATGGATGGGACTGGAAGAGATTATGCTGAGTGAAATAAGTCAAGCAGAGAGAGTCAATTATCATATGGTTTTGCTTATTTGTGGAGCATAACAAATATCATGGAGGACAAGGGGTGTTAGAGAGGAGAAGGGAGTTGGGGTAAATTGGAAGGGGAGGTGAATCATGAGAGACTATGGACTCTGAAAAACAATCTGAGGGGTTTGAAATGGTGGGGGGGTGGGAGGTCGGGGTACCAGGTGGTGGGGATTATAGAGGGCACGGATTGCATGGAGCACTGGGTGTGGTGAAAAAATAATGAATACTGTTATGCTGAAAATAAATAAATTAACAAAAAAAAATCTGAGCTCTTTGATGATTTGATTATTAGTCCTGTGTTCACACATACATTGATGATGTCATTATCACTGGATAATCTCTTCAAGATTAAAATCAGAGACTCTTCTCTAAAATTCACCTATACCTCTAAATCATCACAGCCTCAGCTAAAGTGGGTATTTGGTGATCCCTGGGTCAAAGAAAGAGGCACATGCCAGAGCTATACATGAAGGTGTTCAAAGAGGAGAAAGGAGTTGACCTAATTCATCTTGACCTTTTACTGCAACTCACACGCATCACAAAAATTGCTTTAGTTTACTGCTTTGTCAGCCTCAGGTGATTAACAGAGTTCTTCATGGATAATAAATTATTATTTTACCCTTTGCTTAGGGCCGGTGAACCTTGGCTAATGCTGATTTCAAGACTGTACTCTTTCCCTGGTAACCATGTTAGCTGTCATTCAGGGGGAATAGAAAGTGAGGTCTATTTCATTTGACTCACTCATTTTTGGTTAGTTATCTGACTTTTGTCTTCATGATGACTTCTAAAACATTGCTTGTGACGAAGCAAGTCTAGCCACTGCCTGATAATGACACTTTATAGGTGTCCTGTGACCATTCTTATGTCTCTGTTTACTGAGGGAATAATTTGGTTTCTCTGGAAGACTCAGGGTTGTCACAATAATTGGAAAGCTCTACTAAATGGTAAGTAAGAACAAGGGATGCTAGCAACCCTTTAATATAGCACAGAGTGAGCATCATGAAGAATTCTCTCATGTTAGGTATGACTCTCAACTGTCTTAATGTTCATCCAAGTAGGTGAAAAATGTTCTAGTAACTATATGAACCCAGAACCGAACTCACTTTTACACATAAATCCAGATATTTTTTGCTGATTTTTTATGCACAAGGCATTTCCTAGACCCTCAACAATGTGAAAATCAAGGGAAGAATATGCTTTATTTATATTTTCGGAAACTTACACCAAGAAGTATTTGCTGTTTTGAAAAACCTTTGACTGATGACAAAGTCATTTTACAATTTGGATCACAGACACTCAGAACTTTACTGGTCTTCATTTGTAGTTGACACATGAATGGTCATTTCAAGCATCAACTATTTAATTAAATCTTCTAGTGTAGTCATGTCCAAGCCTTTAGCCATAGAAATACATGTTATTTAATTGTAGCTTGGTTTTCTCTTCTTTCTCCTTTATGTTTTGGTTAGGGCTTTATATTGATTTTATTAAAACTTACTTGTGTTGGGCTCCTGGGTGGCTCAGTTGTCAAGCAGCTGCCTTCGGCTCAGGTCATAATCCCAGGCCCTGGGATAGAGCCCTGCATCAGACTCCCTGCTCAGTGGGAAACCTGCTTCTCTCTCTCCCACTACTCCTGTGTTCCCTCTCTCGCTGTGTCTTTCTCTGTCCCATAAATAAATAAAATCTTAAAAAAAAAACCTTATGTGTATTAGTGTTCAATAGTATCTTATGAATTTTATTCTGAAATAAGAGAGGTGCGTATTACAGGAAAATGTTAACAAAGGAGACACTGGGTAGCCTGAGGTTGAGAGTCACTGCCTTAGTCAGAGGAAACTCACTTTCACAGAATTCACAACAACCTTGAAGGAGTTTGAGGTCTCCTATCGCTTTTCTTTGTGATTCACACCAAGACTAAAAAGCCAAAAATAACCCATGTGAAAAGTTGTTTTTTTTGTGGGTGTGTGATTGAACTACATAAGATTTAAAGTTCATGGAAGCGTTCGCTTAATTTAGGGATCCTGAACTCAAGCACACAAATTAAACCCTTTTCTTTGTATATTTTGGTTTGGCCAGCATTATAGCTCAAAAACATTTCCTATGAATTGACTTTAGATGAGGCATATGCTTTAAGCTACCCCAGATCTGCTGGTATATACAAGAGGAACAAAATGGCAACTCACCTGCACAGAGGTATGTTAGTCTGTCACAAAAAAAAAAAAAAAAAAAAAAGAAGTTGTCAGTATTTAGAAATTAGGAGACTATATGGGAAATATGTTGATTTCTGCCCAAGCTTAGAAACATGGATGATCTAGCAACACTGGATTTTTATTCCCCTAAAGCAACAATAATCTGGGACTGAGAAGAGGCTGTCTCCTTTAGATAGGCAGCAACTCTCTGGGAGGGGGGTTGGACAGGCAGAGTACTTTATTGTCTCTCTCATTTGTCCTGATTCACTGATTTATATTATCTGACACAACCTTAATGTTTGTGACCTCTGGCTTAATTGGATGTAAAACTACACACACGAAGAAAAATAAAATATTCCAAGTAATCTGAAATATGTAGAGTGCTATAAAATGCCAGGTCATATTTTATTATAAGGTTATATGTTAATTATAAAACTAAATAATATTACCGTATAATATGATATGGGGGGGTGATCCAGCCCAAGCCAAACAGGATTTATAGCCGGGGTCTTATATCATCTGTTCATACTTTTACCCGTAGATGGTGATATATAAATCATATTTCCTTTCTAAACATTAGTTTTTTCATCTTTTAATGTGAGTTTACTGTGGTATGCAGTGTTTGTGTTCCACTCATATTCCTTTGGAGCACTTTTTAAAAATATGTTTGACGTATCCCTCCCTACTCCTAACTTCTGTGTGTTTTTGCTTCGATAGCAAACAAAGGAGGGCCCTTGGGCTTTTGAAACTTATTTTGCCTACAAATGGGATGAGACAGTGTTACCTAGAAAATCATGTCTGCCTTGGAAAGGCATAGCCAATGTCTGAATGCAGTGGACTTATGGAAGCTGGAATCCCTATCTCAGATCAGTAGAATTCTGAGACATAATTTATACTCTGAAATTTCCATGCAGATGATATTAAGTTACCCTCTGTTCTTTCTGATAAAAGGGCATCCTTAACTCCAGATTCCTTCAATTCCTTGGGATCTTTTCCTTACTCTATCTTTTGCATATAAAACCTCCTCAAGGTCTGATTCTGGAGGAATTACAACTAAAACACTTACTAGCCAACTTCATAGTACTCGTGTGAGATATAATGTGTTGTGTGACAGGGGCCCCTGGGTGGCTCAGTGGGTTAAAGTCTCTGCCTTCGGCTCAGGTCATGATCTCAGGGTCCTGGGATAGTTCTCTGCTCAGCAGGGAGCCTGCTTCCCCCTCTCTCTCTCTGCCTGCCTCTCTGCCTACTTGTGATCTGTCTATCAAATAAATAAATAAGGTCTTAAAAAAATAATGTGTTGTATGACAATGGAATATAAAAATCTAAAATGATTTTCTTAAAAATTCTGGTAGAATTTTCAAGGCAAAATCTGTCTTTTCCCATGCCCAGGACTCAATGAAAAATTAACCTAGAGCACATATGTGAATAATCTATCCAGTCTAGGCCATATATTTTACATAATAAAACTCAGTAGGAGTGAAGAAGTAATGTTTTAATGATGGATACCAGTTCTTTTTGACTGATAGTAGCAATGAGGAATAACAGACATGGTTTTCTTTTTCATATACATATATGAAATATATATAGATATATAATTTTAACTCAAGTTTTATATTATTTTTTGGAGTAAAAGAGGCTTTTTACTGTATCACTATTTAGAACATTATTTCTGAGTTGCAAAAATTATCTCTCCATATTTTTCTCTGTATTAAGCATGATTTTTACTGCATTCTCCCATTCAGTCTTGATTGCCACAACCAGGCAGACAGAAAGCATGAGGACACTGTTTTCTTGCATCCGTGGTAGAAGTTGTAGCAGCAGGTAGTAACTGTACCAAATAGGTTTGCCAAATAAATGCATTCTATAATTTTGATTATATATTCTATATACCCAATATTGTCTTCTTATGATACTCTTACTATTATCCCATGATAATTACTTTGTTTCATGGCGATATCCAACTATCCTCAAAGTTAGAATCCACTTTCATTGACAAAATCTGAGAACTAAACTTTCAGTTCTCCAGTAGGGGCCAAATGTAAGTGGGCCAAAAAGAGACGCATTAAGCCTAAACTAACATTTGCAGCTGTTCTATTCATTTGATTGTGATGATGGTCAATCAGCATGTGTTAAATCACTCAAAAACAAACAATTAAAATATAAAGCATTCAGTTGAAAAACCATTTGTTTTCACGCTAAATGAGGTTTTTTTTTTTTTTTTTAGTCCTTTAAATGAGTTACTTGGTTTAGGAACATAATTTCAGTATAAAAGACTGGTTTGATACATTTCCCTTCCTCTATTTTATACACAAAAGGGAACAACCTGGAAAGAAATACTATAGCCATCATGTTTAACATGATTTTGTACTAGCTCCAGAAGGTGATTGGCTTAAACCAAAAATTTTATTTTTTAAATTATTTTAGTCTAAGACTTGATGTGCTTATGAATAAAAACCACTCCCAGTTTTTCATCTTTTTGGAAGGCAAGCATACATATCTTCACATTTATTTATGGGAAGGTTAATTTATACAATACTTTGGAAGTTATCTAGGTGATTACATGGACACGGATATCAAAATATGAATATTTATGGCAGAAACTCTAACAGTTATGCTGAATCGAAACATCCACCATAACCTGAAGTACTATAAACTATTATAAAAATTCAGTATCTTCTTTTCTTGCCAGTAGCTATGGAAATGTTAAATACTTGTATCCTTCTAGCTTTGAATTGAAGACTATATGTAGAAACCCTGATCATGTAAGATGAGTGTGTAAGTATTTATGCCTTCAGAAAAAAGCAAATGTGCAATCAAAATTTGCAAATATTTGAAGACATGGCTGCCATACTTGATGTAGGGTCTCGCTTGGTGGTGAGGCTATAAACACAAAAGAAAATTACAGAGTAGTGTCTTGATGTGCCTGATGTTGTAAGAAGGCATCTGAGGGTAACTAAGTCAGACTTGGGAACTCAGAGAATGCTTTGTAGAAAATGTGCAGAAGTCCTACCTGGGGACATTTTACCTGAGAATTTTCTAGAAGAACAGATGTGGGAACGTCCAGGTGAGGTGTGTGTATGCAGCTGTGAGAGAGAGGGAGACAGGGAGAGAGGAAAGGTAGGAGAAGGAAGGGGAGGTAAAGAGAAGGAAGGTGAGGAAAAGGGAAGAGAGGGAGAGAAATGGAGGGAAAGAGAGGGAATCAAAGTATTTTGGAAGTGAAAAGAAAGTCAGTAGAACATGCAATTGTGTGAAGGAGGGAAGGAAGACGTATAAGGTGGTTATGGGATAAATTAGATGGAAAAGGGAAGCAGAGGCCACCTAGGCAGGTCTATTAGAATCAAGAGTTTGTCCTTGGTCTCAGAAGAGATGAGGGAAATGGGGAACCTTCCAAAGGCTTCAAGCAAGAGACTTTCAGGCTGAGATCAACATTTTAAAGACTTCACTCTGGTTGTCATAAGGGACAATGAGTGGTAGGTGTGGGGCAGGCAAGACAGGAGGCAGGAGAAGCAGCCAGAAGGCGATTTCAGTCAGACATGAGAGTCGTGATTTTTATGGGAACCAAAGGAGTGGCAGTGGGAATAGATGAGTCTGAGAGATGGGTACAAGGAAGAGACAGGAGGAGCTGTTGGTGTCTTCACCATGAATAGTGGCAGTGTAAATGGGAGAGAACAGCAAAAAGGCAATCGGTTTTCCCACAAGGCAATTATGACACCGCACCCTAGTGTCTTTTACTGAGAGCATGTTTCTAGGAGCAGCAGACATTAAAATGCCAGGTTTCAATTAACGGTCAGATTTTCAAATAAATTATTTACACTAAAAAGGTGTGATTTTCAACTTTGCATGTTGGCAATATGTCTTCCTCTAAGACCTCTTAATTCTAGAGTGATCTGTTCCTTAATAGCAGAATGTAGACAGTGTTTATTTCAGTTCCTGGAATGGATGCTTCTAAACTATGTAACATAGAGTAAATTAATAACCTTCTCTGAGTTTTTTTTTTTTTTTAAATCTGCTTTCTTTGGATATTATCATCTAACTTGCTGAGCTGTTTTGAAAATTCCATAAGATAATGTATGTAAAGGACCAGACAAGTAAGCAAGTAACAGTTACTTCTCAGCTCTTATGTTCACTTTATGTTCTTCCTATTTTTAAATCCACCCGAAAAGATGTGTACAACTCGATCACTCAAATATGTAGATTAGGCCATGGTTTATGGAGAGACTTTGCAGATGTGATTCAGGGTGAGGACTCTGAGATGGAAATATGATCCTGGGTTCTCTGGGTTGGTTCAATGTAACTGCTGGAATCCTTAAAAGCATACAAAAGCATAGAGAGAGAGGGTGATGATGAAGGAAAGATCAGAGAGAGGCAACCTTGCTGGCTTTCAGGATGGAGGGAAGGAGCCAGGACCCAAGGAAGGCAGCCAGACTCCACGAGCTGGGAAAGGCAATGGAGTGCATTTTCTTTTAGATCCTTCAGAAAGAAACACAGCCCTGCCAACCTTTTTATTTTAGCGCGGAGATAGTGGACTACTTCCAACCTATAGGACTGAGAGGAAACTACACACACACACACACACACACACACACACACACACACACAGATATGTATGTATACATATATATGTATATGTATATTACATATATTTTATTAATATTAATCTAATTAACATGCTTTAGATGAATAAAAGTGAATAGTAACTTTTTTAAAATTGGGGACAAGGAGAATATTTGGTGACAACAGGATAAGTGACCCCCAACTACATACATCCTGTGTTTTACATGATCCAACTTCTGACCTTAAGGATGTCGATGGGGACTTGACCTTTGACAGTTGAGTCTCCCTCTCTTCTGTCTGTCGATTCCATGACACACTGCTTCAGTGGAAGGTGAGGAGATGACATGAGATTGTGACATGCTTTTTCCGGGAGATCCCAGACCAGTAAATAGTACCCATGGCATATGCTTTCAAATTTGTACATGAGTGGAAAGTAACAACCAGACTTCTTACTTGAGGGCAAGGCTGGAGAGAGCAATGGGACACTGAGGGACTTGAAATGAAGGGTCCATGGGAGCTGGGAGGAGAGCCCCACCAGAAGCTACATATATGCCCCTTGTCCTGTTCTGTTGGGACATCGCTTGGGTTTATGTCCTCTCTTGATCCTTCCAACTCCACGCCCCATATAAATAAACCTTAAAGACTTCTATGACTTCTGCTTAAGAAGGCTATGAGAGGTCAATGAACACTCAACTATGTGGTGTCAAGTGATATAAGCTCAAAAATATTCATTGAAAGCAAGGAATATAGAGGTTGCATCTATTTTGATTGACAAGAAACAGCTTTAAGACTCCTTAGAGTTTAAATGAAAGCTGGCTTTAATGTCATTCTCCAGAATGACTCTATTAAGTCTTACATTTTCAAAGGCTGATTTAAAAAAAATGATTATTGGTTTGATCATTTTTGTTTTTAGATTTTGTTTATTTATTTGACAGACAGAGACCACAAGTAGGCAGAGAGGCAGGCAGAGAGAGAGAGGAGGGAAGCAGGCTCCCCGCTGAGCAGAAAGCTCGATGCAGGGCTTGATCCCAGGACCCCGGAATCATGACCCCAGCCGAAGGCAGAGGCTTTAACCCACTGAGTCACCCAGGTTTGATCATTTTTATTATTTTAGAAGTTTACTTAGGGATAAAATAGTCAAATAAATAAATAAAAGTAAAATATTCTGATAGTAGAAGGAAATATGGTTTTCAAGGGTGAGATTCCAGGTAGCAGTGGGCAGCCCCCAATTTCTTCCTCCCCATTAGCAGTCTGTAGAGCTTCTGGCAAATGGCGCATCCCACAAATCTAGAGTGAACCCCTGTTCAGAAGCTCTTTGAAGTCCCATTAAGGGTTTGGTTTCCAGTGTTTTGAAACATTATCCACCCTATCATACACTGAAAAATGCTTATAATACGATGTTCAGGTTTCTTTATTTTTTTTTTTTTTAATTTTTTTTTTTAATTTTTTATTTTTTATAAACATATATTTTATCCCCAGGGGTACAGGTCTGTGAATCACCAGGTTTACACACTTCACAGCACTCACCAAATCACATACCCTCCCCAATGTCCATAATCCCACCCCCTTCTCCCAAACCCCCTCCCCCCAGCAACCCTCAGTTTGTTTTGTGAG
>NC_081572.1:28230699-28235443 GCF_022355385.1 Mustela nigripes | reverse complement strand
CTCCACTCCAAAACTGCTAGAACTTATACAGGAATTCAGTAAAGTTCTAGCAGTTTTGGAGTGCAGTCTTTTGGGTTTTCCACATATAGTATCATATCATCTGCGAAGAGTGATAATTTGACTACTTCTTTGCCGATTTGGATGCCTTTAATTTCCTTTTGTTGTCTGATTGCTGAGGCTAGGACCTCTAGTACGATGTTGAATAGCAGTGGTGATAATGGACATCCCTGCCGTGTTCCTGACCTGTTCAGGTTTCTTTAAAGGGCCATATGTTGGGATTCTTATTTCTTTTGTGCTGATTGATGATAAATTAGCTTAGCATCAATGTTATATCCATACATGACCACAGATATAATCATTTTCATTGAATTGTCTGATTTTTTTAATCATATCATGTTTATTACATGTTTTCTCATAGAAATAAACTCACCCTCCCCATATCATCTCAATTATCTATTTCGGCTTTCTTCAGAAAGAGACTCATTTAGCTAGAGACTCACTTTTCTATAAGATTTAACCTAATATTTTAATGTCCTTTGTGACAAAATCATGAAATGTTTCAAACATGTGAAAAATACAATTTTTTAAATAAGAACCAATGTACCCACCATTCATTTATAACAACTCCTAATTTTGCCATATTTTGTTTCAGGTTTGCTTTCTATTTTTCAGGAAGGGAAACATTTCAGATTCAGTTCAAATTCTATGTAATTAAGAGTCCATATTTGATTACATTTATTCCCTTTAATTTCCCGAGGTAAACATTGTCCTCAAAGTGATATTTATTATCTTCATGATTGTTGTATACTTTTTTATATTGAGGGGTCTGTATGAATGAATAGAGTTGTTAGTCAGGTTTTCTTAAATGATACATAAGAAATCACTTGGCTCATATCATTCTGGAAATTGTTTCTTTTATAAATGTTGCTTGATTCAGATTTACCCATGTTGATAAATTCTACTCTGATTCCATCCTATGTTTTTTTTTAGTATATGTGCTGCCGAAGCGAGCACGTGATTCCATCCTATGTTTTAAAGTGTATCACTAGATATATATGAAAGATTTTATCTGTTCTCCTGCAATAGATAATTTCTTACAACATTTTCAATGTTACAGTGATAAAATTCTTAAAATCTTTAAAAAAAAAAATATTTGCTGAGGTGCCTGGGTGGCTCAGTGGGTTGAAACCTCTACCTTCGGCTGAGGTTGTGGTCCCAGGGTTCTGGGATTGAACCCCACATTGGACTCTCTGCTCAGTGGGGAACCTGCTTCCCTTCCTCTCTCTCTGCCTGCCTCTCTGCCTGCTTGTGATCTCTGTCTGTCAAATAAATAAATAAAATCTTTTTTAAAATTTGCTTATTTATTTTAGAAAGGGAGAGTAGGAGGGGAAAAGGGAGAGGTAGAGAGATTCTCAAGCAGACTCCCTGTTGAGCATGGAATCCATGAGGTGCTCTATCTCATGACCTGAGATCACAGCCGGAGCTGAAACCAGGATTGGACACTTAACCGACTGCATCACACAGGCATCCCTAGAGTGATGTAGTTCTTGAAAATGTTTCCTTGCATACATGTGTGAGAATTCTCTCTAGAGGATTTACTATGTGGAAATGCTAGATGATGGAAAATGTCCATCTTAAAATTTACCTTGTTGTCAAATTACTTTGAGAAGGGAGTGTAGTGATTTATACTCCTACAAATAGTGTTGGAGAATTCCAATTCCTCATGGACACTTGCTATTGTCAACTTTTAAATTTTTTGCTTAATTGAATGGTGGGGAATGACATTTTAGAGAAAAGCAAGAGTTAGAAGGAAATTGATCACCTTCTGGTCAAGCCCCATACTTTCAGAAACAAACAAACAAAAAAAACTGTAGCCAAGACAGTAAACAACTTTTCTAGTTCATAAATTAACAACAGGGTCAAGATGAGAACAGAATCTGGCCTTGAACTCAGAATTTAGGTTGTGTTTTCACAGATTTCATTCATATATATTTGAGGGACTTGTGAGGAGAAAGTTCCATCTTTTATAACATGGAGCTAACTTTCAGAATTACATCTCATATTTTAATACTTATTTCTCCCTCCCTATTTTCAACAACTAGACAGATCCTGGGCCTTTTGCATCATGAGTAAATGTTCATACTCCTAAAATAAGCAGCTAGATTTGATTTTATATTAAAAAATGAATTTTTAGGGGTGCCTGGGTGGCTCAGTGGATTAAGCCGCTGCCTTCGGCTCAGGTCATGATCTCAGTGTCCTGGGATCGAGCCCTGCATCGGGCCCTCTGCTCAGCAGGGAGCCTGCTTCCCCCTCTGTCTCTGCCTGCCTCTCTGCCTACTTGTGATCTCTCTCTCTGTCAAATAAAATAAATAAAATCTTTTTAAAAAAATGAATTTTTAGATACCACCTATTCGTTTTTTTGAAACAATCCATTTGAGAGACTTATTCCAAAATGAATCCTGTAAAGAGTTGCCTTGCTTTTAGTTTTTAAATTCTATTTTATATACCATCGAACAATAGATGTCACTGTTTTGCTGATAAAAATAAATACGAAATTACTTCATTTGATTACTCTTCTTCATAAACAATTCTTGAGCTAAACAGATATGTTACAGACTTCTGATAGAAAAATCTCAAACAGTGGCAGCATCTTTTAAATATTAATATCTGCTAGTTTTGTCTCTAAAAAAACAAATTAATATACTCAATGCATTACTTTCTGAATCATTTATATATAACTAATCTAATATATAACTAATGCTCATTTTTTGCCTTATATTAACATTTTGACAATTAGGTGTCATTACAAGGAGAATAAGAAGAAGGTTGTTTGAGGAGCACGGGCTCGGGTCAAAGAAAGAAACCTCCCAGAGTATGATTAATAATAGTTTAAGTCCATGTCCTGTGTCACAAGCTGGCTTGATTGATAGGGGATCTATACAAAATGGAAATCAGGGAGAGAGAAGTCAAGAAAGAAGAGGTATTGGAAGTAATGCAGTCGGGTGCAGTTCTAAGGGATGGCCACATGGCGGACTGTGTTCCAAATCTCATGGCTAGAGTCAAGGCCATATTTAAATTTATATGAATTTTGCCTGAGCACATCAGAAGTTTTCAAGCTGCTAAACTGTTGGCAAAAGAGAGATGACCTGGGGGAAACAGTGGGGAATACTTGGAGATTGTTTAGTGATCGTGTATTTTTTTTTCACACCTGGGACATCTATGGAAGATTAGGTTAAGGGACAAGAAGGTTGTTAAAGCTTAAGGCTGCCTGCTTCCTTCCCTAAGTTCCCCATTGACTGCCACACCGTCTGCTAAAGCCCTAGGAAGTGTGTACCCGATGACAAAAAAAAAAAAAAAAGTAAGTTTAAAAAGCTGAATTCAGAAAGTTTGATGAATGAGCAACAGCCAGACCCGTATCTAACAGGCTGTGCATCTAATTTTATTTGTAAAGTGGTTTAGAATTCATGAAGCACTTTCACATTTATTATCTAGGCTATTCTCTGAGTCTTCAGCCCATTGCAGAATGACTTCTGGACCCACAATTTCACTCGGGCTGATCTCTTAGATGTTATTAATGAACTACTAACTATCAGGATCTACCCACCTAACCTTAAGTCTTTATTCAGTCACGTTTTTTTGTTTGTTGTTTTGTTTCATTTTGATTTTTGTTTAACCTCATAAACTATCCTCTGTTGTTTAAGTTCTCTCCTCTCATGTTTCTTGTGACACTCCGCGCCCCCCCCCCCCGGGTTTTTCTTCTACTTTTCTGACCTCTCCTTCTCATCCTTCATCACTGACAATTTTCCACTGCCCTTTTAAATATTCTTTTAAATATCCATGTTCTCAGATTTCTTGCTCTTGCCCTTTTATCCCTGAATATTTTTCTGAATGACTGTGTTGGTGGGAAGTTGTTGAGCTACCTATGTACAATTCATCACTTAAAATATTTATTTTCATTTATGTGCCAGGTACTGTTTTACGTGCTGAGGACACAGGAGTCACTAAGAATAACACCTTCTCTTCCCTTGGTGCTTTGGATCTTCTAAGGAAAAGGGCATGTGTGTGAATATGAGGAATTATTGACTGATGTATCAATCTATACCTTTTCCTTCATTGCCCTCATTTTTATTTATTTTTTATTAACATGTAATGTATTATTAGCCCCAGGGGTACAGGTCTGTGAATCACCAGGTTTACACACTTCACAGCACTCACCATAGCACATAACCTCCCCAGTGGCCATAACCTCTCCATACCCTCTTGCCCCCAGCAACCCTCAGTTTGTTTTGTGAGATTAAGAGTCTCTTATGGTTTGTCTCCCTCCCGATCCCTGATCCCATCTTGTTTCATTTTTTTCCTTCCCTACCCCCCAAACCCCCCACATTGCTGTTGGGGCCAATTCCACGTTAAAACCTGTTAAACCCCTAGAGCCTGCCAGGACCTACTTAGCCATAGTGACTCCATGTTGCCTAGGTAGCCATTTTATTGTTTAATAAATGCCTCGGCAGTTACTGATACCAGTTCCAGGTAACCCTTGCTAAAACATATACCTAAAACAAGGCCATTTTGTTGTTTAATAAACACCTCAGCAGTTGCTAGTATCGGTTCCAGGTAACCGTTACTAAAATACACAGGTAGGAGACATCCAATCAGCCAAAGCCACATATGTAAAGGTCTATGGTTGTGACCTATAAAACTAACCTGTAAGACCAAGAGAGGGTCGCTCTCTTCAGAGACAGCCCTG
>NC_081572.1:27997713-28230689 GCF_022355385.1 Mustela nigripes | reverse complement strand
ACTGGTCAGTCTGACTTCTAATGCTTGGCATACATAACTTTCACTTTGTGGTGAAAGTTTCACTGGTCAGTCTGACTTCTAATGCTTGGCATACATAACTTTCACTTTGTCTCAGCCTCGTACCTCTGGCCCACCAGTCTAACCTCTAATGCTTGGAGTAGAATAAGGCTTTGCATAACTTTCACTTTGTCTCAATCTTGTTCCTTTGATAACGGACCCAACAGTTGCCTTTCAAATTCTTCATATCAGGCAAATCATATGATAATTGTCTTTCTCTGATTGACTTATTTCGCTCAGCATAATACTCTCTAGTTCCATCCATGTCGTTGCAAATTTGCCCTCATCTTTGAGACATACCTTCTTAAACTCTTAGCCCTGACTCTAGAAGCTAGGAATTTATGGGATTATACCTTTTAGAAGAGAGTTGTTAACATAGAAATTCAGGGAAATTGGTCAATATTCCATTTTGGGATATTAAAATGGACTTTTAGAATGGACATTAGAGGCTGTATTAAAGTAGACTTTTAGGATGGACATTAGACACTATGGTCTTGCAAGAAAAGACTTTCAGAAGTGCAAGGGGGAGAATTTTTGGTTTTCCAAAGTATGGTTTTCCATAAGTATAGAACTTATGCTATAAAATTCATTCTTTAAACAATGGGATTTTTCCTGCCTGCTTGCCCAAATTAGATACCAAGGGGGTATTGAATGGTAGAGAACACGAGAGGGATAATAGAGGGACAAGTATGATGTGTATCTTTTTCCCTTTGAAAAATATACTCAAGGGTGGTGGCCAAACCTTACCATGATTGATTTAAAGATCCAAGGAGTCACATGGTCAGATTCCTGGTTGGGTTTCAAGATGTTTGAGTCCTTTGCAAGTGTAGAAAGAGGTGCATGTAGCCAAGCAATGACTGAACCCAAGCCTACAACACCCTAGGGCACATCTCTGGTAAGTGGCAGCAGCTAAGAACCCAGTGTTTTCCTTGTAGGGCTGACTGTGGCAGAGATGTGACAGTCGATGCCAAAGGACCTGGAGGAGCCCTGTGGTTAAGACAGATGAATGACATTAGCAGGTGTGCCAAGGAGTTCTTTGCTAGATGTTGGTTCAGAGAGCTGAGGCCAGGCAGGGGCCAGTGTGAAGATAGGACTTCTTCTTTGGACTGTTTGTCAGCTTAGGCAAATGCTAAATACTAGACATCCAATTGTGGCAACTGTCCTTGTGAAAACTGGATTACTTTCTGCCACTGGGCAGAATGAATTCTCAAAATATATTGATTTTTTTTTTTTTAAACCAAGAGCTATTCATTTTCACCAACTCTAGCTAGGTGAAACTGATAATAAATAGAAATATCCCCAAAGGGTTGAATTCCTAGAGTGTCAGGGATCATGTGAGATGCTAATGATATAAACCACGGAAGACATTGTCCTGCTCTCAAAGAGCTTACATTTTATTGAGAAAGACAGTGCTGAACTTCTGGCTGGTTTTCCTTTCTTTCCACCAAAGAATTCAGCCTACTGACCACTTGGAATGTCCATTCTGTCCTTATCTCTACCGGTTTCCTTCTTCATCAGTTCAGACTTCACGGTGGATCATTTTGGAAGTTTTCCCCAGACTCTTTGGCTAAATTAACCACCAACTTCTATATTTCCATACCACTTTCATATGAAGATAACATATTTTTTAACATATTTCTCATCTGTATGAGGCTTTGCCTCCTCACTTAAATGATAACCTCCTTAAAGGCAGAGACAATTATATGCCCAAGTTTCTGTCTTTAGCATCCAGGACGTAGAAGATTATCAATAAAATCTTATTTTATGGAACATTTTTATGTTGATTTTCCAAAATCATTCTGTGAAATTAGTGTTGCATTTTTTAAATAAAGATTTTATTTATTTATTTGATAGAGATAGTGGGAGAGGGAACACAAACAGGGGAGTGAGAGAGGGAGAAGCAGGCTTCCCACAAAGCAGGGAGCCCGATGCGGGGCTTGATGCCAGGACCCTGGGACCATAACTGGAGGTGAAGGCAGGGGCTTAATGACTGAGCCACCCAGACACCCAATTGTTTCATTTTTAGACTTTTTTAAAAAACAGATTCACAAATAATGAAGGATATGGAGGGCCAAATAACTTTGAAACCACACAGCTACTTAGGTGGCAAAGCTGGAAACCAAATGCAAAGTCTCTGACTCTAAATCTGGCATTGCTCCTCATTTGGCTCATTTGATTTCAGTCTCAGCATTTAGAATTGTGCCATGAGAGTCAGTTTAAGACTAGTGGTTGGGATTCGCTGTGGTCCATTATTGCCTTCTCTTTCTTGTCCTCACAGACCTCATGACAAACCTAAGCCTGAAAATGGTATATTAACTGGTACCACATCATTAACTTTTATTCTCAATTATTTCAGGGTGAAACCCTTTGTACTTGTTGCTTTGATGATTTCTCCCATTTTTCTTCCTCCTGATTATTCCACGTGTTTCCCCTGTTCCCATGTAAGCTGTGTCTTCTAGGTCTGACTGGTAGACAGATTCCTTCAGGTTGAGAATCACCTCAAACACACAAATACAGAAGGGTGTCTGATTTTTATCCTCAGTCATGGATTTGGTTCAATATCTTCTTTAAGGGGCACCTGGGTGGCTCACTGGGTTAAAGTGTTTGCCTTCGGCTCAGGTCATGGTCTCAGGGTCCTGGGATCAAGCCCTGTGTTGGGCTCTCTGCTCAGTAGGGAGCCTGCTTCCCCCTCTCTCTCTGCCTGCCTCTGTGCCTACTTGTGATCTCTCTCTCTCTCTCTGTCAAATAAATAAATAAATAAATAAATAAAATCTTTTAAAAATAATCTTCTTTAGGCCATTAAAATTCTCTGGGTATTTTTTTCTCCTTAATTACTGAGATTACTTTTATTAAAGATTAGAAAGGAAGTGCCTTAAATAGAAAAAAACAGTCACATTTCAGAAAGATGATAACTTAAGGTTTTGTATCAGCAGTTGCTCCTTTGGAGAATAAAAGGAATTGCACAAATACTTCATCAATGACAGGTTTGCTTTGAAGATAATATTCTACACTTCGACTAACAGACAGTTTTGACATTTTTTAAAGCAACACATACTAGAAACTGTGTTTCTGCTATTAGAATGATATTTTAAATCAGTAATCGAACTTCAAAGAAAGAATAATGCACTCATTCATTGAACCAACACATAAATATTTATCTGGGACTCTCCTACTGTTTTATTATGTTGATCGCTGAAAATAATGTCACTGAGAAAAGCTCATAGGATGACTGTGTAAAAACCTACTGTCACAGATTAAATGTGGGAAGGAAGACCTGAAATTATGAAGTCTTAATTCAGTGTTTTAAAAGAAGCTTTATTAATTGCAAGTTCGTGCAGTAATTCAAAATAAGTTTGTCCACTAAAGGAGTGAAGAAAAGCTACTTTAATTAACAGATCCACGCTCGTAATTAGCATGTCAACTTTTTGTGCGCAAATGGATGTTTCCAAAGTACTGAAAGGATTTTCCTTTTCTCACATTAGTTGCTCTGCCATCTTCCAAACAATCTTGTTAAAGCATTAATTTACTTTACAACGCTCCTCTTTAACTTCAGGACATCTGCGTGAACTGCTGACAGTTCTCTTTGAGTGGACCCCAATTACTTCTCTGGGTTTTTTCATATACGTAATATCTTTTTTTTTTTAAAGTATTCATTTTAGAAAAAGAGAGAAAGGAGAGAGAGCACATGTGCGCGTGGCACAGGGAAAAGGGATAATCTTAAGTGCGTTCTGTGCTGAGAATGGAGCCTGATGGAGGGTTTGAGGTAGGACTTGATCTCAGGACTCTCACACCACCACCTGAGCTGAAGCAAAGACTCTGCCATTTAACGGACTCAGCCACCCAGCTGCCCCAATAATATCTAACTTCCCGATGTTCATGATAAATTCCATGCTGCGTGTTGTGAGATCATGTCAAGGACCACGTGTATTCTCAGGCAAACATTAACATTGGTGGCAACATTAACGAGCCCTGGTTCAGTATGAATGGCGACTCCACAGAAACAACTGCATGAAGACTAGTTAGTGAGAGCAATTTTTTACTGATAGAAAGCTTTTAAGTTGTGTTCTACAGATGCGAATGTAACAATCTGTGGGAAAGATATGTAACAATATATGTAAAGCTCTCTGCGAATACAAACACAAACATCAATAGGTTTGTGTACACAGCTCTTCGGAAGGATGGTTAAGATCTGTAGGTGAATGGCACTCTCGGAACTTTCTTCCATTTTTTCCCTCCATTTCCAAACTTACAACCAATAAGCAAAAATCTAGATAAAAGCTCAGTAATAATTAACATATATCTCTCTAGGTGACAAATGACGCATTCACCATTGTCCTGTTTCCATTTTCCAACAATGGGTACTGTTAGTTACCTATGTTGATATGCTGCTCTCGCTTACTTGCTAGATTTCAACATAGAACGAAAATCTTCATTATGTTGAGAGTGATTAGAACTTATTACAAGAAATACTATTGATGTGTAGTTTGTCTACAAAGTCGGGTATAAAATGCATAAGATTTATGTCAGTAAATATAGTGTCAGCAAGATAGATCCAAGCTATCTTACCAAGGGCACAATAAAGTTAAATAAAATATCAAAATAGAGCGGTTTAGGCAGGCATCAAAGAACAAGGCAGTCAGGGACTTAAGGAGTCAGACTGCAGAGAGCTGTAGGACTACAAAGTAGATGAGTGATCGACTAGGGCTAGGGGTAAGGGAGTTAAGGGAGGAGGCATGAGGGGTGCGGGGTTTCCGTTGGGGGGTGATGAAACATTTTTAATTTGACTGTGGTGATGGATATACAGCTCTGCAAATATACTAAAAGTCAAAGCTATTAAAAAAAATCACAGAGAAAAGAGAGCTACATTAAAATGGTCATTACATTCTCTGCCATTGCCTTTTCCCCTTGAGGCATTTGCTGATCTCGAATGTAAACAGTAAGCTCAAATGAGCAGTAGCCAAGTAAATATTGCTGTAGCTTCACACGGACCTGGTCTCGTAGGAGTCCAAGATTGAAGTCCAGGCCTCCAAGCCAACAGGAATGATTTTGGAGAAAAGAGGACCATCGAGGAATGAGACATACCTTCAGTACACAAATTTTTCTCAGCTATTTGCTGAATCTACAGCTCTAAGTGCATAGAACAATATTCAAAAGGGAAAAAATACAGAAAGCAGTTGAAAAGTGACTTAAAAACTTAGCAAATAATTTAGTAAGCTCACAGTTTTGGGAAGGCAAGTTTCCACAAAGGAGGGAATTTCAGTGAAGATGTCATACATGCTATACTCTAAGGCTAAATCAGAACTATGACTCAATGTGATAAGCCCTGACTCTATGTAGATAAGTCAGTGTGTAGGAGAAAATTTATAATATTGAAAGCCTTAAAAAGCTGACAGATTCATGATCTAAGTATTGAGCTCAAAAAGTTGAAAAAAAGTGGAAATTATACAAAGGAGAAAAATGAAATTAATGAAATGGCAAGAAATATACAATGGAGAAAATAAATGGCCAGGCGTTGTTTCTTTGACAAGACTAGTATAATTTATAAACATATTACAAATCTGATTAAGGGGAAAAAAAAGGTACAATATCAGGAATGAAAAGTTAGAAACCAGTAATATGACCATTACTGATGATGGGCGTACTGTAGTTCTATGAAAATAAATTAAGACAACTTATTAAAACTGTATAAGAAAAAAAAATACTAACTCTAAATCATCTTATATGCACTACATACACTGAATCAGTAAAATCTTCCCAGGAAGAGAACTTGGGGTGAGATAAAACCCGTAGGGTGAGCAAATGGTAGAATAGGAAGTCCCCAGCTCCTGTCCTTGTCAATAAACAATGATGTGGCCATCCACAGACAAAAATGCCTTTTTTGGGAGCTTGGGGATCCAGGTGGGAGGCTGTGAAATTTCAGCAAAGCCTAAGACTGAGGAGAGCTGCTTGGAGGAAGTGGGACCTCATCTTCATGGCAGGTTTACCCACATGGTCCCACTTGCAGACTCAGAGAAGTTGCAAACCCTGTGGACTGAGTCTCACTTGGCTCTGCGTCCTGCAGCCAGCTCCTTCTGCTGCTGACTTGGAGGCACACAGATGAGCAGGCGCTGGCTCCAGTCAGAGCCGAAACAGTTGTTCTTAGAAGATGGCAAAAGAAAATGCCTTCATGATTTGGGGTAGATAAAGACTTACGAAATGGGGCCTAACCAATATTTCTTTAAGAATGGGTAAATTGAACGTCATTAAGTCTATAAGCTTCTCATCATTTAAAGATGCCATTAAGAGAGTGAGTAGACATTCTGCAGACTGGTAGGAGGTATTTGCAATACATGTATCTAAAGAAGAACTTGCATCCAGAATGCATTTAATGCACGAGAGAGTGACTCAATGGCCAGTACACTTGTATAATGACCTTGAACTTTATCAGGGGAAAGAAGCATAATGAGATAGGTTTCCCTACACATGAGACAGTGTAAAAATAGAATTTTACAAAATAACAATATGAAGTATAGGCTAACATATGGAGGACCCCTAATGCTTTTAAAATGATGATGGTTGTGTAAAATTGGTCCAGATTCTTCACAAAACTCCCTGGCATGACCTATGTTGCTGAATAGAAGCATACTGTGGCTCCAGGAATTCCATTCTGGACATACACATGTGCACCAAATGACATGCGCGAGAATGTTCATAGCATCGTTAGTAATTCTTTAAAACAGAACTCAGTTTTCCATCAAGAGTAAAATTTACAAATATGAACTACCTGTGCATTGAAACACTATAGAACCATGTAAAAAGGACAGGCCATAGATGATTTTGATTGAAAGAAACAGGAGATGCAAGTGTATCTAGCGTATGATCCCATAAATCTGAAAGAGAGACAAACGTATCTGGGATGATTTTTGTCAGAATAGTCCTTACCTTTGATGCAGGGTGTAGTGAGTGAAGTGATGCAGGAATGAGGTTTCCGGGACATTATGTTCTATATGTTGCTATAGGTGGTGTGATATAGGGGTATTGACTATGTTAACATTCGCGGAGGGTTACTGACTTTGTTAACATTCGCGGAACTATATAGGGAAGATTTGTGTAGGTTGCAGGTCATAAAAAATAAAATTTAAAAAAATGGATGTCACTGGTATCAAAATATTGAAACTCCTAGTAGGCTGCCCCAAAATTGTGTGGCAGGGAGAGAGAGGGGAGATAAGTGTGGTGTAGAACAACAAGGACAATGGCAGGCACTAGTCATTGGCATAAAAGATGGGGGGAGAGTGGCAGACATAAAACCACCCTCCAATCTTTTGAAGCAGGTGCTCTAATTACCCTACTTTATATAGAAAAAAAGCAATTCAGAGGGACAAAGTTACTTGCCAAAAACTACAGATATTTACTATACTAGAACTAGACGGGAACCCAGGCAAGATTCTTAACCCCATGCTTTTTCTTTGCATACAAAAATAATTTAGATTAAAAAATCTCACTTTGAAGGAAGATGACCTAGTCCTAAGGGAAGACAGATCTCCAAAGTTTTATTTGATTTAAAAATGGGGGCACCTGGGTGGTTCAGTGGGTCAAGCCTCTGCCTTTGGCTCAGGTCATGATCTCAGGGTCCTGGGATAGAGCCCCGCATCCGGCTCTCTGCTCAGCGGGGAGCCTGCTTCCCTTCCTCTCTCTCTGCCTGCCTCTCTGCCTACTTGTGATCTCTGTCTGTCAGATAAATAAATAAAATCTAAAGAAAAAAAGTATGTAACTTAACCAGCACGGATAAAGCAGCAGAGGGGGATAATAATGTAGAGGCCATAATCTTGGCTAGTTACTAAAGACCAGGTGTTCTTGATGATACTAATTATTTTTTTTTAAAGATTTTTATTTATTTATTAGAGAGAGAGAGAGAGAGGGAGAGCAAGCACAGGCACACAGAATGGCAGGCAGAGGCACAGGGAGAAGCAGGCTCCCCGCTGAGCAAGGAGCCCGATGTGGGACTTGATCCCAGGAAGCCGGGATCATGACCTGAGCCAAAGGAAGCTGCTTAACCAACTGAGCCACCCAGGCGTCCTGATGATACTAATTATTTTATACTGATAGCTGTTTGCTAGAACATCACGATTCTATTCTCTAGTAGTTACATGTACGTTTTCTTTAGTGCCAGGGAGGTCTTTGCAACTTAGAGGAAATTTTTTTAAAACAATAGGTCATGTCTGCCAAGGTAGTAAAAGAATTTAGATACTCCTTTTCTGTGTCCCCCACATTTCCCAGTCGGCCAAGTACTTTCTTTGCCAATCATTCCATTTTATTCCTTAAAAAAGGAGTTTGGAACTGGTGGAGTTGAAAGCAAAAGATCTTTAATTGTTTCATTATAACATTTTATCAATATGTTTGCATAAGGTAAATGTGTATTAATCATATTTATATTTGCAAATTATATTAGCTTCTAACTCCTCGCCCCCCCCCCCCAATGATGGACTTTGTGATCTTTGAATCAGGATTTTTTTTTTCTCCTTACTGAAGTGATTTAAGGCACTGATATCTCCCACATTCCTTGTGAAGCCTTTATGGGATGTGCCCTGTTTCAGGCCAGAACATTTCTACTACTTTGCTGACTGGCTCCCTACCTTAATTTGATGGAGGAAAGCTTTTTATGTGAATTATGTAAGCACAAAATTTGGCAAGAAAATGAGAGGGGAAAAAAAAGCTTAAAGACACCATAGTCAACAAAGCCAGTGCTTACTCAAAACACACACACACACACACACACACACACGCACAATCATTCTCAGGAAGCACAATACTTTGCCAATTTTAACTCAAAGATTAAAAATAAAAATCTCTCTCAATTTTAGGTTCTCACACAGAGCCCCTGAAATAAAATTCTTCCCTTCCCCATCCCCCATTATGACTAGAGCTTAGAAACCATTTGAATCTACACATCCACGCCACAGAAAGAGATTGGTGAGTGTGGGTATCATTAGATTTATGCCATTGTGTACCCTGAGGTGTATTCTAATTCCGGTCCCTTTGATCTGCAATGTGATGCCTTCTTAGTCACAGATTTGAGGTGTCTGGTTTCATCACAGCGAGGCTCTTTCTACATAGCAGGATTTCTCAGCCTCAGTACAATTGATAATTTTCAACCAGATAGTTGTTTGTTGTGGGAGTCTGTCTGGTATATCAGAGGGTGTTTCATAGCCTCTCTGGCCTTCTACCCGATAGATGCCAGTATAACTGCCCCCCACTGCCAAACTCCGTTTTGACAATGGAAAATGTCTCCAGACATTGTCAAATGTCCGAGGTAAATGGCTCCCAGTTGAGCACATATGTCCTAGAAAATGAAAACAAACCACAGAAAAATACAGAGGAAGAAGCAAGAGGACACTTCTGACAAGCATATTTTAAGATGTTCTAAGCTTTCCAGGAGGATCTTTATATCTAGATAATTTGGACATTTTCTTTTATAATAAGAGAGGTAGGGGCCACAGCAGTGTATCCATCATTTCAGATCTGACCTCTTGCCACTGGCTCCACCGTACTTGGTCTTCTTTTGGAGGTCAGCTCGTAATAATTTCAGTTTCTTTTGAATCTCAGTCAGAATTCCTATTTTCTGATCCAAAATGGACAATAACTGGGCAATGCAAAAATCAACATCACAGTTTATCCCACCAGCTGTCTCCTGTATGTTTTTCCCTGGCCCTTGGCTTGATTCCTTCCATGAAGTCCTTGTATCCTCTGCTAATGGAGTGGGTAACGTTTCAGTGTCTTTAACCTGTTTTTCCTTCTCACTCTGAATATCACCAGAAATTTTAATAAATCCATCCCCCTGAAGGGATGTTTTTGAATCTGTAATGTGATTTTCCAACATCCTTGGCACCTCAGGTCCAACCGGATAGAGACAGCGATGGTGGGGCCTGAAATCCAGAGTCAATTCTTTCACTCTGTTTGCATATCTTAAAGTGTTGAGGGTGTTTTCACAAGAGGCCATCCCTGGAGAAATCGTAGCAATCATACAAGTGGAGGAATTCTGGCCTATAAAGGAGTCCCGGAGCACCTGCGTCAGTTTGCTGGCTCTGAATGGGGTGTGAGACTTGTTCTGACCCAAAGCCCGGATGCATTCTTTGAGCGCCAGCAGACTTTTATTAATCTCTGCCCCTTCCAGCTGCCTTTTTCTGTTGGCTTTGGCAGTATCTGCTCCCCTTTCGTTCCCAGCTAAGTCAACGAGGGAGAACTTGCCATGCAGGTTCCCTCCTGACTTTAGGATGATCTGGAACACAGCGTGGCTCCTGGAAGAGTGGGCATTGACTGATGTCTGTCCAGAAGTCCGACAGCTATTTCCTAGTTCCACGAGGTTCAGCACATCCTCCACACTACACACCTCCTGCTCTTGCAGTCCGACCACCTGGATCTGCTGATTGCCATCCTCAAGGACTTGCAGCTTCTTCTTCCAGTTCAACAAGTCATATACCTTGCCCCCGTAAATTTCAAAAAATGTCCCATAGACTTTGAGGTCCAGCTTCTCATAAGCTGTGGTTCTGAGCAGGAGGAAGACATCCTGCGCCACCAGGGCATAAATGCCTTTAGAACAATCTTGGTCCCTTCCCGAAAAGGCTCCGCCCATGGTGTGCGTTTTCCCACTGCCTGTCTGCCCGTAGGCAAAGCAGGTGGCCATGCCCTTGCGGAAGATGGATTCCACCAGCGGCTGGGCAGTGAACTGGTACACTAACTCATTGGAGGCCGTGTCATCGAAGGCATGGTCGAAGCAGAAGGTCTGGTTCTCCAGGTAGCGAGTGAGGTCTACCTTTTGCTTGGACTCATGTACCATGACCACGTTGTCTGAGGGGATGGTGATGATGTCCAGGTCCTTCATGGTGGTCTCTCGCTGGTTGAGAGGACGCTTCCTCACACAGACGCAGATCCGATGGTCTTCCCGGGGCTCCAGGCTGGACACCTTGCTGCAGTCCAGGTGCCTGCGGTACTCTTCGATCATGCGCATGATCTCGTAGTTGGGGTTTCCCGTGTTGACATTGAGGGCGCGCTGGGCTCGGATCTCCAGTTGCAGCCGCCTGCGCTTCTCCCGCTGCTTTTGCAATTTCTCAATTTCCCGTAGGCAGGGAGACTTTTTGCGCTTCATCAGGCAAGGATTGCTGGGGACTCTCAGAGCCAGGCTGTCCCCCGAAGGCGTTTCGTTTTTCTGCGGGATTGCAGCAATCCATGGCGCGCCGGTGCACTGGTCCCCGATGGCCGAGGAGGGCCCCAGAGACAAGGGCAGCAGCGAGGACGCTGTGGGGTGTTCCGCCGAGGCCAGCGCGGGATTCAGCAGGAATATGGTCTCTAGATCAACCTTCTTACCCTTTTTGACTCCTTTCTCGACCCACTCCACCGTGACCCAAGAGTTTTCTCTTTTGATCTCTGTGACCACAGCAAGATGGATCCGCCCGTCGCTACGTTGGATCGCCACGCAGATGCCCACTTGGACATCTCCCAAGGGCGGCTTCAAGGGTTTCAAGGATGCAAGGTGAGGGGCGGCAGGGAGGCATAACTGGCTGGCCATGGGGAGGGATGGAGGTGTCGGGGCTCGTTTCCGGGGGCCCTTGGGGTTGGAGCAGCAGGACCGGAGCCCAAGCCAGCCTGAAGCGCCCAGGGCACTGAGGCGCTTGTAGTTTGCACCTGCCTTTGTGAGTCCCATACGGGCTCCGCCTGAGCCACTGGCGTCACAATGGGATGGAGACAAGAGGCAGCGGAGCCTGGGGGTCGCTAGGTGGAAGGGGGGTGGGGGAGTGGGGTCGGCACGTTCCTGATTCTAGGTACAGAGACCGCAGGGCTGGAAGAACTGTTCTCCGCCACCGAATACGGAGGGGTCGGAGTTAGGAGTAGGGTGTATGTTCCGCGAACATGTGTGCTCCAGCTTTGGGACTAGCCATTCGCCCCTGCAGTCTTGACCTGCCGCATCAGAGCTAAGCGTTTCAATTTGAGAACCAAGCTGAACCAGTTCAGTCCTCCAGTGACCAGCAGGAGCAAGTGAAGGCGGAGCTGTCCGCAAATCACAGGCTTCTAAGGACAGGATCCCACAGAATGTTCTGCAAACCAGGCATCCTTCTTCCGGCCCGCACCCCGTCGAAACTCTCTTGACTTGAACAGTCACAACTTAAAAATTATTCCTGCTTAATGGGATTTCTCATTACAAAATCAAAATGAGGGGAACGTAGTGGGTTCTTGTGGTAATTTGCTAGTAGGGCACGTCCTTTGGTGTAGCCTCTGGGGTTGCAAACTCAAAGTGTTTATCACATTCCAGGTGGTTCTGATAGCTAGAAAGGGAGTTTTGTTGCATTGCCGACACCGCCATTTTTGAGATTCTTTCAGTAATTACCTTTCTAAAGTCCTTCCGTAATTACACGACTGGCCTCATTATCCGTAATTTGGAGAGAAAGGAGGGACGGTTGGTGAAAACAGAGAATTCATCTTGTACCACCTTCTCATCCCAAAATGTGTGTGTGTGTGTGTGTGTGTGTGTGTGTGTGTTTCCTTTAGAAGCTGTTAAGATGGGGCTGGTGGGATGGTCAGGGGAAACGGAAAGGTACCTAAGATGACCAGAGGCAACCATATATTTTGGAAAGATTGCAGACCACCCCCCCGCCCCCCGCCCCCCGCCCCCGCTCTGGGATGATTTACTTGCAAAACAAAAAATTGACCTCAGCTGCTAGATAGGCTAACATGAAGACTGAGGTGACATTTTCTTGTCTTCCCACATATCACACTGGCTTTTGGTAAGTCTGACAGCCCCAAAGTAGCATGAAGTGGCCTGGTGTCCTTACAACCCTCCTGAGGACCCAGGGGACAATATGGAAACAAATTCCTGTTCTAAACTGACTTCTTTTTCATGGAGAGTTCCTCTCTTCAGTAAATGTAGTCAAGCTTAAATTTTGAAAAGAAGGGATGTGGGAGAGTGTTGGATAAGCTGGGTCAGGATGTGGTGCTCGTGCTAGTGGACGGAGGAGAGAAAGGACTAGCCAACTGTCTTTTTAGGATTAATTTCTTTATTTGCCAACTTCTGAATATTTAAAGTGTGCTGGAAATCAGTTTTTGTTTTCCTTTTGTCAAGGACGTTATGAGGAGGTCCTTAATTCCTCTTTTTCATGAAGTTAAATTAAGTTTTAAAAAAATTTGCTGCTTTCGAGTTTTTGATATAGATTTTATATATATATATATATATATATACTTACCTATATATCTGTAGATATTTTATATTTATATATTACACACATAAATATATATATATATACCTATGTATGTTAGCCTTTATCTCTCAAAATTAAAGTGCAATCTCTCTCAAAATTACTCAAACTCTATCTCTTCCAGATTAGGCACGTTTTTATACCTAAGCCAGTGATTTTTTTTTTTTTCTTTATAAATAGACAATGGAGGGGCTTCAGGGTGGTCTAGTGGGTTAAGCCTCTGCCTTTGGGCCCAGGTCATGATCCCAGGGTCCTGGGATTGAGCCCCGCATCGGGCTCTCTGCTCAGCGTGGAGCCTGCTTCCCTCTCTCTCTCTGCCTGCCTCTCTGTCTACTTGTGATCTCTGTCTGTCAAATTAAATAAATAAAATCTTTAAAAAAAAATAAATAAGTAGATAATAGATGGCAAAGTCCCAGGTGGTCAAGGAAAAAGAGACTAAAGTTTATTTTGCTGTCCAGCATACCCATGAATGCCTTTTCAGCTATTTCAGGGCCTTTCTTCCCCCACACTTTAGTTCTCTTCTTTATATATATTTTCCCTGACTATCTCATGTATTTCCATGATTTATTATCACATATGTGTGTATATATATACACATATATTTATACTTATATTATTATATTTATATAATATATATACACATATATTTATATTTATATTATTATATATTACATATACACATATTTATATTTATATAAATATATTTATATTTATATAAATATATAAATATATTTATATTATTATATTTATATATATTATATTTATATTATTATATTTTTATATATATTATATTTATATATATATATATTTGGAGAAAGGGAGAGTGAGAGAGTGCACGCAGGTATTTTTAAGTATTCTTAGTAGTTCCTAACTCTACCCACTGGCTTCTCTCTCCTCCTCAGCCCATCCTAATTTGGAGTGAGATAGTCCTTTCTCCACCCCTAGAAGTCTTTTTGGAACAGTGACATCCTTTTACCTCCCAACCCATTACAACCCTGCTTCCTTGGCCATCCTCGTCCAGACAGAGATTCTGTCTATTTCTCATGCCGCTCCTCGAGTTATTCTGACGGCGAATTCTGCAGTCCATGGCTGCTCACAAACATTTCCATAGCTCTCCATCATCCTAATTGATACAGTAAAAATCCCATTCCAGAGCACATGGTACACATTACCGTCTTGCCTGCCTTCTCATCCTCAAGCTTTACCACTGCCCACACTTAGTCTAAAATTGAACCATACTGAAGAATTTGAGTTCCTTCCATCAATTTTTTTTTCAAATTATTAATTTCTAGCTCAGGGATTCTCTGTATTAGGGTACATGAAATTCACCTACAGAGCTTGTTAAAACAGATCGCGGGTCCTCACCCTAATGATTCTGATGCAGGAAATGTGGGGTTGAGAATTTGCATGTCTAACAAGTTCCCGAGTGATGCTGATGCAGCTGGTTCCAGGCACACAGGCCTTGGGAATCCCTGTTTTAGCTCTTGGAACAGAAAAGCTTCTCTGTATCCCTTCCTTCCCTTGGCCTCTTTAATATCTATCTTAAATATCACTACCTCTGGAAATGCTTCTCTGACCTTGTTGAGAATACTCAGGCAAAATAGCATGAAATGGGCATATCCCTTCCTAAGAAATAGCATCGAGTACCGGTTGGGTTTGTTTGATCAGGGGGGACTCCAAAGCTTCATTTTTAGGAGCAACTAAAAAAAGAAAAATTCCCATGGGTAAATATAATAATCTGTAGAGAGTCACTTGAGTGCTTTCACAATTTTGATAATCTGGAACTACACTTGCAGCAATGATTTTTTTTTAATTTAATGATACAAAATTCAGAATTCAGTTACCATTAACATAACCTCCTCCTTTTGTGGGAACAGTCCATCTCAGAAAACACTGTGAATCTTTATTAATGAGATCAATGTAGCATTTGTCAAAGTGTGAAGGCCTAGATAGAAGTTCTGGTATCTTTCTGGTCCAAGACGTAAATGGCCATTTGGTAGATGAGCAGTTTCTCCAGGTTAGACCCTGAAGATTGGAGACATGCATTCTTGAACTCAATATAACCAAGCAATCTATTTCTGTGACATTCTTAACCACATGCTGCTTCCTAGGCCAAAGGCATACTACTCTCAAGGAGCTGCCCATTTATGCTATTAGTATTATTCCCTATTATACTATGATTTATATTATTCTCTGTACCTGTTTGAAGCCAAATGCTATGTCCTCTTTATTTCAAATCCCCCCCTTTTTTTAGGAGCTGAACAAGTATCAGGTGTAGACTCCTCAAGAGGACAGTGTAGGAAGAAGTAAGCACAGGAAATGAGCTTAGTAATTTTCATTTATTAATTACGTACCTGCTCCCAGGTTGGGCCCGTCAGAGTTACTTTACAGGACAGAATGTGATTTCTAGTTTCATTTTAGATGCAAACCTCCCGGGAGAAACGCATCAAATAATCACCTTTCTAGGACTGTTTGTATGGACATCTAGCAGCTGTTCAACGTGTTTGATCACCTTGGGGGGTCTGTACTTTTCCAGTATATGGAGGCAACCTAAGGTTGATTTAGTTCTTCAGAGGACCTCAATAAATTTTCCCAAATCATGGAATTCATCATTTCCAGCTTTAAAGTTATGTTTTGTTTTGTTTTGAGAGTAGACAGGTAACTTACTAGGTGTATGCCTTTAGGTAACAAGGGGCATATTAACTTTTAGAAGAATAGTATTTTACTATTACAGCAGGTATCTCTGTCTTTTGACATTTCAACATTTTCCACATGCACCACACTTAACCAGAACTGATAAGTCCACATTTCTCTAGCCCTCTTACTGATTTAATAGGCAATTGTTTCTATGACAACAACATCAGCTCAGAGCCACCTTTCCCCAGCTTATTAAACAGCACTGCTTACCTGGGGATATTTACGTGATTCCTACCTATCTGTTGATTGTGGAAGTTAGTCTTGTGATGTTGGCCAAGGTGGTAAGACTAACCATGGTCGGTGGCTCACTTTAAACCCACTTGTTGGTCAGCTTTCATGTTTCAGTTTTACCCAGCACGCTGAGGGGAGAGGCTTGGGTTTTGCTCATAGTGTATGTATATATCAGTATTATTTGCTTATAACTCCCACTGCAAGGACAGAAATCATGCTACCCATGAACAAAGTAGATGTCTTTGTAGCTCGGCTATGGTCCTTTCACTTGAAAGCTATGTGCTTTGTTCCTTGCCCGTAGAGACTTCTTTAGATCATGCAAGTCAGAGTATTTAGGTTAATTTTTTTGCTATGGAACAAACATAAAGCTATAAGGGAGACATAATACTTTTGTAAGAAATAATTGTAGGAACTTGGATATTTGTCCTACAGGAAGTTTGAGAATAGACCTATCTATATCTACTTAAAAAGAAGTGCATAATGTGTGCTTTTTTAAAAGATATTATTTATTTATTTGGCAGACAGACATCACAAGTAGGCAGAGAGGCAGGCAGAGGGCGGGGGGAGGAAGCAGGCTCCCCGCTGAGCAGAGAGCCTGATGCGGGGCTCCATCCCAGGACCCTGGGATCATGACCTGAGCTGAAGGCAGAGGCTTTAACCCACTGAGCCACCCAGGCGCCCCTAGTGTGTGCTTTTTGAGATAAGGTATGCGAACTTATGGAAGTGCTAAACCGTCCAGACCTAGCATCACCTTTCTTGAAAAGCATTTCTTGACACCCACTGCTTCCTCTCCTCTTCCTCCATCACAACTAGATGATTTGCCTTCCTGCTATTCTCACCTTTATCCCACACTTATTTTTGACATTGTACTTGTCATTTTTTTAAAAGATTTTATGTATTTGTCAGAGAGAGAGAGAGCGCACAAGGAGGCAGAGTGGCAGGCAGAGGCAGAGAGAGAAGCAGGCTCCCCGCAGAGCAAGGAGCCCAATGCGGGACTCAATTCCAGGATCCTGGGATCATGATCTGAGCCAAAGGCATCAGCTTAACCAAGTGAGCCACTCAGGCGTCCCTGCACTGACCGTTTTTGATTAAAAGTATCTGCCTCTTTCTCTCTAGGTAAATAACTAAGACACTTGAGAGAAGGGAGGAAAATACTCGTGTTTCTATACCTGGTATCTGGAATAGGGACTTGTCCAATTTCCTAAAACTGTAAAAAGCAGCTCAGTAAGTAGATGTTTTCAGAGGGGAGACTTCGGGTCAAACTAATGAATTACATCATTCAGTGGGTATGCATTCAAAAAAAGAAAGATATGGCTATCTTTTAAATGTCAAGGTCTAAGCTAAGTGCTAGATATGAGGGAGTGAAGAAAACTCTCCTAGACACTGTCCCAATTTGGGAGACATATATTAACATAACCAGGTGAGTGTACGTGTGTGTGTGTGTAATATATACATACTGCAGATATATGGATAAGATTCTAATAGAGCTGTGTAAGGGTTAAGGTCCCATGCTAGTATATATCTAATCAGAAAGTAAATGATAAATGACAATTTGTGTGGAAAAATAATGCAGACCAGATTTAAATAAGAGACCCAGGAGTTGGGCTATATTTGTGTTTTCAAATCGGTCTATATATATCAGAATCATCTGGGAATGTCTGACAAAGTACAGACTGCCTGGCTCCCCCCAGGCCTGCTGAATCAAACTCTAGCAGCCAAAGCCTAGGAATCCATTTTACTAAAAAGCCCCACAGGTGATTCTTAAAATACTGTGAACCCAGAAAGCATTGGACTGCATGCTTTCTTAGGTCTCTTTCTGTTCAGAGATTTTATGATCTCATGGTTCTGTGGGGTGGAAAAGAAAGAAAAAAAAAAAGAATGATGCTTTGATATACCTGGGGTAGTGACAACTGATTTTTTTTTTTTTTTTTTTTTTTTTTTTTTTTTTAGTATTTTTAATGTTTGAAGATACCCCTGCTTCAACAAATGGGACACAATGAAGCTTTACTGGGAACATGACTTTTAGGTTTCTGCAAAAGTCTGATTGCAAAGTCGAATCTTTGGTATTATTGTCTAACAACATGAATAAAATTGCATGGTAACAAGACCTCATGTCACCAAAGAAGATTTATAAGCATGAAGGCATACCATTTATTTTTGCATCTCCCACAGTGCTTTAGAATAGCACCTAGTACATAGCAGATATTTAATGAATGTTAAATGGAACCATTGCATAGCATGAGGTAAATATATGATTTACCCATGCTTTTCGGTTGCTTTTGCCTTTTCACCAAGTATGTCAGGTGAAAGTTACACCAAGATTGAAAACCCTTAGCTTCATACTATGTCTCAGTATGATTTCTGTGGGTAGTATTATAAGCACTACTTATCATTGTGGGAGCCTGGTATCTGCCTGTCAGAGTAACATATGTTTGCCATTTTGCAATACTTTCTTATATTCATATCCGGAAATAAAAAAGAACATTAAGATTCTATGGAATAGGACATGATGTCAAAATAACCAGTTGATTCAGAAAAAAAAAAAAAAAAAACACTTCCCTTAGGCAACTGTTTGATTTAACAGAGATAACCAATGGATTGCTTTGTATGTTGAGTACATGTATCTCATATTATACAAGTTGCTAAGATTCAGCAATTTTTGGGAAACCTCTGGCTAGAAGCATTTGCTCTTAGTGAATATATATTTAATTTGGTAAATAAGGGATATTGCTTGCATAGCAAATGTTGGTTAAGGCTGTGCGCTAAAATCAGCCCTTAGCAACTAGTTGTTAAGTAAATGAATGGATAGATACGTAAGTGAAGACGATTGTCAAAACTCAACAAACATGGATTTTTCAGCCAGAGTGAACAGATGTAATTCAGATTATGTTACAACACTATTTTAAAAAACTCATCAATGGCTTTCCATTTCACTGATTAAAAACTCAGCCTTTTTTTTCCTGGCATTTAAGACCCTGTGTACTTTGTACTTTGCCAGTCTTCTCCCCACTATTTGTTTCATTCCAACCCCCTTTTTAAAATGTGGAGCATAGGGCACCTGGATGGCTCAGTGGGTTAAAGCCTCCGCCTTCGGCTCAGGTCATGATCCAGGGTCCTAGGATGGAGCCCCACACTGGGCTCTCTGCTCAGCAGGGAGCCTGCTTCCCCGCCCCATCTCTCTGCCTGCCTCTCTGCCTACTTGTGATCTCTGTCAAATAAATAAATAAAATCTTTGAAAATAAATAAATAAATAAATAAATAAATAAATAAATAAAATGTGGATCATAAGGAATAACATGGAAGACATTGGGAGATGGAGAGGAGAAGTGACTGGGGGAAATCGGAGTGGAAGACCAACCATGAGAGACGGCGAACTCAGACACAAACTAAGGGTTTTGGAGTGAGTTTATTCTCGTAGTCTTCTTTCACTTAAGGATAAGAAGCATAGTATATGGTCACAACCATTAGAGAAACATAGTACATGATTCATTAAATGTTTCTAGAGAATTCTGATGCCATTTTTTTGAAGATGTACCTTCTGGGAAAGAGAATATTGGAAAGTGAAACATGCATAGGCTGGCAGAAAGTTGTCGTAGAATATTGCTACATTGTGAATGGGACCTTTGAGATGGGCCTTGTTTCCTACTTCATTAAAACATAATAGTATATAAAAGAGCTATCAAATAGAATGAGAGAAAACATTACCAATCTTGTCAGGTTTTATTTTGAGTTATAATTACTGGTCTCATTAATTAAGTAGATAAATTTTATCAGACCAATAAAAATTAGCCATTATAATGATTTACCAAAAAAAATGAAAGTACTATATTGTCTATTTGATGCTTTAATGGGCACAATCAATTTTTATTAACTTTATACATATGAAAAGTGTTAAAATATTACTAGGAGAAAGCTTATATTTAATATTACTTATACTAATTCTTAATCATGCAGAGATTCTATTAATTCAGATTATAGTTCAGTGTTAACTTCAGTCTGTGAGCTAATAACACTATCGCAGCTCCATCCGTATGTAAGTATTTATTATCAACCAAGTACAGATAGATACCCTATTATTTTTGATCCCCTAGCAGACTTTTGAAGTAAACAGGGTAGATATGATCTGTCATACCTTACAAACAAGAAAGCTGGAACTCAGAGAAAATATTTACAAATGGACATTTATAAAAAAGTGATTTGAATTGGAACAAGGGCACAGATAACTTTTTTAATAGATATCAGAGCATATTAAAAAAATACTTGGTGTGGTGCATAAACAATGAATCTTGGAACACTGAAATAATAAAATTAAATTAGAAGAAATACAAGAACCCTAGTTCTCAAATAACACTGGGAAAGTTATCTGTCTGACTTTGAGATATTTGCTTTTATTTTGTTGGTATGTCAAATACGGGTAGTAGCTGATGTCAGTCATGCTACAGTGAAGACAGTGTGCATGTGAGTCTCTTAGCAGAGGACCCATCTAACAGTAAGAATTCAATAAGCCATATCTTAATGAAAGATGTTGAGTACTGATAAAAAGGTGAATTTGTTGAGGAGGATTTTGAGTCTTTCTGCTTTATAGAACCCACGACTTGTGATTTATGTGTAAGATGTCTTTAGGCTTTATCTACAGAGTGTCTTTATAGTTTCCTTCTTTCCAGGTTCACTAATGAAAAAATGAATTTGCGGTGTTATATGTCCAGAGAGACACATGATTCTTAATACTCCTCGTAGTGGAATTACAGAATGTTAGGTTTGAGAGAACTTAATGGTTCATACTGTCTTTTACTTTGTCCTGTTTTTAAATACTCTACAGACATGTAGCCAATCAATTAGACTTTTCTGGTTGGAAGCAGATGGATTTTGAGATCCTCCCTGGTCAGTAGTACTAAGAGCTATCATTCATCCAGTGTGCATTTACTGAGTAGATTTTGTATGCCAGGCACAGACTTGGCATACCATTAATGTTATATGCACTTTGCCTAGAAAAAGTGCTTGTATGAAATGTATTAAAAATAATTTGTGTATATATTAATTTAAATTCCAGTTACTTAACATACAGTGTAGTATTAGTTTCAAGTGTACAATATAGTGATTCAACACTTCCATACATCACCTAGTACTCATCACAACAAGGGTACTTTTTTTTTTTAAGATTTTATTTATTTATTTGACACAGAGAACGAGCACTCAAGCAGGGGGAGCAGCAGGCAGAGGCAGAGGGAGAAGCAGGCTCCCGGCTGAGGAAGGATCCCGATGTGGGACTCGATGTCAGAACCCTGGGATCATGACCTGAGCCAAAGGCAGCCGCCTAACAAACTGAGCCACCCAGGTGCCCCATTACAAGGGCACTTCTTAATCACAATTCCTTATTTCACCCATCCCTCTATCCACCTCCCTTCTGATAACCTTCATTTTATTCTCTAGTGTTGAGTTTCTTGGTTTGGCTCTCTCTCTTTTTTCCTTTTGTTTGTTTTGTTTCTTAAATTCCACATATGAGTGAAATCAAATGGTGTTTGTTTTTTGCACGTGGCAAGATTTTGTTGTTTTTTATGGCTGAGTAATATTCAGTTTCGATATATACCACATCTTTTTTTTTTTTTTTTAAGATTTTATTTGTTGATTTGACAGACAGAGATCACAAGTAGGCAGAGAGGCAGGCAGAGAGAGAGAGGAGAGCAGGCTCCCTGCTGAGCAGAGAGCCGGATGCGGGACTCGATCCCAGGACCCTGAGATCATGACCCGAGCCGAAGGCAGAGGTTTAACCCACTGAGCCACCCAGGCGCCCTATATACCACATCTTTATCCATGCATCAGTGGATGGACACTTGGGCTGTTTCCCCAATTTGCCTACAGTGGATCATGCTGGTGTAAACATCAGGGCCCATGTTCCTACATACATATATTTTTGCATGTATATATGTGTACATATACACATAAATATGTGTGTATAATGCATACATATTTTATATAAAATTTTGTAGATATCATAGATTATGTGTAACTCTATATATTTAATTGTTTCATTCAACAACTTTATAACTCTCTGAGGCATTCCTATTTTCACTTAATGATGAGAAACTTGAGGCTCAGAGACAGTAAGTGTTCACTGCAGAATAGTGAGTGGCTGGAATTTGGGCTTATAGTCTCCAAAATCCATGCGATTGAGCCAGACCATACCAACTCCAGTTCACAGCCTTCGGTGTTGTTGTGAAAGAGATTTCTGCCATGAAAAGGAATGGGAGAAAAGAGAACGAGGTCTACCCCGTCACGTTGAGAAGGTCCCCGCAGAATGATGTTTCACGGGGATCTCAACCGTTTTTCTCCCTGTCAGTGTGTGGTATTTTTAATTCATAGAAATGAAAAGCAGGTGTGCCTCGTGTGTTGTTTGACTTTAGGTTTTGCAGTTCTGAGACAGGATCGCATGGGGCAAACTTGGCTGTTCAGTCTTCATCCTTCTGTACTCTCCACGGTCCCTCCCACTCTTTTCTTGCTTGCAGCTAATGTGAGTTCACGTATCCTCTCACGGAGATTTCACAGAGGTCTCTGAGCAAAACACGGCTGACGAACCCAGGCGCTGGTGCTAGAAGTGTGTTCTCCAGCTGTGGGGTATTTCAGTCATCTGAAACAAAATTAACCTTTTTGTTTGTTTGTTTAAAGATTTTATTTGTTTATTTTACAGACAGAGATGGCAGAGAGGCAGGCAGAGAGAGGGAAGCAGGGTCCCTGCCGAGCAGAGAGCCCGATGGGGGGCTCGATTCCAGGACCCCGAGACCATGACCTGAGACGAAGGCAGAGGCCTAACCCACTGAGCCACCCAGGTGCCCCACAAAATTAACCTTTTTGTGGTGAGTGCAGCCAACTCTCATTCTGAAGCTGGACGTGGGACTCCGTGTGGAACGAAGGTTGCAAGGCGGCCTCTGTTCTTGCCTAGATTTTGATCGTTCCCCCTTCTGAATTGGTAAACAAAACCTCCTCTCTAGGCCTGCATTTTTTTTTTTTTTTTTTTTTTTTTAAACAGTGAGTCTCCGGCCAAAAGAAAACATTTCTTCCAAAGTGTGGAGAAAAATTGGCCAGATTTGAGAACGTTTTGGATTCAAAGTGGCAACTGCATGCCAAAATCATAAAGAACATACGCATCCCCTCTGCTTCTACACATGTGTGCGTACATTGGTGATCCTGTGTCTGTGAATCAGTTGTATAGAAGGAAGTAAGGCTCAGCTTCTCTCACACTTTGGATGAGACTCGTTGCTCGTTTCCTGGCAGCTGGGTTTTATACATAAGAAATCCCCTTCCTGTTTTGCAATTTATCTACAGCATTTTGCATGTCAGAACATGCCGCCGTTTTGAAGCCATTCCATATCATCACAAATAATAGTTCTTTTTCTCTTACACTGGGTGTTTAAGCTCCCGTAATAAGATTCCATGAACTGATTGATCCTTTATTGAGGTAAAAAGTCAGAACAGTTTCAGTTGTAACACAGTATTTTCACTAATAAGAAAAGTCCCCCTTTTCATTAGTAACGAAATAAATAACGGTCTTTGAAAAAAACCACTATCAAGTGTTGGGTCTGTTATCAAAGGAACGAGACTGAGACAAGGTTACGCAAAGCCTTATTCTATGCCAAGCATTAGAAGTTAGACTGACCGGCCAGGGAAATGAGACTGAGACAAAGTGAAAGTTATGTAAAGCTTTATTCTATGCCAAGCATTACAAGTCAGACTGACCGGCCAGGGCCGCCTCCGAAGAGCGTGACACCCCTTCGTCTTACAGGCTAGTTTTTATAGGGCACAATCGCAGACATCTGCATATGTGGCTTTGGCTGATTGGATGTCTCCTACCTGTGTGTTTTAGTAACGGTTACCTGGAACCGATACTAGTAACTGTTGAGGTGTTTATTAAACAACAAAATGGCCTTGTTTTAGGTATGTGTTTCAGTAATAGTTACCTGGAACCGATATAAACAAAATGGCCTTGTTTTAGGTGTTTTAGCAACAGTTACCTGGAACTGATATCAATAACTGTTGAGGCATTTATTAAACAACAAAATGGCTACCTAGGCAACATGGAGTCTCTATGGCTAAGTAGGCCCAGGCAGGCCCTAGGGGTTTAACATGTTTTAACGTGGAATCGACCCCAACACAAGATATGTGAAAACAGATTTTACAAAACAAAATAATCCTATTGTTCTTTTCTGTTATATCTATCTATGTGTGTGTGGATTATATATTTATTATATTTATTTATTTTAGAAACAGATGGTGGGGGGTGTAGTAAGGAGGAACAGAGGAACAGAGAGTCTTAGCATACTCTGTGCTGAGTGCAGAGCCCAGTGGGGGCCTGGATGGCAGGACCCTGAGACCACCACCTAGGCCGAAGCCAAGGATCTGACACTTAATCCACTGAGCCACCCAGGTACCCCTCTTTTGTCTGGTACTTATATAGTGCCATCTGATTTACTAAATTCAGTTATTAGCTCTTGCTTAACAATTTGGATTCGGTAAAAATTTTTGAGTATCTATTTTTTAGTAGTCATTGAACTAGGCTCACACGGTCTTTACTATAATTATGTGAGGCAGGCTGTATTACATTTTTTTTTTCTTTCTTTTCTTAAGATTTTATTTATTTATTTGACAGACGGAGATCACAAGTAGGCGGAGAGGCAGGTAGAGAGAGAGGAGGAAGCAGGCTCCCCGCTGAGCAGAGAGCTCGATGCAGGGCTCGATCCCAGGACCCTGGGATCATGACCTGAGCGGAAGGCAGAGGCTTTAACCCGCTGAGCCACCCAGGTGCCCCAGGCTGTATTACATCTTGTCCTGAGAAGAGGAAACTGAGACCCAGAGAAGTTAAGTTATATGACAAAGGCACACACAGCTCATCACTGTTAGAAACAGGGCTTGAAGATCTTTATTCCAAATTTGATACCTGTTTTGTGACCTTTTGCCTCTATTCTACTACTAGACATAACTCCCTTAGAAATTAATGCAAATTTTAGCTACAGCCAAATTATTTAGTAAACTGCTGAAAATAATCACTCCTGAGTCAATCTAAGAATTTCCCAAAATGAGCTATTTGAAAAATTTCCAAATTATTTCTAACTGCTGTATATTGAGCAATAAAAGAAATTGCTTTCTTGTATTTTTCCCTTTTGTGTTTGTGTACCTGCTCACAAAAATCATCTCATACATAATGCACGGTAATAAACTACAACTTGTAATGGCTGCAAAGCCTTGCCCATGTGGAAATAGAACTGGCAATCCATAACTAGTGATGTCCCTTTCAAATGCAATTCAAGTTTGACAAACATTAAGCAATTTGGGCAGGCACTTGCCACCAGTGTTTCCTCTGAGTGCTTTTTAGGTGTCTCATCATCAGGCTATTATTTCAAAATGCTGGGAAGAATTAATGATTTCCTACAGGTAAATCACAGTGGATTGAAATGCCACACCAAAGTAACCATTGCCCATTTTCTTGGGGGAGAAGATAATAGGAGCTCCCTGTTAACATGCTGTTCTGGCTGGTTCTCTTGAAATTCCATTTTCTTTGTGGCTTCTTAAACTGTTGTCAGTTGATTATAATTTCAAATGAAATTGGTATTTCCTCAACAAAGTGAGTACCTTCCCTTATGCAAACACGAATAGAACTGATCTACCCGGTGGCTTCCTTTCCTTGAGTATCTGAAACAAAATAGTTTGTAGTTACCACAGGATTAGAGATTTCCTTTACCAAGGAACATCTCACCTAACAACTAAGTGCCTGGCTCACATTGGTTAGTTTTATGCTTACTAAGAGGCATTCTTTAGAAGAATATAAATACATCTGGTTTTGGAGTCTTCTTTTGCTACTTTGGAGGGGAAGAGGTTCTTAGAATTTATTGTTTATTTTTTAGGAAAAAGAAAGTTTTATAATTTACACATTTTAATCTGTGGATTGCACACTAAAAGACATTCGTTTTTGGCACTGAGTTATCACAGTGAGATAAAAAAAATTTTTGACTTGTGCACAGGGCATAAGTTAGGAGAGTCAAGCAAAGGACCACATGTTCTTAACCACATAGACCTCTGCTGAGTAGGAAAAAGTCTCTCTCCTCTCCTCATCTCTGCCCCTCTCCTTTCCTCTGTCTCTTACTTTGCTTTTGTTTGCTTCTTTGTTGTTATGGAAAAAGTAAAATAGCTCCAAGAGTAGAGAGAATAGGATAATGTACTATATGCTCTTCATCCCTAAGAATCTATTTCATCTGTATTTCTCCCTACTCCTCTACCTTCAGCTCAGGTCATGATCCCAGACCCCTGGAATTGAGTCCTGCATCAGGCTCCCTGCTTGGGGGCGGGGATTGCTTCTCCCTCTCCCTCTGCCTCCTGCTCCCCCTGCTTTTGCTTTCTCTCATGCTCTCTCTCTCTGGCAAATAAATAAATAAAACCTTAAAAAAAAAAAAAGAATATTGAACTGGTTCTCTAGTATCCTCCAAAGGATGGAATTTGTTCTATTGTTTAAGTATGATGTACACATGTATCTCATCACTATAAAAAATAAACACTGCGTGATATATTTTCACCAATTGCTGATATTAATTCTTTAATGCTCCTCTTGTCTACTTTTAACATGTCATTTTTAAAAAAATATTTTATTTATTGATTTGACAGAGAGAGATCAGAAATAGGCAGAGAGGCAGGCAGAAAGAGGGGGATGAAAGCTCCCCACCGAGCAAAGAGCCTGATGTGGTGCTTGATCCCAGGACCCTGGGATCATAACCTGAGCTGAAGGCAGAGGCTCCAACCCACTGAGCCAGCCAGGTGCCCCTAACATGTTATTTCTAATTAAATCCAATATTAATAAGTTTCTTAAACTATAGAGCTTGAGGCTTTCACTTTCATTTTTTGAATGGAACTACTTTTCCTTTCTCTAAAACCTAAAAATCACTTCTAAGATTTATGGAAGAAGGGAAATTGCTGATGGTAAGATTCCTTAATGGACTGAGTCAAAGGCAGGGGTCTTTGGCTGTTAGAAAATCCCTAGGGTAGATGTAGTATACTAGCAAACAGTTGGAAGAGAGAACAGTCTAGGACTTAGGGACCTCACAGTTCATGAAGTATCATTGGTAGGGGATCCCTGACATAAAGATGGCATCCCAGTTAAGTGATCTTCAGTAAATGACAAATAAAGGATTAACTGCCTGGAGCATTAGTCCCACTAATTCAGTATTTATAGCTATTCAAGTTATTAGCTTTTTAATTAACACTGAAAGATCTGAAAGTACCTAATTGTATTCCATTCTAATTATATTAAATTATACACATGAAAATTAAAATTCTGGTTTTCTAATATTCTCTTTAAGAATGTGCAAATAGAGTTGATGTTTTCTTAATAAATGTCTCTCAACTGTTACCATGTTTCTAAACAGAATAGAAAAAAATACAAGTTAATAGTGCTCATTTAAGTATGTTGCATCCAGTTGGGATTATAGAATTAAAGCAGGATTTGCACTAGGGTATTAGAGATGTACCACGTCCATTTATTTAATTCACTGTAATAATAATATGCTCACTGAATTATTTAACACATCTTTTTATAAAGTACTTCATGCATTCAGGTTTGAATGTAAGTAGATTAGATTGTTACATTTATTTCCTTTAAGACAAAATCAACTGGAAGAGCTATTTCAGAGCCTATAGGCTAGAAATGAAACAAAGGAGAGCAAATACAAATTTGAGGAAAATAAGAATTCTACTTTTGACTTCCTGATTGTTTATTTGGACTCAACTTTAATTATCTTGGTTTAGGAATCTTAAGGAATAAAGACTCTACTAATGAAAATTTTAAGTTACTTTATTTTAATCAAGAAAAAAAATTAATCAAGAAAAAAATCTTGTTTTAAAGTTTTTTGTACTTTATTTTATACCTTCCTTAAGGTATACATGCTGTCTGTGCTTGATAATATAATCTCATAGATATTTGATAGGATGATCCAAATATTGGGTCAACTCTAGGATGTAAGGCCGGAGGCAGCGTTCTGTGTTGGAAGGGTTTGTCAGGCTAAGAGGGTTCGGTTTGACGTGTCTGATCTAAAGAGATGTGGGATGATCTATAAAGTGTTACAATGTTGCCTGCCACACCCAGACTGTAAAAGTTTTACTGTCTTCCTTCCCCATCTGAGATATGACATAGGAAGCCTGCATTTCTCCATCACCAGCAAAAATAACTATAATCCCAAAATCTGAGAAAAAAAAATCATGTTTTACAATTCAGAACCGTCATGGCAATGAAAGAACAACTCAGAAAGAATTACTGCTGAGGTAGCCATCCCAGCCCTGTCTTCGGCTACTTCCACCCCTTATCAGTTGAAAAGCAGGAACGGGGATAGAGACTGAAGTCTTACAATCCTGTATGTTCTTTAAGGAGGGCCCTATATCTCACCATCCTCACCCAGTTAAGTATGTGAGGTACAAGTAGTTGTAGCTTAATTACACCTCAAATCAGCAGCCTAACACAGCTGATGCATCTGATGTTCCATAGGATTATAATGGGACTATAGGTATTTAGGGGTTCAGCCGGGCTGAAATCTCCCAAGATGCCTCACTCACATGATGCAGGTGGTGATGACAGCCTGAAGACAGGATTGAGCATGGCAAAGGCATAGGATCGCTAGGTGTCTCTCTCTGTCTCTCCAGGTAGTTTCTGGCCCTCTTCCTCTTCATGCTCCCACAATATGTTTTCTCCAGCATGTTAGTTGGGCATCTAACATTGCAGCTCAAGGTTCCCAGGAGGACAAAGGTAGAGGCTTCCAGTGCTGCTTAAGGCTTAGCCCCAAACCTTCACAGTGAAACTTTTGTTACATTCCCTGCACAGATTCAGCTTTGGTGGGGACTTCCATAGGGACACAGATTCTAAAGGATATTAGGGATCAAGTCCAAAAGGTCACTACCATGAGAGTGGAAAACCACTTTACGTTTATAGATCTGAGACCAGAAAGGCTATTGCCTGCTTTTACCTGGTAGCCTTTGAAGGTGGCCTACCCTTTCCCCTGAAATCTCACAGTGAGGGAATGTACAATGTAGCTCTATTGATTTACAAGGTAAATGGACCTGAGAGAAAGCCTGAGTTTGCCCTCAAAGGCAGTCAATGAACTGGGAGAGTTTTACAGTCTCTCCTTTTTCTTTCTTTCTTTCTTTTTTTTAGATTTTATTTATTTGACACACGGAGAGAGAGAGAGAGGGAACACACACAAGCGGCGGGGGTGGGGTGGCTGGAGAAGGAGAAGCAGACTCCTGTCTGAGCGAGGAGCCCCATGCAGGGCTTGATCCCAGGACTCTGGGATCATGTCCTGAGCCAAAGGCAGATGCTTAACCAACTAAGCCATCTAGGTGCCTCTTGGCTTGCAGTCTTGGTGAAGGGATGCTGGACGCTTTGCCTAACAACTAGGGATTTATACAGAGAGGTAACTTACTCCTTTGTAGAAAACCCGTGGTTATAAATGCCTAAGAAAAGCTATTTTTCTTAGAGCCATTTCTGTCTCTCTCTCGAAGCAGAGTTGTTCCCTGAGAGTGGAGAACCTGATGTTCCAGAACTTGAGCTATCAGGTTGATCATAATTTCTGGATAATATGTTTTTTCTATTTCAGCATGCTGAAAAAATGTAATCATTAAGACTGTTTCCATCATAATTCATTTATTCATCCAACAAATATTTGTGGAGAATTGAGGCAGTTTTAGGAGACACAGAAGAGCAAACAGTTTACTCTAAAGAGCTGCTTTCATTAGGCTTTTGTTCTGATGTAGGAGAAGAGACAGACAATACAAAAAATAGAATACATACTATGTGTCATATGTAATACTAAGAAAATAATAACAGAAAAGGCATTACAATGCCTGTGTGTGGGGCAGTGGAAGTAGGAGCAGTAGGGTGTGCCTCGCTGAGACTATGTCCTTATACACATGCAGCAGGGAGGGAGCAGACCAGGAGGACATCTAGGGGGGAGACTGTGCCAAGTAGATGGATCAGCAGTTGAAAATAACCTAAGGTCAGAGTATGTCAAACTTGTCTGGAGAATCTCAAGACAGCTGTTAAGACTGGACTAGAATGAAGGAGGGGAAAAAATAAATAAAATAAACAATAGGTTAAGTTAGGAGAGGAAGAAGAGAGCATGGTTGGAGGGTAAATAGTCTGGAACTTTCTCAACTGTACATGAGAATTAACTCACATTGGAAAATGATTTGAGTGACTTTTACTCATCAGCTATTTCTACCATTGGACAGATCTGGTACCATGAGAAAGATGCATACAAAATAACTAAATTCATGATGTGCAATGCATGCCTTAGAACATCAGGGCTCAGTTCATTCAAACGATGCTTCAATTCATTTCAGAGAAAGACTGGCTTTCTAGGCCATTATAGGGTCTTGGATTTTGCTGTGAATTCTAAGGAGAGAAGAGTGAATGAGATTATTTAAAGTACATTTTTGGAAGGATCAGTATGGGTGTTTGGTAGAGTAGAAAAATGTCCGAAACTTCTAGCGATGTATTTTAATACATTCTATGAAGTAGAAGGACATTAGATTTGCACCATCTAGGTATTGACTCTATCTCAAAATTTGAAAGAAAATTTCATTGAATATGGTACTGTGCATCGGAATGATTCTAAAGAAACAAAAATATCATTATAACTCATTATCTAAATAATTTTGGTGTATGTATAGAAGCCATAATGGGTTTTATATAGTTTATTTTATTACCAATTTCTGTGGGAATAAGTGAGAGTAAAGTTCTGTACTTTATTTATTTATTTATTTTTGAAGTTTTCTTTAAATTTTAAATTTTTTTATTTTTTATAAATATATATAAATACATACATATATATATGTATATATATATATAAATATAATGTATTTTTATCAACCCAGGGGTACACCTGTGAATTGCCAGGTTTACACACTTCACAGCACTCACCATAACACATACCCTCCCTAATGTCCATAACCCCACCCCCCTCTTCCAATCCCCCCTCCCCCCAGCAACCCTCAGTTTGTTTTGTGAGATTAAGAGTCGCTTATGGTTTGTCTCCTTCCCAATCCATCTTGTTTCATTTATTATTCTCCTACCCCCTTAACCCTCCCCCCATGTGGCATCTCCACTTCCTCATATCAGGGAGATCATATGATAGTTGTCTTTCTCCAATTGACTTATTTTGCTGAGCATGATACCCTCTAGTTCCATCCATGTCGTTGCAAATGGCAAGATTTCATTTCTCTTAATGGTTGCATAGTATTCCATTGTGTATATATACCAAATCTTCTTGATCCATTCATCTGTTGATGGACATCTAGGTTCTTTCCATAGTTTGGCTATTGTAGACATTGCTGCTATAAACATTCGGGTGCACGTGCCCCTTCGGATCACTACATCTGTATCTTTAGGGTAAATACCAAGTAGTGCAATTGCTGGGTCATAGGGTAGTTCTATTTTCAACATTTTGAGGAACCTCCATGCTGTTTTCCAGAGTGGTTGCCCCAGCTTGCATTCCCATCAACAGTGTAGGAGGGTTCCCCTTTCTCCGCATCCTCGCCAGCATCTGTCATTTCCTAACTTATTTATTTTAGCCATTCTGACTGGTGTGAGGTGATATCTCATTGTGGTTTTGATTTGTATTTCCCTGATGCCGAGTGATGTGGAGCACTTTTTCACGTGTCTGCTGACCATCTGGATGTCTTCTTTGCAGAAATGTCTGTTCATGTCTTCTGCCTATTTCTTGATTGGATTATTTGTTCTTTGGGTGTTGAGTTTGCTAAGTTCTTTATAGATTTTGGACACTAGCCCTTCATCTGATATGTCGTTTGCAAATATCTTCTCCCATCTGTCAGTTGTCTTTTGGTTTTATTAACTGTTTCCTTTGCTGTGCAAAAGCTTTTGATCTTGATGAAATCCCAGTAGTTCATTTTTGCCCTTGCTTCCCTTGCCTTTGGCAGTGTTCTTAGGAAGACGTTCATTCCTGTGGCTGTGGTCGAAGAGGTTGCTGCCTGGGTTCTCCCCAAAGATTTCGATGGATTCCTTTCTCACACTGAGGTCCTTCATCCGTTTTGAGTCTATTTGTGTGTGTGATCTAAGGAAATGGTCCAATTTCATTTTTCTGCATGTGGCTGTCCTGTTTTCCCGACACCATTTACTGAAGAGGCTGTCTTTTTTCCAGTGGACATTCTTTCCTGCTTTGTCGAAGATTAGTTGACCATAGAGTTGAGGGTCTATTTCTGGGCTCTCTATTCTGTTCCATTGATCTATGTGTCTGTTTTTGTGCCAGTACCACGCTGTCTTGATGATGAGAGCTCTGTAATAGAGCATGAAGTCTGGAATTGTGATGCCACCAACTTTGGCTTTCTTTTTCTGACACTTTCTTTTTCTAACACTTTACTGAATTCCTGTACAAGTTCTAGCAGTTTTGGAGTGGAGTCTTAGGTTTTCCACATATAGTATCATCTCATCTGTGAAGAGTGATAGTTTGACTTCTTTTTTGCTGATTTGGATGCCTTTAATTTCCTTTTGTTGTCTGATTGCTGAGGCTAGGACCTCTAGTACTATGTTGAATACCAGTGGTGATAATGGACATCCCTGCCGTGTTCAGTTTTTCTTCATTGAGAATGATATTTGTGGTGGGTTTTTCATAGATGGCTTTGATAATATTGAGGTATGTGCCCTCTATCCCTACACTTTAAGAGTTTTGATCAGGAAGGGATGCTGTACTTTGTCAAATGCTTTTTCAGCATCTATAGAGAGTATGATATGGTTCTTGTTCTTTCTTTTATTAATGTGTTGTATCACTTTGATTGATTTGCGGATGTTGAACCAACCTTGCAGCCCTGGAATAAATCCCACTTGGTCGTGGTGAATAATCCTTTTAATATACTGTTGAATCCAATTGGCTACTATTTTGGTGAGAATTTTTGCATCTGTGTTCATCAAGGATATTGGTCTGTAATTCTCTTTTTTGATAGGATCCTTGTCTGGTTTTGGGATCAAGGTAATGCTGACCTCAAAAAATGAGTTTGGTAGTTTTCCTTCCATTTCAATTTTTTGGAACAGTTTCAGGGGAATAGGAATTAGTTCTTATTTAATTGTTTGGTAGTATGCCCCCGGGAAGCTGTCTGGCCCTGGGCTTTTGTTTGTTTGGAGATTTTTGATGACTGTTTCAATCTCCTTACTGGTTATGGGTCTGTTCAGGTTTTCTATTTCTTCCTGGTTCAGTTGTGGTAGTTTATATGTTTCTAGGAATGCATCCATTTCTTCCAGATTGTCAAATTTGTTGGTGTATAGTTGCTCATAGTATGTTCTTATAATTGTCTGTATTTCTTTGGTGTTAGTTGTGATCTCTCCTCTTTCATTCATGATTTTATTTGGGTCCTTTCTCTTTTCTTTTTGATAAGTCTGGTCAGGTGTTTATCAATCTTATTAATATTTTCAAAGAACCGGCTCCTAGTTTTGTTGATTTGTTCTATTTTTTTTTTCTTTTTTGGTTTCTATTTCATTATTTCTGCTCTGATCCTTATGATTTCTCTTTTCCTGCTGGGTTTAGGGTTTCTTTCTTGTTCTTTCTCCAGCTCCTTTAGGTATAGGTTTAGGTTGTGTACTTGAGACTTTTCTTGTTTCTTGAGAAAGGCTTATACCGCTATATATTTTCCTCTCAGGACTGCCTTTGCTGTGTCCCACAGAATTTGAAACATTGTGTTTTCATTCATTTGTTTCCATGAATTTTTTCAAGTCTACTATAATTTTCTGGTTGACCCATTCATTCTTTAGAAGGCTGCTGTTTAGTCTCCGTGTATTTGGATTTTTTCCAAATTTCCCCTTTGTTATTGAATTCTAGCTTCAGAGCATTGTGGTCTGAAAATATGCAGGGAAAGATCCCAATCTTTTGATACCGGTTGAGACCTTATTTAGGACACAGGATATGGTCTATTCTGGAGAATGGTCCATGTGCACTAGCGAAGAATGGTCCATGTGCACTAGAGAAGAATCCCAATCTGTTTTGGGATGAAATATTGTGAATATATCTGTGATGTCCATCTGGTCCAGTGTGTCATTTAAGGCCTTTATTTCCTTGTTGATCTTTTGCTTAGATGATCTGCCCATTTCAGTGAGGGGAGTGTTAAAGTCCCTTACTATTATTGTATTATTATCGATGTGTTTCTTTGATTTTGTTAATAATTGGTTTATGTAGTTGGCTGCTCCCACTTTAGGGACATAGATATTTAAAGCTGTTAGATCTTCTTGTTGGACAGACCCTTTGAGTATGATATAGTGTCCTTCCTCATCTCTTATTATAGTCTTTGGCTTAAAATCTATTTGATCTGATATAAGGATTGCCACCCCTGCTTTCTTCTGATGTCCATTAGCATGGTAAATTCTTTTCTACCCCCTCACTTTAAATCTGGAGGTGTCTTCAGGTCTAAAATGAGTTTCTTGTAGGCAACATATAGATAGGTTTTGTTTTTTCATCTATTCTGATACCCTGTGTCTTTTGATTGGGGCATTTAGCCCATTAACATTGAGGGAAACTATTGAGAGTTATTAATTTAGTGCCATTGTATTGCCTGTAAGGTGACTGTTACTGTATATTGTCTCTGTTCCTTCCTAATCTACTACTTCTAGGCTCTCTTTTTGCTTAGAGGACCCCTTTCAATATTTCTTGTAGAGCTGGTTTGGGTTTCAAATTCTTTCAGTTTTTGTTTGTCCTTGAAGCTTTTTATCTCTCCTTCTATTTTCAATGATAGCCTAGCTGGATATAGTATTCTTGGCTGCATGTTTTTCTCTTTTAGTGCTCTGAATACATCATGCCAGCTCTTTCTGGTCTGCCAGGTCTCTGTGGATAAGTCTGGTGCCAATCTACAATATACCATTGTATATTACAGACTTCTTTTCCCTGGCTGCTTTCAGGATTTTCTCTTTTTCACTAAGACTTGTAAATTTTACTATTAGGTGATAGGGTGTGGACCTATTCTTGTTGATTTTTGGGGGGTTCTTTGTGCCTCCTGAATTTTGATGCTTGTTCCCTTTGCCATATTTGAGAAATTCTCTCCAATATTTCTCTCCAATATGCCTTCTGTTCCCCTCTCTCTTTCTTCTTCTTCTGGAATCCCAATTATTTTAATGTTGTTTAGTTTTATTCTGTCACTTATCTCTCGAATTCTCCCCTCATGGTCCAGTAGCTGTTTGTCCCTCTTTTGCTCAGCTTCTTTATTCTCTGTCATTTGGTCTTCTATATCACTAATTCTTTCTTCTGCCTCTTTTATCCTAGCAGTGAGAGCCTCCATTTTTTATTGCACCTCATTAATAGCTTTTTTAAATTTCAAATTGGTTAGATTTTAGTTCTTTTATTTCTCCAGAAAGGGCTTTTATATCTTCCAAGAGTGTTTCTCTAATATCTTCCATGCCTTTTTTGAGCCCTGCTAGAACCTTGAGAATTGTCATTCTGAAATCTGGACCTGACATATTACCAGTGTCTGTATTGATTATATCGCTATCCTTTGGTACTGCCTCTTGTTCTTTTTTTTTTTTTTTTTTTTTTGTGATGAATTTTTCCGCCTTGCCATTTTGTCCAGATAAGAGTATATGAAGGAGCAAGTAAAATACTAAAAGGGTGGCAAAGACCCCCGGAAAATATGCTTAACCAAATCAGAAGAGACCCCAAATCATGGGGGGAGAGAAAGGGGGTTTAAAGAGGTTCAGAAAAAAAAAAGAAACAATTAAAAAAAGAAAACAAATAAAGAAAAATTATAAAAAAAGAAAAAATATATATATTAGATAAAGTAGTTAAAAAACGTTAAAAAAGAAAAGGGTAAAGGTTAAAATTAGCAGCAGAAGAAAAAAAATTGAAAAAAAAATTAAATGAACTTCAAGACTAAAGAATCATGGAGAGATAGCCATGAGTTCAGTGCTTTGCTTTCTCCTCCTCTGGAATTATGCTGCTCTCCTTGGTATTGAACCTGCACTCCTTGGTAGGTGAACTTGGTCCTGGCTGGATTTCTTGTTGATCTTTTGGGGCAGGGGCCTGTTGTAGTGATTCTCAAGTGTCTTTGCCCCAGGCGGAATTGTATCACCCTTGCCAGGGGCTGGGCTGAGTAATCTGCTCCCGTTAGTTCGCTTTCGGGAGCTTTAGTTCCCTGAATGCTTTCTGTAGAGTTCCAGAGGACAGGAATAAAAATGGCAGCCTCCCAGTCTCCAGCCCAGAGGAGCCAAGAGCTTGGGGCCCTACTCCTCAGTGCACCCTCAGAGAATAGTGTCCAATAACTCCCGCCTCTCTGGCCTCAGGCCGTGCTCCTAGCTCACCCAGGCTCCGAGCAGCTCAAGGTAACCCCAAGCTGGGAGCTCACTCCTCAGCTCTGTCTCTGTAGCTGGCTTCTCTGTTCTAATACCTGCAAGCTCTGTAACACTCAGACACCGTTGATCTTTCTGTGACCCTGCGGGACCTGGGACCACACTGACCCCGCATGGGCTTACCCCAGTTTAGCCACTGCAGCAATGTCCCTCAGTGGAAGAGACTTTTAAAAGTCCTGATTTTGTGCTCCGTTGTTCCGCCGTTTGCCGGGAGTCTCCCCCCCACCCACGGCATGGTCTATCTTCTTGTCGCTTTGCATTCACTTCTCCGCCAGTCCTACCTTTCATAATGTGGTTGATTTTCTGTTTCTAGAATTGCTGTTGCTCTTCTCTTCAATCTCTGGTTGGATTTGTAGGTGTTTGCAATGTTTGGATAAGCTATCTAGCTGATCTCCTGCTACCTGATGTAGTCTCAGCCTGCTACTTCTCCACCATCTTGACTCCTCCCTTTGTTAAAGATTTTATTTGTTTATTTGACAGAGAGAGATCACAAGTAGGCAGAGAGGCAGGCAGAGAGAGGGAGAAGCAGGCTCCTCTCTGAGCAGAAAGCCTGATATGGGGCTTGATCCTAGGACCCTGAGATCATGACCTGAGCCAACGGCAGAGGCTTAACCCACTGAGCCACCCAGGTGCCCCTATTTATTTATTTTAAAAATTTTATTTATTTGACAGAGAGAGAACACAAGTAGGCAGAGAGGCAGGCTAAGAGAAGGAGGGAAGGAGGCTCCCTACTGAGCTGAGAGCATGATGTGGGGCTCGATCCCAGCACCCTGAGATCATAGCCTGAGCCAAAGGCAGAGGCTTAACCCACTGAGCCACCCAGGTAGCCCAGAGTTTTGTGTTTTAGAATGTCCTAGATTTCATTCATTTATTCAGTCATTTGACTGTGAATATTCACCATGTTAATTTATAATATTGCCTTGCATAAAACGAAGTGAGTCCTATAGGAAAGAGAAAAAGGAGAGAGAAAGCGGGGTCAGGGGAAGAGAAAGAGAAGGAAGATAGGGGGTCGGGGAGAGAAAGAGGGGGTAGAAATGGAGAGAGGGAAGGAGGAAGTGAGGAAGAGAGAGAAAAGGGGGAAAGAGGGAGCATGGGACAGGGAGTGAGAGAGCAAGCCAGTGCATGCACACCTTGGTTAGAGTACCTAGTTCCCATTTCCCCTAAATTGTGACTGTTTACCAGTATATATTTTCTTAATCTCTTGAGTATACCATTATACTTTAGATAGCTTTCCAGTTTGCATAAGCTAATTTATAATGGGTTATTTTTCCATCCCAGAAGCATCTTAGTGAAGATCGCTCTTAGCTACAAATTTCATTCTCGCAGAGCCACGACATTACATGACTTCTACGTGCCATACTGGACAGATATAAGGGAGTTAACTGAGTGTGTTATTATCTCCAGCCCATTCATTCTAAAAGCAGGCTGATCCAATAACAAGCTAATTGATTTTGTCATGTCATAAATTGCCATCAATTGCCTTCTTTGCTTTTCTGCTGTTCAGAGAGAAATTTTCCTTAAATGGATTTCAAAGGGTGTTTGTTGGATTTTTCTCCATCTTAAGTGCCTTCTAAATATTTCAGCAGTGGATCACCTGCCAGGCCATGATAATTTGTCATCATGAAGAAAGAGGGAATAAATATTTTTGTAGGAAATATATGTAAATGATTCTGCAGAATACAAAACCATCCACAACCGAATGCTTGCCCGTTGTTCATGTTTGGTATGATTATTGCCTGGCTTATGATAAGCAGCAGGAATATTCTATTTCCGAGCTGCTTAAAATGCATCTTTATCTTTACATTTTAGACTCACTTTATTTCCCTAAAGGCTATGTTATCAGGTGTGCATTTTTTGTTTTGTTTTTAATACATTTTATTGGAATGTAATCTGTCTGCTGAAAACTGCACAAATCGTTACATGCATAGTTTGAGAAATATTCACAAAGTGAGCACAGTGATGCCGCCAAACCCTCAGATAGAGCAGAACTTTCCCAGAACCATAAACCCTCTCATATTCACTCCTAATCATGACTTCCTCCTGCAAGTGTAATTTCTATCCTGTGTTCTCACCCTTTATTTTTTTCCTGTTTTTTTTAAACTTTTTTTTTTTAAATAGATTTTATTTTTTTATTCGACAGAGAGAGAGAGGGAGAGGGAACACAAATAGGGGGAGTGTGACAGGGAGAAGCAGGCCTCCTGCTGAGCAGGAGTTCCTTCCTAGGACCCTGGGATCATGACCTGAGCCAAGACAGATGCTTAATGACTGAGTCAAGGACTGAGCATCCTTGTTGTTATTATTATTTTTTTCAACTTTGTATAAAGATGCAGTCTTTACTCTGTGTTGTATAAATGTACTCTTTTGTATCTGGCTTCTGTGCCTTAGTAATAGGTTCATGGGATGCATGCAGGTTGTTGTAATGTAGCAATCATTTGTGTGTTCTGATTGCTGTGCAGTATTGCACTGTAGGAAGATGTCATCACATGATTCTGAGTCATGAAATTGACACCAGATTGGGAATGTGAGCAGGACAGTGATGTCAGAGAATGGAATGAAGAAGATACAACACTTTATTGAGGGTCAGTGTCTCAGGAGAACAGCTTCTGAAATGGTGAGTAGTGTCAAAGTTTACTGAAGTGTGTTCTCTCAAGCAGTGCCCACAGGAGAAAGGAAGGAAGCAGGATAAGGCAGAAGAGAATTTGAATGGTCACAGCGTGGCCTCAGCCCACACCATGTGGGACAGTCCTTCAGATTTGTCTTAATTTCTTCCATGAGGGGAGCTAATCCTTTGTCCTTACATTTTTAAAAAATTATTTTATTTATTTATTTGACAGAAAGAGAGAGAAAGAGACAGTGAGAGAGGGAACACAGGCAGAGGGAGTGGGAGAGGAGAAGCAGGCTTCCTATCAAGCAAGGAGCCCAATGTGGGGCTTGATCCCAGGACCCTGGGATCCTGACCTGAGCTGAAGGCAGACACTTAACTACTGAGCCACCCAGGAGCGCCCCTTTGTCCCCACATTGACTACTCATTAGATTTATGCTGCCTACAGTGTCAGAACTTGATCAGTGAGTAACAGCTATGCTCCTTGTTGAAGGAATATGTTTTTTTAAGATTTTATTTATGTATTTGACAGACAGAGATCACAAGTAGGCAGAGAGGCAGGTAGAGAGAGAGGGGGAAGCAGGCGCCCTGTTGAGCAGAGAGCCCGATGCGGGGCTTTATCCCAGGACCCTGAGATCATGACCTGAGCCAAAGACAGAGGCTCAACCTACTGAGCCACCCAGGTGCCCCAAGGAATATTTTAAAAAAATCAAACCTAACCATTCCACCAGGCATATGTGATGCTAATAATTGGGCACATATAAGCATTCAGTCAATGTTAGAGCCCTTCTGACTCGGAAATGAAACAAACTTTAAATTGAGGTGGGGAAAAACCTGTTGGAAGAAATACTTAAAATGAAACAATTGTTTTGTGGGGAATGTCTCCTGGGTGCTTCATCGTCTGCACATTGGGCTTATAAGGCTGGAGAAGAAAGAAGGCTAAATCGCATTGCCCCACCTTCAGTGTTGACTATGTCTGTCTTTCATGGTAGCAAAGAACAGAAGAAAAAGAAAATAAGAGGAAGGAAAACCAGAAGCAGGATTTACTGAGCATGTACTATGTCCAAGTCACTCTATATATTTTACATATTTTGTCTCACTAAATCTGCATTACTTTGTGGAAGTATTTATTCTTATCTGCATGTAAAGGAAGAGGAAAACAGACTGCTCTGGATGGACAGTAAAGTGTTAAAAATAAAACTCACACTTACATTCATCTAATTCCAGTGCTTTTCTTCCACGCACAACATATTTCCTCACCATGAGTTGAGAGGAAATGATCATAAAATAATAATAGGAGTGGGGCGCCTGGGTGGCTCAGTGGGTTGAGCCGCTGCCTTCGGCTCAGGTCATGATCTCGGAGTCCTGGGATCGAGTCCCGCATCGGGGTCTCCGCTCAGCGGAGAGCCTGCTTCCCTTTCTCTCTCTCTGCCTGCCTCTCCATCTACTTGTGATTTCTCTCTGTCAAATAAATAAATAAATAATCTTTAAAAATAATAATAATAATAATAATAATAATAGGAGTAGAGCGGGTGAGTATTTTGCCCTGACTTGCCACTGGGGATGAGTAATTTAACTTAAAAGAACTAGAAGTTACTTATCTTACTATGCCTCATTCCCCCAACTTCAACATTGACTTTGAGTGTTATAAAACCCATTTAGGGCACCTTCCCATTAGAAAACAAGCCCCAAGATGACAGAGACCTCCCTCTTCCCTACCACCAGCATCTAAAATACAGCTACAAGGAACTTGATGAATGTTTACTGATTTAATACATGTAGCCATCAGTTCTCACCGTTCTGTGTGGTTTAAACACCAAATGATCTGCACCCAACTAAGCGAGGCACTTAGCAATAGATGTGAAATACGGATAGATCATAATTCAGGCACTCGTCCATTTTCAGAAATCTAACAGAGCTAGAACATCATCTGGGAGCACACATTTAGGACTTAACTTGGAGACTTTCAGTTTCTTTCTCTCTCCCCCTGTTTTCTCACTCATCCTTACCCTTTTCCCCGTCCTCATGTGTGTTTAAAAAACAAACAAACAAACATGGTGGGAATAATTTCTGAGAGAATTAAACACCAAAGGAGTCAGAAACCGAGACCCTGAAACTGAAGGGGACAGTGAACACAGGTTGTGCAGGGGAGGTAGCTGAGGACTTGCAGCCCACAGAAGAGGTTATTTGTAGTTAAATGGAGTGAACAAAGGGCTGCTTGTGAGGGTGTTAGCTGTGAGGTTGTGTTTTGAGTGTGCGGCATAAATAACACCCATACCCCAAACAGAAAACATTGAACTTGGAAAATCTGATGACAGAGAAGAAGAATCAGTGAAATGTGTATAGTGAGGGTCCTTTGCAGTGGAAGAATGATTGCATTCCAAGCTCCTCTGTTTTGGGGCATCTACAAGGACCTCATAAATACCCAATTCATTTGCCTATAGGCATTGCCATAGAATAAAGAAAACTGATGTCACTGATTATCCACTACTGGATCATCTGGAAAGGATAAAGCACTGGTCATTATTAAGAAGAGTTTGATTTACTTTCCTTCTTTAGAGTTTAAAGCCAGGTTCAATAACTAGCTAGTCACTGTACTTGCTGCATTTTTTCATGCCTGGACGCTAGGCTAGCCTGACCTAGCTTACCACACTGCTCCTGCCAGGTGTTTCTCCAGCCTGTGTTCAAACATGTCCAGAACTGGAAACTCACTCCATTTTTTGGATAGTCCACAATGTTTTTGGACAGCTCTCATGGTTGGGGAGATATACCTCATAGAGAGCTGAAATCTGATTTTGTGGAAATAATTAACCTACTGATTCTAGCTCTGTCTCCTAGAAAATTTGGAAGCAGGAAATTCCATGTCCCCCAAAATAGTTTTTAAAATAATCAGGGTCAGTTCTTCTTTAGGCTGAACAGCTGAACAATCTTCGTTTGCTCAGTTTATGTAGGGCTGCTCTGTTCTGAAAAGTCACTTGTTAACATGTTTATGTTCAAATAATTCATTTATTTGAGAGAGAGGGAGAGAGAGCAGCAGGCAGGAGCAGAGGGAGAGGGACAAAGAGACTCGGTGCTGAGTGTAGAGCCTGACTCGGGGATGGATCCCATGACCCTGAGATCATGACTTGAGCCAGAACCAAGAGTCAGATGCTCAACCGACTGAGCCACCCACATGCCCCCCCCCTTTTTTTATTTGAGGTGTATTTGACTCATGGAGCATTGCATTAGTTCCACAGGTGCAACATAATTCACTCTCTGTATAAATTATGAAATGATCACCACAATTGATCTAGCTAGCATCCATCAACCTACAGAGTTATACTTTTTTGTGGTGGTTGTGATGAGAACTTTTAAGATATACTTTCCCAGCAACTTTCAAATATGCACTCCAGCATATTTAACTACAGTCACCGCATTGTGGATTATATCCCCATGACTTATTTATTTTATAACTGGAAGGTAGTGCCTTTGATACAAGTTTGGATCACCTTCACCTGTTTCGCCTAAAGGCATAAGCCTCATTTTTAAGCTGTGCCACTCCACTCTCAGGGCAGGTTTGGTGAAGGTCTAAGCAAGTTGCCTACACATTTTTTTTTTTTTTTTTGCTTGTAGATTTCATGAAATTGCACTTTAAATAAACATTTCCCCTTTTATACACTTAAATTGACTTCTCATTTTATGCTCATTTTATGTTTGCTGTTGTTATTTTATTAAATTAATATTTCTTACTCAGAGCCCTTGGATGTTGGATGATGAGCAAGGTTTCAGTGCAAGACCATAGGAACTGAAACAGAGGAGTTTATTACTCATAGGTCCTAGAGGAATTACAGAGTGTGCTTCAAGAGAGCACAAGGAGGGGTGCCTGGGTGGCTCAGTGGGTTAAAGCCTCTGCCTTCAGCTCAGGTCCTGATCCCAGGGTCCCGGGATTGAGCCCCGCATCGGGCTCTCTGCTCAGTGGGAAGCCTGCTTCCTCCTCTCTCTCTACTTGTGATTTCTGTCTGTCAAATAAATCTTTAAAATAAAATAAAATAAAATAAAAAGAGAGCACAAGGAGAGGTCAAGGCAGGGGGCAAGCAGAAGGAGCAGGAACTGGGGCACATGCCTTTATTAGGATCTGTGGGTAGAGTGCTTTGGAGTTCATGGACTAAGGGCAGATTGGTCAATTCAAATCAAAAACATTCAGGTTTGGGTAAGCTCCACAAAGGGTCCTATCTAAGGGTTGCAGTAGAAGGTGGGAAGACTGTTTATCACAAGGGTATTGGGGAAGTTGTATTAGGAACTTTTATTTACTTATAACTCTGTGGGCTGTTTTCCAAGGAATGCACTTCTTGTTGGGCTGATGCCATTTGAAGACCCCCAGAGCCCGCTTAGCCAAACAAATTTGATGCCGAGGCAACAAATATGATGAGGTAGCTTAGTTAAACCTTCAGTAACAGCAAATTATAATTCCGAACATCCTGTTTACATGTGTTTACATACATTTTCCTCAAAACTTTGAGCTGTTGATTTCCCTCTTTCAGTTTATGGGAAATATTCATTGTATAATCCAAGGGGTGGAGGGAAGCCAGACTTCATTGGCCAACCATTCAGCCAAATCAGAGTTATTTTCTGACTGACTGTATCTGAGTTCATTTTTCAAAGTAGATAAATGTGTTAATAGGGATCTCCTTGACAACCACCTCGCTCCTCTATTCTAATTATAAGAAGGGTGGGTAGATAAGACCGAGAGTCTTACAATGTGTGTATCATCTGGATGAAATAAGGTACGGCCATTGAAGTATTTCTTACTGGGCTAATTTTGCTTTGGTGTGATGGAATGGTGTTTCAGGAGACTTATATTCTTGGATCTTTACTGTGTTTGGTGTCCAAAGGTTTTGAATCCCAGGGCAGTGGCCACAGTAGAATTCAGGATGGATGAGAGGAATAATTCCCTTCTGTTGAGTGTGTGTATGTGTGTGTGTGTGCGCGTGTGTGCGTGCACATAGCTATCTAGAAAGAGATGCCTTTTCAGCAGATTTCAGGGTATAACAATACTCAGAGCAATTTGCCATATGTGCTTTTACCAGCTTAGATGAAAGAAAAAAATGAGGAAAAAAGAAGGAACGTGCCTGCCCTTGTATTCCTGCAACCTGTATAGTAGGGAAGTGTCTAATTGGATCTGTCTACAGGAAACCATTTATCGCTTGCATGCTTGGAGGCTTTATGTAGCAAGTCTTCAGTGTTTAAGTAACATGGATATATATGCCAGGCTCTAACAAGCCAGATATGATGGTGACACATTCATTCTCCCGAGGAAGCTCTGAGTCTAGGCAAAAAGGAAGCATTCTAAGAAGCAGTTTGCTCGAGTCAGACCAATGAGGAGTGTCGGAAGTTCACAGATTCTGCAATGAGATGCAGTCGAGTTTCCCTCTTGCCCGTTCTGCTTTTCACTAGCTACATGGCCTTCGGTGTGTTTCTTTATACTTATGGGCCTCTCTTTCCTCATATACAAAATAAGGATGATAAGTATTTTGTAAGTTGCCATGAAGGCTAAATGAGTGAATATATGTTAAGTTCCTGGAATACACAACCAATATGCTTGATTGACAAAAATCGCCTAGCAACATGAAAGAGGTACGAATCGTATGCTAGAGGGGCTGTACTTCCCAACGTAATTCACACCACTGGGCTCATAGAAAATGGGGTAAACATCATCCAGCTGCCTCATGGGCTGGGGGATCTGTATCTGGGCCCATTTGTGATCTATATGGGTCACGCCAGAATGCCAGGGCATGCTGGGTGGGAGGGAAGGGCACAGAAGTACTATATGCTGGCTTTACTTGCCTCTCTGGCACTCAAAAACGTCCAGTCCCTCATTTCCAGACCCTTTCTTAAGCCTCTGGCTTCTTTTTCTTGAGAACTCTGGCAACTAGCATAGCCTTGTACGAGAACTCACCTGCTTCCACACCCATTAAGCTGAGAGAGAGCCCAGAGAAATGGCTATAGCCGTTCTTCTCTACCAGGGTCTTGGTCAGCTCAGACCCTGCCCAAGACACAACTCAGGGTAGAATCTGGAGTAAGGATACCAGGAAACTCGGTGCTTTAGGGCATACTGTTTGTGTACCTCCCTCCCCAGGGGCAGGCATCTTTCTCTTACTGATGAGTTGTGTTTGGCAAGGAGGACCACAGTGAGAGGCTTTCCTGTTTTTCCTTCTCATGAGTTTCCCCGCCCCCATACTCGCTCCTAGGTATTTTAACCTCCTGTACCCTTTTGAACATCATGTAGCCACCCACAAAAGTATTGGTACCAGGGACTGCTTTATTTATTTTATTTATTTTTATTTTTTTAAGATTTTATTTATTTATTTGTCAGAGACAGAGGGAGAGAGAGCGAGCGAGCACAGGCAGACAGAGAGGCAGGCAGAGGCAGAGGGAGAAGCAGGCTCCCTGCCAAGCAAGGAGCCCAATGCGGGACTCGATCCCATGACCCTGGGATCATGACCTGAGCCGAAGGCAGCTGCTTAACCAACTGAGCCACCCAGGCGTCCCAGCCAGAGACTGCTTTAAAAATGAAATGCCTGGGGTGCCTGGGTGGCTCAGTGGGTTAAAGCCTCTGCCTTCGGCTCAGGTCATGATCCCAGGGTCCTGGGATCGATCCCCACATCAGGCTCTCTGCTCCGCGGGGAGCCTGCTTCCTCCTCTCTCTCTCTCTCTCTCTGCCTACTTGTGATCTCTGTCTGTCAAATAAATAAAAAAAGATCTTGTAAAAAAAAATGAAATGCCTGCAGATTATGGGAAGATAACAGATTAGTTGGTTGGGCAGTTGGGATCCTAAGTGTGTTCTGAGGAGTAGGAGGGGATAAGACAAAAGGAATTCTGTTGATGCTGTTGACTGCAAGAGGTAGGGGAAAAATCCTAAACATTCTACAGGCAGAAACCTACCTAATTGAAAAGCTTCCATTGCTTTCTCACCTAACCCTTTAAATCCCAAATTCCTAACTTTTCAGATTCCTAGAGATTCAGTTGATTATGATGGATAAGCCGGGTTATCGTTTCATTGTTATTTTAATTTTATCACTGGACCAGAAATGCACTGTGATTAAAGACCTGAATTCCATAAATTGTTCTGCCTTCCTAAAGATTCAAATGTAGATAGATCTCTCCCTGCCCCCCCCCCCCCCACTCCCTGCCCTCTCTTTCTATATCTCAGCATTTAAGATTTGGGAACTTTTTCATCTCAGGAGTATTCAAAACCTGAATGTCTTAGATAAATTTTAAAAGTTTGTCTTGACTCTTCGGGAAAACAAGAATGCTAACCATCTCTCTAGATTTTAAATGCCCAACTTAACTACGAGTGTTTTAGACTATAGTACCTTTGATTTATATCCTAATAAGGCAAAACAAGGTACAAAGACTCATTCCAGCCACAAACTATATAACCTTTTCAGTGTGCCCTAGAACTCTTCATATTAAAATTATAGAAATTGAAATATTCAGCCCTTTCTAGTGAGGTGAGTAGGGGTGAAAGTTCATTTGACAAAGAAAATGTATGGTAATTTATCTATTCCTTGACTTTATGAAAGGTAGCAGTCAGAGCACACTGCCCTGTCAATGCAAATTTATGACATTTACTTCAAGTAGAGAGTTTTCCTCTCTCTCTGATTTTAGCTTTGATCTAGGTTTATATTAACTAAAATTATTCCTATAAGATATATGTGTTCACCTTGGTGATCTTAAGTGAATCATCCCAGACAAGTTTTGAATAGATTGTATGAAACCAACCAACAGTGGCCTATCATAGCAAATAAAAGGGTGGGTTCTGGAATCAGAGTTACCAGATTTGAGTACAAATATTAGCACTACAATATTGGTAATGAATTGAAGTAGTGGTAATAGGAGTAAAGTACTAACTTTGAATACAAATCCTGCCAACATTGGGCAAGATCACTTCTATACATTCAGTTTCTTCATCTGTAAAGCAGTTAGCATTACAGTATCTAAATTAAATATGTGTCTGATCTAAAACCAGAAAATGTTAGCTAGCACTTTAGAAAGTGCCTAGTATATGAGAAACTCAACATAGAACATAGAACAATAGTTTTTAAAAAATTCCTTAACACTCAGTGGATACTTACTATGAGCCAGATACAATTCTAAGCATTTTATGTATAATCACTTATTTAATTGATTGGATGAATTAAGAATAATCTATATTAATAAGATATTCTTTTTATAAGTGAGCTATTCATAAGGTCTCTGTGATGTTTCTGGAATCCATGGATGGTTTTCAAGGAAAATAACACTCCTTGAAATGTGTATAATTTTTTTTTTAACATTCTTTTTTTTTTTTTAAGATTTTTTATTTATTTATTTGACAGAGAGAGATCACAAGTAGACGGAGAGGCAGGCAGAGAGAGAGAGAGAGAGGGAAGCAGGCCCCCTGCTGGGCAGAGAGCCCGATGCGGGACCCTGAGATCATGACCTGAGCCGAAGGCAGCGGCTTAATCCACTGAGCCACCCAGGCACCCCAGTAATTTTTATATTTTATGTTCCCATATGCATTTTTCAGAAAGGTGGGTGGTAAAGCAATCAGATTTTCAAAGAGTTTCTGTACACCTCCAAGTAGGTAAAGAATCACAGCCAAAGATTATTGCTTTGGTGCCTCTTGTAACTGTGTGGAGCAAGGTGTGTGAAGTTCAGAAAATGGCTAGTTCATTCCTAATGTTATCATTATCTTGATTTCTGTGAGTAACACAGAACATGCTAACTCATCTCTGAAGATTTTCCTCTCATTATAAATAGGTCACCAATGGGTTTACCTCCCCCATCTACTTCTAATGTCTATATAAACTGATGGCTGTTGAGAAGCAAAACAAAAGAAATCATCTCCCTTAACACTCACCTTAAAATAAGAAAATTTTATCAAAAACTGTGACAGGTTTATTCAGTAGGTTTTCCAATCTAGTTTCCGATCCAGTCCTGTTATAAGGAACATGTTCCTAAGGAACTAGCAACCTAGTGGTTGCTCATATTGTTTTTTAATCTCTGTATCTCACAGAGTTCTTGTCACAGAATAGCTGCTCAAAAAATACTTACTGAAGAAATCAGTGACTAAATTAGTCCTTAAATTTTAGTAATCCCATATAAATATATACATCAGCATCTTCCATTCCATATGGGGGCAGACCAAAAATTTAGACAACTTTCTGATTAGTGTGATAAGAACCAGTGCCAGCAGAAGAGAACTGAAATGGAATTTTGACAGTTACTTGTCCAGGCTGTATATGGTATTGGTCAAATATGTATACCAGAATTTCTAAGGGACCTGGTTTGAACTAGCTTTTCCCTCTTTCTAATGAAACCTGCTTTATCAGTTCTGATTTTGTTCACTATAAAATAAGTAAATAATCCAGACAGAAATGCAAATTTTAAAAATAAGTCACTTGAAATTCATTGACCTTAATATGACCTCCATTAATATTTCTTAAATTGAGACATAATTTACAAACCATAAAATTCACCCTTCTGAGGTGTTCAATTCAGTGGTTTTTAGTATATTTATAAGGGTGTGCCACCATCAACACTATATAATTCTAAAACATTTCAGCACCCTTCACAAAACTCTGTACCTATTAGTCTGCTCTTCCCTACCTCTTTTCCTCTAGACTCTAGCACACACTAATCTACTTTTTGTGAATATGTGTTTGCCTGTTTTGGACATTTCATATAAGTGCAATCATACACTATGTGACCTTTATATTTGGCTTCTTTTTCTTTGCATGATGTTTTCAAGGTTCATCCACATTGTACTTGTCCATTAACATTTAAGTGACATATATTAATGGCATCTCTCTGAGTCTAGCTATATTTCCTGGTGTAAAAGATTGGCTGGCAGGCTGAGCTATATGTAATTCAACCCTTGTGTTAGACAAATTTTCCATTCTACGTGGCAGTTCAAGAGTGTACAAAGATGAATATTGTTAAGCCATAATGACTGATGTGTATTATCTACTTAGGTGAATTTACTAAGTCTGCCTCTCAGTCTTTTTGGCTCTGAAACTTCCGATAGTCTTCTCATGAAAAATGGACCCATTTTTCAGGCAAAGTTTTATATCAGCTGAGCTCATGAAACTTACCTGTTGAAAAATAATGTTAATGTATTCATTCATAATGAGGAAAACTGTCAAAGGTTCAGAAATATTTTGGGCCACATGATTCACATATTCTCTCACTGTAGACACATCTATATGTAAAACTAAATTATGATCAGAGTATTGCTTGAAGCATATCAGATTAAAAAGAATTAAATAAATTGTTTACTAGCTTAATGTACTCATCTCATTAAAAAATAGTCTTACTTATAAAACTTGCAATCTAAGGTTTTTTCTTTTCCTGGATGGGTTTGACGAAGACACTGAGGTCTTTATTTTTCATTAGATCCTTTGAGGCAAGTTAGCCTCTTTTTCTGATTGACATATTTGAAGAAAAACAAATTAGAGTCTATCAGTTTTTTTTTTAAAGACTTTATTTATTTATTTGTCAGAGAGAGAGAGTGCACAAGCAGGGAGAGCATCAAGCAGAGGGAAAAGTGGACTCCCAGCTGAGCAGGGAGCCCAACGTGGGGCTTGATCCCAGGACCCTGGGATCGTGACCTGAGCGGAAAGCAGACACTTAACGACTGAGCCACCCAGGCACCTCCAGTCTATCATTATTGAGGACTCCCTGGACTGTGAGTCTTTTTGTCTTTTTAAGGTTTCTTTTTTCCAGATATCTTTACCTTTTTGACTGCCTGTTGCTTTAACAGAGAGCAATTTTAGTTTTACGTTCTTAAGATGGCATCTCCCTGTACCTTCCAAGTACCCTAGCTACAGCAGATACCTGTCACAGAGGTGAAGGACTTAAACTTGTAATTGCAGAATATTTTTCTTCCAATTATTACATCTCTGTGACTGCTGAGGGAAAAAAAAAGTGCATGTCTAGAAGTATTGTAAAAGATCTAAAGTAAACATCTGTGGTGATGCAGGTACAATTGCTGTATTTACACATACTGACAGAACTTTATTTTGACTCCAAAATGTGTTAAATTACACTAAAGTTATCTGAATCAAAGTTGATTCAAAGTTGAATCAAAGCAGACTTTTTAAATTGAACTTTTCTTTTGTTTTAATAAGAAATGATATCGTTTGCTAGGGCCATGTTTAACTCTCTTAGCTTCCATTAACAACTCTTGGATCTTGCTTGATTTGCTGGCTATCTGCTAGAGAGAATTAGCTGTCTGTCGAATCTGTATCCAGCAGCGAACCCAGTGCCTACAATCTTGCATATGAATAAATGAATGTATCACTCAATCACTACCTGGGTGAGAGGTCATCAACTAAAGGAAGCTTCCATGATTCCTTTTTTTCTTTAAGTGAAGAACTGCTATGTAAGTGAAGAATGTTTAGCAATCTAGATTTTCATAAAGGAACTCTGTTATCCAGTCGGTTCTGGGAAAGGTTAGTTCCCAAATATTCAGGAAAAAGAATTAGTCAACATTCTACAATAGGCATGCTAATTTTCAAAATTAAAACAAAAAAAAATTTGATCTAAACATAAAAAGTGATCGTGCTTTGATCCCTAAGAGGACTTTTTTTCGACTATGTAGTCATTAATCTCAACATTTATGATTTTATGGAAATTCCTACTCGAAGATAGTTCTGAAAAATAGAACACTGATCAACAGAACATTAAAAGGATAACCAAGAAAATAAATAATTCCCAACTGTGGATTGCATCAGAATAACTTCTAGAAGCTTTATCTGCCCCAGTCTATTCTGAAATAGAATGTTCAGAATGGCAGGCATATTCATTTTCTTTTAAACTTGTTATCAAAGGTACTTCAGAAGCCTATCAATCAACAAATATCACTCCCCTGCCGAAAGAGAGAGAGAGAGACCAGATAGACCCAAATTATAGCATTTAGATCTCTTTTATTTAAAGGAAAAATGGTAAGCCATTTGATTTCAGATACTAGTATGATCAGCAATACATATAGAATGTTTTAGTAACTGTAGGAAGTAGAAACAAGTGACAACAAGAAGGGTCTTATAGGAAAACAGAATAGTCTGCCATTTCTGTGGAAGTAGGAAAACCCAACCAAAGAAGAGAAAACAGCCACAAAACAAACATTACTTCTCTCATCTGCCCACCAAGGCCTGAAACTCATTTTCTAGAGAACATTAAGTTTCACTCTACAATTAGAATAACACTTAAATTCCTCTTTTAGCTATGATAGAGCAAGGAAACAAATTTACATTTCCTGCTCAAGCAATTAGAAAACTAGGCAAAATATATGAAATTGTTTTCAGACATTGGACAACAGGAAACAGAAACTCCTGAGAGAAGGGACACAAAGAAGGTAAGCCCTGTGATTGCCCGAGTTACCCGGATTTTCCCAAACAACAGCACAGAGAGGGAGAAGCTGAACAAAGCCTGGTAGTCTGGGTAAGTTAAGAAAACAGAATTTGGTGTTTGAGGAGATCAAGGCAGCTAAAATTTGTAGACAGTCACCAGAAAAGAAAGCTCTAGAGAGCTTCACAGAGAGAGGAATAGAAAATGCTAGAGATCTTCAGTGGGTTGCCCTTGAGTCTTTGAGAACCAATGTGCACATGTAGGTGGGACAACCCTCAAAGATCATACAGGGTTGGAAGGGTTCCTGTTCTCATCCAGCATGGAAAGAGCTCATGATACATTAGACAGAAGAGCATTTCTTCATAATTGATCAAATTAGTCATGTACTAAAATTTGCCCTGGACCTGTCATAACAGATCTGTAAAAAAAAAATCTCAACATGATTCAGCTAGTTTGAAAGAATTTCAGATTTGTTTATCCTAGGGAAAAAAGGCCAATAGTATTTTCGGAAGTTCAACACTCAAACATGTGAAATCCATAATGTGTGAATCCAGTAAAAAATTACAAAGCATTCAAAGAAGCAGAAAATATGACCCATAGTCAGAAGAAAAATTAACCAATAGAAACAGACCAAGAAATGACACTGATGGCATTAAAATAGCGGCCAAATCAGGCATCTGTTTGTACTAGTCCTTGATGAAGTGCAGAGATACCAAATCATGGGTGACACCAACTATAAACTTCAAGAAGTTGCCAGCATCACTGGGGCAAGCAATACCAAGGTGGATGAGAGAGATTCTCTATAAACCAGAGCACAAGACAATGTCAAGCTTGAGGATTTTGACTCCACTTTACAATCATACATTCAAGAAAACATATCCTTCTCCTTTTATGGGAAGAGAGAGGCCACCTGAGAGATTTTTATCACAGAGACTGAGCATTATCTGAAAGGGACTCTTATAATCTTGGATCTGATGAAGGTTTTGTTTGTTTTTGTTTTTTAAATTGAGGTGTAATTGATGTACAAATTCAATTAGTTTCAAGTGTACAACGTAATAATTCAATATTTGTGTATATTGCAAAATGACCACCACAGTAAGTCTAATTAAGATCAGTCATCATAAAACAACAACAACAACAAAAAACCCAAAACAAAACCAACAAAAAAATCAGTCACCATAGATTACAATTTTTCTTCTTACCATGAGAACTTTTTAGATCTATTCTCTTAGATGAAGCTTTAAATTCCTCTTCCCCTGAGCTAATCATTGCATGAATAATTGTAAGAATCACCAGCTTAGAAACAAATTTTTAGAAAAAATAAAGAAAAAAAATATTTTAGAAAAAATAAAGCTGTATTTTCTCTGTACATCACCGTTATGTTTGAAAATCTGAACCATTTCTCTTCAGTGTGGTCAACTCTATCCAGAATAACTCTGCTTTGATGTTTTCTTGATGGATCCTCCTTGAAATTTTTTCTACTTCAACTCAGTTATTTATATTCTCCTCTGACCTACAACTGTAAGGTTGAATTTGCTCTCTGTTCACTTTCCTATAACTGAAGTACACTATAGGTGGTGGTATTGTCAATGGAAAAAGAGAATTAAAGCTAGACACTGATACTTTGTGAAATACCGTATACTACAATTTAGTCCCACCTTACTCCCCAGTTGGGGGTTTATCTTACTTCAGGAGGTAGAGATATCTGGGTTTGTGATAATGCACCACTTTAAAGTGGTTTCTTGGAAATGGTAAGCACTTATTTTTCCTACTGCTTCCTGGATTCTATAGTTAGGACCTATTTCACTTGGAATAAAGGGCCAGTATTGGGAATCCTCATGATTTTTTCCAGATTTTGTTTCCTGTATTTCTTTTGGACTGTAATATTAGTATTAAGAAAATTGGCAGAATCTTCTTTTTCTTTCCTTGGCTACTACTTTCAAATTTATGAAAGAGGCTGAACCACTTTTCTTGTTTCACAGCTACTAATAAAAAAATTTTCTTGAGTTTTACTATTTTTATTTACTTTATCACAGAATGATGAACTTCTATTCTCCTCTCTTTACCTAGAATCTTTATTCTGCTATCTTTAATTAAATGGAAGGCAAACATGGTGGATGTTTATTCAACATCTACTTTAACACATGAAACACCTACATACTTTTGCCTGGTAAGACAAAAGATTAGAAAATTCTTCTGTAGGAATGATGTTCCCTTGAACACTGTAATAACCAATAGTGAATCATTACTCCTATGTGAAATACAGGGTTAGGTTACCATGAACCTCTGAGAATATTTCTGTCAACCAATCAACATAACCTTGCTTATGTATATTTCTGTTTAAAGACACCTTATTTAATATGCATTCTTGATTCATTAACATTGAAATCATTGCCAGACACACTGTTACTCATGCCTGAACAAAACCCATCTGGTACATATGAGACTACGTAGCCAAATCATGACCTCTTTGGACTTACAAACATGGGACAGCACTTCAGAACTATGGTTGGGGGCCCCTTTAAATGGCAAAATCACCATAGACAGCAAAAGAGATGCCAGCTTAGAACCTGCATCCCAGATAGCTCAAGTAATCACTATTTGGTGGTATATGTATGTTTTCCTAGGGCTGACTGAAATAGCAGCAATACTGATTTTGAGGTCATGAATAAATTTTCACCAAGTAGCCTGCAAATATGGAATCTGCAAACAGTGAGGATCGACTATATTTATGTTTGTAACTAGATGAACATCGAGGGCTACAATTGTAAGTAGTTTGTTTCCTAAAATATTTATAGTTGATTATTTTTTTAAAAGGGAAACAATAGATTCAGCCTAATTTACATAATTTAATATATTCGTTGTTTGTATTATAATATAATTAACATGTGAATATATCCCTAATTACATAATTTATATTTTGCCTTTTAAATTTAAACATTGACTATTTAGATAAAATAGCTTTTTAGAAGATATATATGAAAATTAGTACATTTTAATAACATATATTAAATTTTGTACCTTTTTCATATAATTTGATTTTACTTTTTTCATTCCTTATCTAACATTGAGAATGAGTATAAATTAAGATCATGCTTAAAATCTAAAAAGGGGGGCTTATAAAAATTTTCTAAAGAACTGAAAAAAATATACTTTTATAGTTATCAGTGTAGACCTACAGAGCATGTCTGATTTAACCGTTTTGTTAGCTTGATTTCAAACTTCTAAGTAGACATAAGATATGTAACCTCCATTTGTACTCTTCCTCTGGGCCCCACAAAAGCTAGGTGTTGATCTGCAGGTAGGAGGGAGTTGATAGTAATACAAAGTAGCAACATTTGGAATATCCACTGGTGACTGTCACTCCCATCTATGGGAAATGTTACACCTGACCATTGGGTAGGGGCCATATGCATAGAGAGAATGCAAATAAGCAAAGTCAACATCTATGGAGAAAGGCTTCAAAAAAAAAGATGAGATTTGGAAGAAAGGGAGGCAAGAGACCTGAGAAAAACTCATGTAACTATGGAAATGAGTTGTTAATTTAAATGCCTCATTACTGGTATTAAAAAGGAAACACCTTTAGGAGTTCTACTCCAATTGCAAGGGTTTGTTATTTATGATCACTCTTTACATTAGGAGTGCAGGGGCACAGAGCTTGTTTTCATCAAATGCTAATGAGTAATAATTGCTATCATAAGTAATACTACTCTTCATAACGACACAGTAGAATGCCTCATATCATATCCATTTTCGGGATCCATGGACAGAATATAATAGGGAACAATTTTATGGAGAGACAAGAGAACATAAACCTTTCAAATGAGCTGTCATAGTAGTGATCAAAATAAAATAATATGAATAACCGCGAATATCTTGCAGCTGATGTACCTGAGATGAGCTCCTGAGAGTGCCATTTATGAGCGGAGAACATTCCACCTTTGTGAGACTCAGTTTGTCCATCTATAAAAATGGGGACATTATGAGCTATTTTGCAGGGCCATGAGAACTGCATGAAGTGATGTTCATAAAGCTCTCATTAGACTGCCAGGAACAGAGGACAGTAGTTCAGGACAGTAGTCCCTCCTTATCCATGGTTTTGCTTTCTACAGATTCAGTTACCCATGGTCAACCACCGTCTGGGAGCAGATGATCCTCCTGACCATTGTTGGAAAGTCTCCATGGCAGCCCAGCACTGTGCCATGGTGTCTCTGTCACTCACCTCACTTCATCTCATCATAGAGGTATGTTGTCATCTCACTTCATCACGAGAAGAAGGGTATGTATGGTACAATAAGGTATTTTGAGGAAGAGAGAGACCATATTCACATAGCTTTTATTACAGTTATAATTGTTCTATCTTAGTATTCATTGTTGTTCATATCTTACTATGCCTAATTTATAAATTAAACTTTATCAAAAGTATGTGATCTATAGGGAAAAACAGTGTACATGGAGTTCGGTACTGTCCTTGGTTTCGGGCATGCAGCGTGGGTCTTGGAACGTATCTCTCACAGATAAGGAGGAAACTACCATACTCCATAAGCTGAAGCTCCATTAATATTAATTAATATTATTAATCTGCTAAAGTGAATATCAGATCATGCCACTTCTTGCTTGAAAATCTCTAAAGGTGCCCCTTCCATAGAAAGAGAGCCAGAGTCCTGACAAGGTCTAGGAGGCCGTTTCTACTCTGGCCATCCCCATCCCATCCCCCCTCCTTTTTGCTCCAAAGTCATCTCTTCTCAGGCTGGCATCACTCCCTGCTCTGGTCACATCGGCTTCCTGGCTGTCCCTCAAGGTCAGACACACTCCTGGGGCAGGATGTCTGTGTTTGCTGTTTCTGTGCTCCCACATAGCTGAGGGGCCGTGCTCCCTTACTTCCAGTAGGTATTTACTTACCAGCCCTCAGTGAGGCTTTCCCAGACCCCTTGATTTAAAGTTGCAGGCTTCCTCCTGATAAGGTTCTATCCCTTTATCTGCTTTGTTTTTCCCAGCGCTATTTACTGTCCTGTTAACCGGGACACATTTCTTACTACTTCTGCTGTTTTGTGTCTCCTCATGGGGAGGTGGTGAGTTCCCTATAGTCAAGGGTGTGGGTCTGTTTTTGATCATTGTTTATATCCATAAGCCCTAGAACACAGTGTGACCCCTACTAGGCACTCACTACATATATGTTGGATGGTGATGATGATGATGACGACATTTGTGATGGCAAATATGAAGACAAATGCATTTATCCCATTTATTCATTTAGTCCTTCACCGGATACCTTATCTAGGGGAGAGAGAGAGAGACTAGCCTTCCTGAATATTTGGTGAAGGCAAAGTGGGAAGCACAAAGAGGCAGACAGCTTGACCTTTAACCCCAGCCATGCCAGGAGGTCATTATGTGCCTTGTGTGGTGATCACCATCTCCGGAATTCAGGTGCCACAAGGGTGAGTGAGATTAGAGACCAGGAGCCTTAGAAGCCTTTTCTCCTTTAGCTCAAAGGGATCCTGTTGTTTCATTGTCTTTCATTTTGTATTGGCAAAAATATGGGATCAGTATTCAGATTTTTAAATAACAATTTTTTGGGGTACTCATCCCATTTCTTAAACTCCCCACTTTAATCTTTTTTTCTTCCCCTCTCGTATTCCAGTGAGGAAATTATTTTACCTTGAAGCCTTAGAATTCAGAAGGTGCATAGAAAACCCTTGTCTGTCCCCTTAATTTTTCATTCTCCTTTGTGCTTTCCGTAATGGTAAACCTTTAGTTTGGCACATGGCTGCTCCCGAAAGGAATATATTACTCACAGTTCTTTGCTGGTGGCCATGGCCATCCAACAAGGTCTCAGTTGTGGTCTGTGGATTGATAAAGTGATACTTTATGGCAACTTCTCAGTCATGGCCTTAAATGGGAAGTGTTCCTATGGGTGGCATTATAGGTGTGGTAGCAAGTCCTTTTTGACTTTTCAGACAAGAACAATACCTAAACATTCCTGATGGAAGAATCCTGCCTTCTCAACATGCTAACACTCTCCCAAACACCCTGGAATGCCTTACAAGATGATTAGATTTAAGAGAGAAATTGACTTCTGTCTTGTTATAGCAGGACAGCTTCTGTATCAACAAATACAATGGATTACAATTTTAATAACCTGTTTGTTCTGAATTATGTTGTCAAGACTAGAGTCTTCATAAAAAAATAATATACTACATTTTTTGAGCCATGCCATATGCCAGAAACTCTGCTGAGCAATGATTATTTTTAACTCTCAAAGCAACCCAGTAAAGTAGATATTATCCCAACTTTATAGATGAGAAAACGGATGCTTTGGGAAGTCATGATGCTGTCCCAAGTTTATTTTAGTAACTGTTCAAATCATGAATTAGACTCTCATTTCCAAACTGTTTTTTAGTTACAGAGGCCCTCATCCCAATACACCACTAACCCAAATGAGGTAACGGTGAAGATGATCCCTGAAGGATGAGAGTGGTTTATTTTGTGAACAGGGAAGGGAACAGTATTCTAGGCAGGAACAGCACATACAAAGGAAACATAGTAAGAATGAATGGTTAAAAGTTTACTGTAGCTAGTATGAGCAAGAGTGTGGTGGGAGATGAGACTGGAGAAATAAAGACCTGTGTCTACAGAGTCCTAAACGAGATAGTAAAGAAGCATATGTGTAAGTATTTGAAAAGTTTTAAGGAAGGAGACAATGTGATTAGATTTACATACTAAAATTATCGCTCTGGTAGAAGGGTGAATATGGGATATTGGGGGGGGGGGAATATATATATATAATGTCTCTGGCCCTCATTCCTGGCACAGAAGTCTAAAACACTTATATAGGTATTCCTCAATTGTTGAACATTTGTATTACACCACTTCACTTTTGCAAAAAATGTTAGTACCTGTTTCACCAACCTAAAGAAATTTGAAGATTTTTGCTTTTATGAAAAAAGGGCAGAAAGTGAAAATAGCTCTCATTGTTATGTTGCAGGTATGTGTACCCAAGCAGGAAGAGTGGCTCTGTCGAGTTCCTTCCCCTGAACCTAGGCTCAGCATCTCAGCATCAAGCCTCCATGGCTTTGGAATGTCTGTGAACATCTGTTTTATCTTGATTTATTTTGTGATCTGTTAGCAAGCTTTGTTCTCAACTATCAAAAAAGCCTAAAATAGGGTCTGGGAGCATTTAAATTTTTTTTTCACATAAATTAATGCTAACTGCTTTTCACCTTACACCATTTTGGCTTAGGAAAGGTCACTTAAGAATGCTTTACTTTAGGATAGTAGAAAAAACCTTTGTAAGTATTTGAAGAGTATTTGTAAGAAATAAGAATGCTAGGGACATCTCTTGTCTAATATTTGATATTTGACTCCATTACATACAGGGCCCCTAAAGCCCTGATTAATTCCTAAGTTATGAGAGCACTAGGAGCATCTTTTGTTCTATTTATTTATTTATTTATTTTTACTAAAATATAATATATTATTAGCCCCAAGGATACAGGTCTGTGAATCATCAGGCTTACACTTCACAGCACTCACCATAGCACATACCCTCCCCAATGTCCATAACCCAACCACCCTCTCCACTACCCCGTTCTCCCTCCACCCCTCAACACTGTTTGTTTTGTGAGATAAAGAGTCTCTTATGGTTTGTTTTCCTCCCAATCCCATCTTGTTTCATTTTTCCCTTCCTTACCCCACAAACCCCCCACCCTGCCTCTCAAATTCCTCATATCAGGGAGATCATACGATAATTATCTTTCTCTGACTGACTTATTTTGCTCAGCATAAAACCCTCTAGTTCCCTCCCTGTTGTTACAAATGGCAAGATTTCATTTCATTTGATAGCTGTATAGTATTCCATTTTAAATATATACCACACCTTTTTTATCCATTCATCTGTTGATGGACATCAAGGTTCTATCCATAGTTTGGCTATTGTGGACATTGCTGCTGTAAACATTCGGGTGCACTTGCGCCTTTGAATCACTACATTTGTATCTTTAGGGTAAATACCCTGTAGTGTGATTGCTGGGTCGTAAGGTAGCTCTATTTTCAACTTTTTGAGGAACCTCCATAATGTTCTCCAGAATGGCTACACCAGCTTGCATTCCCACCAACAGTGTAGGAGGGTTCCCCTTTCTCCACATCCTTGCCAGCATCTGTTGTTTCCTGACTTGTTAATTTTAACCATGCTGACTGTGGTAAGTGGTATCTCACTGTGGTTTTGATATGTATTTCCCTGATGCCAAGTGATGTGGAGCACTTTTTCATGTGTCTGTTGGCCATCTGGATGTTTTCTTTGCAGAAATGTCTGTTCATGTCCTCTGCCCAATTTTTTTGATTGGATTATTTGTTCTTTGGGTATTGAGTTTGATAAGTTCTTTGTAGATTTTGGATAATAGCCCTTCATCTGATATGTCATTTAAAAATATCTTCTCCTATTCTGTCAGCTGTCTTTTGGTTTTGTTGACTGTTTCCTTTAGTGTTTTAAAGCTTTTGATCTTGATGAAGTCAAGTTCATTTTTGCCCTTACTTCCCTTGGCTTTGGCAATGTTTCTAGGAAGAAGTTACTGTGACTGAGGTCGAAGAGATTGCTGCCTATGTTCTTTTCAAGGATTTTGATGGATTCCTTACTCATATTGAGGTCTTTAATCCATTTGTAGTCTATATTTGTATGTGGTGTAGGGAAATGGTTCAGGTTCATTTTTCTGCCTATGGCTGTCCAATTTTCCCAACACCGTTTTTTAAAGAGACTGTCTTTTTTCCATTGGACATTCTTTCCTGCTTTGTCAAAGATTAGTTGACCATAGAGTTGAGAGTCTATGTCTGGGTTCTCTCTTCTGTTCCATTGATCTATGTATCTGTTTTTGTGCCGGGACCATACTGTCTTGATGATGACAGCTTTTTAAAGTCTGAAATTGGGGTGCCCCCAAATTTGACTTTCTTTTTCAACACTCCTCTGGCTATTCAAGGTCTTTTCTGGTTCCATATAAATTTTAGAATTATCTGTTCCATTTCTTTGAAAAAAAATGATGGTATTTTGATATGGATTGCATTAAACATGTAGATTGCTTAAGGTAGCATAGACATTTTCACAATATCTGTTCTTTCAATCCATGTGCATGGAACACTTCTCCATTTCTCCATTTCTTTGTGTCTTCCTCAATTTATTTCATGAGTACTTTATTGTTTTCTGAGTACAGATTCTTTGCCTCTTTGGTTAGGTTTATTCCTAGGTATCATATGGTTTTGGGTGCATTTGTAAGTGGGATCAACTCCTTAATTTCTCTTTCTTCTGTCTTGTTGTTGGTATAGAAGTGCATCTGATTTCTGTGCATTGATTTTATATCCTGACACTTTACTGAATTCCTGTACAAGTTCTAGCAGATATGGAGTGGAGTCTTTCGAGTTTTCCATATAAAGTATCATATCATCTGCAAAGAGTGATAGTTTGACTCCTTCTTTGCTGATTCGGATGCCTTTAATTTCTTTTTGATGTCTGATTGCTAAGGCTAGGACATCTAGTACTATGTTGAATAGCTGAGGTGATAATGGACATCCCTGCCATGTTCCTGACCTTAGTGGAAAAGCTCTCAGTTTTTCTCCATTGAGGATGATATTTGCTGTGGGTTTTTCATAGATGGCTTTGATAATTTGATAATATAATACCCTCTATCCCTACACTCTGAAGAGTTTTGATCAAGAAAGGATGCTGTACTTTGTCAAATGCTTTTTCAGCGTCTACTGAGAGTGTCATATGTTTCTTGTTCTATCTTTTATTAATGTATTGTATCACATTGATTGATTTGCAGATGTTGAACTAACCTTGCTTCCCTGGAATAAATCCCACTTGATTGTGGTGAACGATCCTTTTAATGTACTATTGGATCCTATTGGCTAGTATTTTGGTGAGAATTTTCATATCCGTGTTCATCAAGGATATTGGTCTATAATTCTCCTTTCTGCATGGGTCTTTCTCTGCTTTTGGGATCAAGGTAATGCTGGCCACATAAAATGAGTTTGAAGTTTTCCTTCCATTTCTATTTTTTGGAACAGTTTCAGGAGAATAGGTATTAATCCTTTTTTAAATGTTTGGTAGAATTCCCCTGGGAAGCTGTCTGGCCCTGGGCTCTTGTTTGTTGGGAGATTTTTGATGTCTGCTTCAATCTCCTTATTGGTTATGGGTCTGTTCAGGTTTTCTATTTCTTCCTGATTCAGTTTTGGTAGTTTATATGTTTCTAAGAATTCATCCATTTCTTCCGATTGTGAAATTATCTGGCATATAGTGGCTCATAATGTTCTTATAATTGTTTGTATTTGTTTGGTGTTGGTTGGGATTTGTCTCCTTTCATTCATGATTTTATTAATTTGGGTCCTTTCTCTTTTCTTTTTGATGATTCTGGCCGGGAGTTTTTCCAATATTACTAATTCTTTCAAAGAACCAGCTCCTAGTTTTGTTGATTTGTTCTATTGGTTTCTATTTCATTGATTTCTGCTCTGCTCTTTATGATTTTTCTTCTGCTGGGTTTAGGCTTTCTTTGCTGTTCTTTCTCGAGCTCCTTTAGCTGTAGTATTAGGTTGTGTACTTGAGAACTTTCTTGTTTCTTGAGAAAGGCTTGTATTGCTATATACTTTCCTCTCAGCACCACCTTTGCTGTGTCCAACAGATTTTGAAGAGTTGTGTTTTCATTTTCATTTGTTTCGATTAATTTTTTTCAGTTCTTCTTTAATTTCCTGGTTGACCCATTCATTCTTTAGTAGGATGCTCTTTAGCCTCCATGTATTTGAGTTCTTTCCAAGTTTCCTCTTGTGATTGAGTTCTACCTTCAGAGCATTGTGGTCTGAAAATATGAAGGGAATGTTCCCAATCTTTTGGTACCAGTTGAGACCTGATTTGTGACCCAGGATGTGATCTATTCTGGAGAATGTTCCATGTGCACTAGAGAAGAATGTGGATTCTTTCGCTTTGGGATGGAATGTTCTGAATAGATCTGTGATCTCCATCTGGTCCAGTGTGTCATTTAAAGCCTTTATTTTCTTGTTTATCTTTTGCTTAGATGATCTGTCCATTTCAGTGAGGGGGTGGTGTTACAATCCCCTACTATTATTGTATTGTCAATATGTTTCTTTGATTTTGTTATTAATTGGTTTATAAAGTTGGCTGCTCCCTTGGTAGGGGCAATATTTAAAATTTTTAGCTCTTCTTGTTGGACAGATCTTTTGAGTATGATATAATGTCCTTTTGCATCTCTTATTGTATTGTCACTGGCTTAAAATCTAATTTATCTGATATAAGGATTGCCACTGTCACTTTCTTTTGATGTCCATTAGCATGGTAAGTTGTTTTCCACCCCCTCACTTTAAATCTGGAGGTGTTTTTGGTTCTAAAATGCATTTCTTATAGATACATATTGATGGTTTTTTATTTTTTGTTATTGTTGTTGTTTTTGTTTTTTAAGATACTCTATGTCTTTTGATTGATGCATTTAGCCCATTTACATTCAGGTTAACCATTGAAAGATATGATCTTTGTGCCATTGTATTGCCTGTAAGGTGACTGTTACTGTATATTGTCTCTGTTCCTTTCTGGTCTACTACTTTTAGGCTCTCTCTTTGCTTAGAGGACCCCTTTCAATATTTCCTCTTGGCCTTGTTTGGTGTTTACAAATTCTTCTAGTTTTTTTTTTTTTTTTTTGTCCTGGGATATTTTTATCTCTCCTATTTTCAATGATTGCCTAGCTGGATATAGTGTTCTTGGCTGCATGTTTTTCTCATTTTGTGCTCTGAATATATCATGCCAGTTCCTTCTGGCCTGCCAGGTCTTTGTGGATAACTCTGCTGCCAATCTAATATTTTTACCATTGTATATTACAGACTTCTTGTCCCGAGCTGCTCTCAGGATTTTCTCTTTGTCACTAAGACCTGTAAGTTTCACTATTAGAAGATGCGGTGTGGACTGTTATTGATTTTTGAGGGGAGTTCTCTGTGCTTCCTGGATTTTTATACTTGTTCCCTTTGTCATATTAGGGAAATTCTCTACTATAATTTGCTCCAATATACCTTCTTCCCCTCTTTCTCTTTCTTCTTCTTCTGGAATCCCAATTCTAATATTATTTTGTCTTATGGTTTCACTTATCTCTCAAATTTTCCCCTCATGGCCCAGTAATTATTTGTTTCTCTTTTGCTCAGCTTCTTTATTCTCTGTCATTCGGTCTTCTATATCATGAATTCTCTCTTCTTCCTCATTGATCCTAGCAGTAAGAGCCTCTATTTTTTATTGCACCTCATTAATAGCTTTTTTTATTTCAACTTGGTTAAATTTTATTTCTTTTATTTCTCAGACAGGCTTTCTTTAATATCTTCCATGCCTTTTTTGAGCCCAGCTAACACCCTGAGAACTGTCATTCTGAACTCTAGATCTGACATATTACCAATGTCCATATTGATTATGTCCCTAGCCTCCAGTACTGTTTCTTGTTCTTTTTTCTTTTTTTTTTTTGTGGTGAGTTTTGCCGCCATGTCATTTTTTCCAGATAAGAATATATGAATGAGAGATTAAAATACTAAAAGGGTGGCAAAGACCCTTGAGAAATGTGTGCTAACCAAATCAGAGGAGACTCCAAGTCAGGGGAAGAAAGAGGGGGATAAAAATAAATTAAAAATTAAAAATATATATGTATATATATTAGACTGATGTATAGAACAGAGCCACCCACTTGATTTGGGGTGTATTTTGGTCTCTTAGAAGAAACTACCTCCCAAAATTTTAAGGAAAGAAAAACTTATATATATATATATATATATATATACCAAAATAAGAGTAAACACAGTGGAGGGATAGAATATGACTGTAAAGATGAAAATACAAAAATTCTTTTTTTTTTTTTTTTTTTGAATTTATAAGTTGGTTGGGAAAAGAAAGTGGAAAGAATTTTCTCAGTCTGGAGACTAGAACAAAGCCCTGTGCTAGATTTAGGATATATTTTGATCTATTGGAAGAAATTGTATCCCCAAATTTTTTAATAAGAAAAAAACCTGTATATATACAAAAAATAAAGCTATATACAATGAAGAATAAAATATGACTATAATAATGAAGGTTTAAAAAGATTTTGTTTTTTAGAAAGGTATTGTTAAGATAAACTTGTTAAAAAACATTAAAAGAGGAAAGAGGAAAAATTAAAAAGAAATAGAATAAGAATTAAATAAAATTATATAAATTAACTAACTTTGCAGGACTAAAGAATCATGCAGAGGAAGCCATAAATTCCTGCTTTGCTTTCTCCTCCCCTGGAATTCCACTGTTCTCCTTGATCAGTGAGCTTGATCTTGGCTGGATGTTCTTGCTGACCTTCTAGAGGAGGGGCCTACTGTTGTGATTCTCAAATGTCTTTGCCCGAGGTGGAATTGCTCTGCCCTCACCAGGGGCCGAGCTAAGTAATCTGCTCGGGCTCACTCTGGAAGCTTTTGTTCCCTGAACACTTTCCACAGAGCTCTGGAGGACGGGAATGAAAATGGCGGCCTCCCAGTCTCCAGCCCTGAGGAACTGAGAGCTTGGGGCCCTACTTCTCAATGTACCCTTGAGAAGGGCAGTTAGTCTCTCCCATCTCCCTGATCTCCAACTGCACTCCAAGCTCACCCAGCCTGTGACCGAGTGTTTCTGTCTCTGGAGCACAGCCCTGTTTAGAGTCTCCAAACCCACAGATTCCTGCCTACAGAGAAGGAGGGTGAATTTCCCTGGATCTGCCACTTGTGGGGTCCCTGCTTGAAAAGCAGTGGTCCGACTGTGCCACAGATCACAGTTTAAGATAACCTCAAGTTGAGAGCTCACTTCTTGGCTCAGTCTCTGTAGTCAGCTTCCTTGATCTGATACCTGTCAGCTCTGCCATGCTCAGACACCCCTGAGCCTTCTGTGACCCCGCGGGACCTAAGACCACCTGAGGGCTCCACCCCTGCATAGTTTGGAGTGATGTCTCTCAGTGAAGCAGACTTCTAAATGTTTGGATTTTATGCTTCACTGCTCTGCTGCTTGCGGGGTGTCGACCCCCTCCCCCCCACAGTCTGTTTTCGCGTCGCTTCGGATTTACTTCTCTGCACATCTTACCTTTTAGAAAGTGGTTGATTTTCTGTTTCTAGAATTGCTGCTCTTTTTCTCTTGGATCTCCTGTTGGGTTTTAGGTGTTCAGAATGGTTTGATAATTAGCTGAATTCCTGCGACCTGATATCATCTCAGTCTGCTACTACTCCGCAATCTTTACTCCTCTCCACATCTTTGGTTCTTATGAGACAACTTTGTGTAGGTTCCAGGTTGGGGGCTGATCAATGCAAAGACTGAGTCAAAATTAAGAAGCTTGAAATTAGAAAAAAAAGAAAAACAAAAACATTCTTACAAAATAAACAGTTAAAAAAAAATAAGAAGAAGCTTGAAATTTTTAGCCCCAGGTTAACCTGCAGCACCTGACACTTTCTTCTAAAGTCAGAATTAGGGCACCTGGGTGGCTCAGTGGGTTAAGCCGCTGCCATCAGCTCAGGTCATGATCTCAGGGTCCTGGGATCGAGTCCTGCATCGAGCTCTCTGCTTAGCAGGGAGCCTGCTTCCCTCTCTCTCTCTCTGCCTACCTCTCCATCTACTTGTGATTTCTCTCTGTCAAATAAATAAATAAAATCTTTAAAAAAAATAAATAAAAAGTCAGAATTAAGTTAAATTATAAGATACCTAGCTGGTGTCACAGAGAACTGCTTAGTGTGGGGGAAAATAAAACCCCAATATTTAAAGAACAGAAGTGAAGTATGTGTTCTGTATAAGTAAGGGAGGAAAGGCATAGTAGTGAAGAACTGGGTTTTTCCCTACACAATAAGGAGACAACTAAGCTTTTCCTTTATAGGTGAGGTAATGAATTTTGAAGTAAATAACATGTTAGAAAACTTCCTGCAAGGAGTGCCAGGGTGGTTCATTTTGTTAATCATGTGACTTTTGATTTTGGCTCAGGTCATGATCAGGGTTGTGGGATCAAGACTTATTTCAGGCCCCATGCTCAGTGTAGAGTCTGCTTAAGATTCTGTCTCTCTCTGCCCCTCCCATGCTCACACTCTCTCTTGCTAAATAAAATCTTTAAAAAAAGAAAACTTGTTGCAATAAGGCATGATGGTAGCTTGAATTAACATGTTCAAAATGGATATGAAGAGAAGAGGCCAGATAGAAGATATTCAGGAAAGAGATTCAGACAATCTGATGAAGGTTTGGGAGAAACTTCTAAGTCTCTACAGATCTTTATTTTGGGGCATCTTTCCACTATTTACACATCAATAGTAAACCATAATAATCAACACTGAAGTTGGAGATAATTAGAGGCAATTAAAAAAATATATATAAATGGATTTTAGCATCAGCATCATTATAAAGCTTCAGAAATAATTTGCAAATATGAAAAATGATGAAATGTGATTTTTTTTTTCCTAAGGATCCCATGGATACTTAGGATCAATAGCTTGAGTGATGATAGAAGGAATCTATACCCTCTAATCTATTCAGTCCTTTGATGTTATATATGTCAATGAGGCTATCTAGCTTTTTCAAATGTAAATTCAAGTCTTATTAACTATTTGAAAAGATCAACTTTAAAAAATATATTTATTTATTTCTTGGAAAGACAGAGAGCATAAGCTGGGGGAGTGGCAGACAGAGCAGACAGAGCAGGCAGAGGAAGAAGCAGATGCCCCTCTGAGCAAGGAGCCTGACATGCGACTCGATCCCAGGACCCTGAGATCATGACCTGAGTCGAAGGCAGCAACTTAACCCACTGAGCCACCCAGGCACCCAAGAGATCAACTTTTAAAAATAAATCTTTGTTTACCTATAATTAATCCTCTCTGATGTACAATGTTTCCTTCAAAATTATGGCTAGATCCTTAGAATTTTACTAGAAGTCACAAATATGCATTTACACATATGAGGAAAAAATTGAACAGATTTTTATCACCAGTAAAAATCAAAAGTTATTTTCTCTATTAGATTTCTTGATTGACCAATATTTTCACCAAGTTATACTGAAGTAATAAAATCAATTCCAGTGATCTTTTGAGCCCTACACAATAGGGAGGCTTATTGTGAACGCGCACAGACCAAATCTCAGAATATTGTCATCGTTTCATACGAAATCTACGTCAAGTTAAGATATTAGAACTTGGGTTTAGCTGAATCTTTTGTCACTCAGTTTTGCTCTCAGTAGATCATTATTTTAGGTTTATATTATATCTATCTCTGTTTCCTTCCATTTATGGAAAAAGATGTAAAGAATTTTCCTTACTACCAACTATTTTTGTTAAGATTTTTTTTGAAACTTTCTAATAGATTAGAACTTGCCTCACATTACACACACACACACAAACATACGAAGTTGCTTTCAACACACTATTTACATTTGCTCCTAAGCTTTTTCTAAATTTTTCTCTGTTAATTTTATTCATATATATGCTTTAAAAGTTCAGACAGCACAAGACATAAAAAGATGACACTTTCATTTCCCACCTTTTCCAAACCCCAATGTCTGCCCACTCCCTAACAACCATTCTTTTTTTGACTGCTGTTTTTGCTATTTATGTCTATATTTTCTAAATCACACATTCATATTATTATTATTCCTTGATTTTTTTTTCAATAACAGACAATATCTCTTGGCAGTCTTTTGCAGGAGGAAGGATTTAGCAGACACATACAAACATTTACTCACTCTTGCCCATACACTGGTACCTTTCTTTTTCCATTTACCCAATATAATCCTAGGACAGATTTGTGGTTTAATCAATACTCATTGCACTAAGATGATGTCATACATATTTGGGTCACATAGCATACTACCTTATATAGTTCTTTCTGTAAAATCTTTTTGTTTTTCCTAGAGTGAATCTTTGCTTCTTCTTTTTTTTTTTTTGCTTAGTTTTCTATGGAGCTATATTAATTCTTCTAAATTCTTTTTTTTTTTTAAGATTTTATTTATTTGACAAGGAGAGACATCTAGAGAGGGTACACAAGCAGGGGGAGTGGGAGAGGGAGAAGCAGGCTTCCCGTTGAGCAGGGAGCCCAATGCAGGGCTTTGTTGACTGGAGCCAAAGATAGACACTTAATGACTGAGCCACCCAGGTGCCCCAATTCTTCTAAATTCTTTATCAAAAACATAAAACTTATGACAACATAGTCAAATACATTAGGTGTTCTATTACTTTGGTTATTTTGCTATTGGAAATATCACTCCTAGAACTCTGCATACTTTTACTCCAAACTGGATAGATTACCTTTCCTGCAGCCATTATCCTAGTATCTGATTTCACTTTTATTATGGGAATTGTCTTCACTGAGTCTTTTATGGAAAATATAAACTTTGATCCTAGCCCACACCATATATAAAAATTAACTTGAAATGGATCACGTGCAAGTATTTGAGATAGGGAAATTTTCCATTTTAGGAACCCTTCATTTCTGCTGTTTCTATTCTAGGACCCTTGTACTTATGTTCTGTATTTCACCTTGCATCTGAATAAACCAAAGAAGATATGTTCCTGTTCCAAGGGGGAAGCAAGGACATTAATCATTCTCTTAGTTTCATCCTAGGCCCCAAAACACCTGATAACATCTAAGAAAAGCTGGATCCCAAACACGTTCCAGGACATGAGCTTTGAACAAACCTTGCTGACCTCAATACTCTCTATCTTTAGTGATTTATGAAATAGTACCTATTATTCACCTGTCACTCATCTTTGTTTGAACCCTGAATTCCTGAAGGAACACATACCCGGGACCCCTTTTCCAATATAAACTTCTAACCCCAAGGGATGAGGAGACTTACTCTCTTTTCCTTTCTGAGTCTCCAAGACACTCCATCTGCTATACTTTATCACCTATGCTCTTCAATAAACTCTGCTTTCACTTCTTCCTGGCTCATGTTTGATTCTGTCCTGCACAAAGCCAAAGACCCTCTGGCCTGGTCAAGTTTCTAAAAGATAATGTTTAAAAGGTAATAATGACTTTGGTTTGGAAGAGTTCTTTAATAGAACAGTAGAGACACAGATGACAAATAAGAAAACAGATAAATTAAATTCACCAAAATTTTAAAATATGTTCTTCTAAAGATACAGTTAGGAGAAATAAAAGGCAAACCATAGCCCATGACAATGGATTTTAAAAATATATATTTAATAAAGGAATATATAAAGAATATATAGAAAGAAAATATAAGAGGGCGCCTGGGTGGCTCAGTGGGTTAAGCCGCTGCCTTCGGCTCAGGTCATGATCTCAGGGTCCTGGGATCGAGTCCCGCATCGGGCTCTCTGCTCAGCAGGGAGCCTGCTTCCTTCTCTCTCTCTCTGCCTGCCTCTCAGTGTACTTGTAATTTCTCTCTGTCAAATAAATAAATAAAATCTTTAAAAAAAAAAAAAGAAAATATAAGAAACTCATACTGCTAAATAATAAGATAAATCAATGAAAACTGGAGGGTCAAAGATTTGAACAGACACTTTGCCAAAGGAGATGTATGAGTGACAAAAGAAAAGTTGTTCACCATTGATATTAGAGAAATACAAATTAAAACAGCAGTTAGATACCACTGCTGTGCCTGTTATTAATAGATTATTTTTCAGGTCCAGCTTTGCTCTTCCATAGTCACTCTGTAATATCCATCCAGATCAGTATCAATATTCCTTAAGCATTCCTCCCCTATAGTGAGCAGAGTGTTAAACATACGCTGTAGCGTGCTCTAGAATTACACTGTCTTGCTGGTTCTAGCTGTTGCACTTTCATTCTGTTGTGAGGATGTGTACACTTCCTCTGGTGCTCTGCCCCAGCCTTGTGCCCAGAACTTACAGTCCCTGAGCATACCTGGAAATGTGTTTCAAAGTCAGTAATAAACACAAGGGAGGTCAAGATAACTATTGGGGCCTGGGGAGCATGACCAAGAGGAGTAAGAGCTAGGATAAAAATTTGTATCGTTAATTTTTTTTTAAAGATTTATTTATATTTATTTATTTTTGAGAGAGAGAGAGAGAGAGAATAGCTAGCAGACTCCCCACTGAGTACAGAGTCAGACATGGAGCTTGATCCTAGGACACTGAAATCATGACCTGAGCCACCCAGTTGCCCCAAAACTAGTATCTTCCATAGACACGAGTGGATACAAAATCTTAGAAATTGCCAAATATAAAAGACGTTGTCCTTAATAGATTTTTCTGTGTTTCTGACTATATCTTAGGGGGTCCAAAATCATACAAAATAAATAAATTAATTAATTAAAAATCTTTGGTCCAGTAAGAAAGCTCGAATAACTCACTCAGATTCTTGCAGGTAGTATGTGGCAGAAATTGGATTTGAACCAAGGTCTAATAGTCTATGAAATCTGCCAACATCACACAAGCATTTGTCAAACTCGATTTTACCGCACAGCACTGTGTTCTCAAAACAGTGGCAGTCTGAAAGCCATCATCTACTCATTCTGAGCGTGGGGGAGAGGCAATTTTTTTTTTACTTCTTTGTGATTTTTTAATACTCTAGCCTCCTATAAACAAGCAGAAGTATCAGGCTAATAGTCACTTGAAAAAGAAAATCGACATTGCTGACAGTTACTTCAACATGTGCTAATTACTGCCCCTTGCACTTGCTTTCCTGGATGTGTCAAAGGACACACACCGAATGCAGTAGATCCTTATTATATCAAATTGCTGCCTTACGGTTAACAGTTTGACACTCTCGGGCATTGACGAGTCCCCTCCAGTTCTAGTATATATATTTTTTTCTTTCTTTCTTTTTTTTTCTTTTTTCTTTTTTTTTTTAAAACCAAGCCCCTTCTCCAGACTCTTCTGAAGGTTCTCCCCAGTATTCCTTGAGCTGGCTCTTCTATTTTCCTCTAGTTGTTTCCAAGTACTTAGGGATATAGTCTTTAACTTAAAAAAAAAAAAAAAAAAAAAAAAAAAAGCCTTTTCAAAGACTAATAGGTTTCAAGAGGCCCCATTGAGGAGCGTTAAGAAACAGCTCCAGACAAACCCTAACCAATATAGAAGGTGGTGATAGTATTTTAGCAATTTTTAAACTGTTCTTTTTTTTTTTTTTAATTTTCTAAAAATAATAGGAGTACTTTGGAAGCAATTCAGGAAGTAGGGGGGAAAAAAAAAAACCATTTCATTACTTTGACTCAGTCATGATTAGTGTCTTGGGGTAATTGCTCTTTTCCTGTGCATTCTTGCCCTCGTTTTTGTTGGAGTTCCCTTCCAGTATTGCATTCTGCTGTTTCACTTCTGAGTACAGAAACATTTTTCCATGATGCTTCATGCTCTTCATAACCAGAACTTTAATGACTCAAAAATATCTCAGTGATTTATTGAATTACTCCCTTTTTGAAGCATGTTCAGATTATTTTCTATTTTTTCTCTATAAATTCTTCTATAAGAAAACATATGGTGCATTTAGCTTTTCCCCATATTTTGAACTTTTTATGGTAGTCTCTCTTAAGTGGAATTACTAGGTCAATGGACATGAACCTTTTTTATAGCTCTTATGGTTGTTATCAAATTGCTTCCTAAGAAATTCTACCAATTCTCAGTGCTTCTAACTTGGCATAAAGCTCTGTTATTTAAGGATAATCTTGCTATTAAGGCAAATGTTAAGGATGTTAGCTTATGCTGTTTCTGTTTCCGATTTTATTGACAGTATGTGTCACAGGGGATAATTAAACTATCAGTAAAAATACCCCATAATCGGCTTTTGTTTTCCTCCAAGTCTGTGAAGTAAATGCATTCAGATCGAAGCATTTAATTGGCACCTGTTGCACACTCTTCTTTGTGTTGGGAAATTGTATGCAACATAGTACACAGAAATGGACTAAGGTAGCAGCCCAGCCCTCATGGACACTCTGGTGCAGGGGTGAGATCTTCAGTTCATGCTTTACTAGCTCTCTCTTCTCCAGCTGTAGCTCATGGAAACAGAGATTGCCCCAAGACTCAGACTCCCTCCTTCAAGAACTTGAACTAAGAGACGTAGAGGCTTTAAGTCATCAGCATTTTCTCAGAAGTGGAAGTTACTGAAGACCTTGGAAGCAGGCTAGTCTTGTGGAGGTCCAGATAACTAATGAGCAGCAGAAAGAGGGTTTTTTCAGAAAGAAACAGAGAGGCTGGGGCAAGAGACAGAAGACAAAGGGTGGCTTTGGTTCCTTTTGGCTTTTTGGTTTCCATAGTCAGTCTCTAGTATGACCAGGCTGTTAAGCTTATCTTGTGTGGTATGTCATAATCACATACTAGTTTAGTACATTTCCTTTTGCTTAAACAAGCTTGAGGTACTATCTCTGACTTGTGACCAAATGATCCTTGACTCAGGAAAGCAGACAAAGAACTGTGAAGGGGAGAGGACACATCTGCAGAGCCTCCTTCAGTGCCCCAGGCTCACACTCACACCCCAGCATGGCTGCCAGGGCACAAGTCCAGAGACGTAACGTAGCTCTCTGTAGTTTCCTGTGGGATCAGGATGAGGCCGAAATGTCCCCTGATACAGCAGCCTTTCTTGGTTAATTCCCAACTTGTGTCCTGCTTCTCCCTGATTTTTACCTTTCTTCTAGGAACATTTACCCTATAAATCACTAACAGTCAGATTCTTGGCTTAAGGTCCGCATCTGGGATCATTCATCCTAAAACAATTTGTCTTACAAATATATTTATTTATATGTTCACTTACACCTTGAGGAATCTCACATCTTTTTTTGGTGGATAACTTTTTCCTCAAGAAATGACAACCAGTAGTGGTAAGACCTAGAAGACATATCCCAGGCTTGATACATACTTTTCAGCATTAGCATTTGATTTTTCTGGTTTCTAGTTTCCTCCCAGTAAATAAAGCACAGTTCTTGTCAAGGGTTTTATATTGTCTTAATCTCGTAACTCTTCTAATACTCCCTCCAGCCAAGAGAGACTAAACCTCACTTGAGTAAGTACTTCACCAAGTCTTAAGTGTCTACTCCCCCCAAACAGAGCTAAACCTCCAGAAAAGTTTGAATTTCAATATGTTTTCAAAACTTTCCAGCTGAGTCTTTACTTTCCAAGCTTTAAGACCTGTGAATAAATACAGAGTTTCGTGAAAATACAACTCTGGCGAAAAGTGCCACCCCTCATGCCGTATTAAGAGAAGATGGTACTTTAAGCCAAGAACCTATTTCCTCTTCAAATCTCTGTCTGCTTTATTCTTTTAACCACACTTGCTGCCTCCCTCTCAATGCATCTTCCTCTCCTTAATCTCCATTCCACCTCTGGGCCATCACTTTGAAATATACAGCACCTGGAAAAAAACGACCTGAGGAGAAGATATGATTCCTCAACATATTTTATGGGTGAATCTACAGGAGGAAGAAATAAAATTTTTTAAAAGCCCAAGATTTAATGAAAATGGGAACAAATCATAGTGGAATGCAGTTCCAGTTATGAGCTACAAGCACATTAAGGAACATTGAAGTGGAGTGAGCTTTATATTTCTAATGTCTTGAGCACACTGTGATTTAGAGTGGCCATTAAAAATTATGCAAAATAGGCCAAATTAATGTGCATTGATTTTCCTTTTGGTGAATTTCCTTTTTTAATTTTACTGAGCTCTGCCTGCTTGCCTTAATTTACCTGCCCTGTCAGTTAGCTTGAGTTCAGAAATAGCAAAGCCAACTTTTTCGATCTCAGGATGGTTGAGTTTGACTTATTAACAGAAGCCACGAGGCAGAGTGAGATAGGGAGCCAGGGATCAAAAAGAAAGGGGTTCAATTCTAGCTCTGTTGCACCTGTTTTTCCTCCTTCAATTTGTCCAACTCTTTCATTCCTTGGTTTTTCGTACACAAGTAGAATTCATGCTCACTTATTTGTTAGCAGTTACTGTGAGGTGTGAGGTAATTCACATAAGACATGTAAAGTGCCTCGCCCAGTTCTTGGAATATGAAGTATGACCGTCCTTGAACATAATTTTTGATAATGCTTATAATTCAGTTACTGATAATTCCAGGTATAACATCTGTTGGCAAACATATACCTTAGAAAATGTACATTGTCAGCAAATTAAGGGAGTGGGCTAACTTTTCCTTTGCAACCATCTCTTCGCATGCCTCAGAATTGTTGCATTTTCGGGGCCTAAGAAATAAGTGTGGAATGGACTTCTGAATCATGAAAAACTAATCATAAGTCAACTATGGATGTTGGATTTTTTTTTTTTTTTTTACATTTTACATTTTAACGTTTTTATGCTTTGGGAGAAAACGATGCACAAGATTAACGATTTGAATTATTGCAAAAATGTAAGTAAAAATATAAGTAAATGTAAATTACTGCAAAAATGTAAGTAAAAATGTAAGTAAAAATTATTGCAAAAAATAACTAAAAATGAAGTCTCATAGGAAAGGGACATTAGTAGGGAAAAAAAAAAACAGTGAAATCTTAGTAAAGTGTAGAGTTTAGTTAATAGGAAGGTACCAATGTGAGTTTCTTAGTGGTAACAAATGTACCATGGTGATGGAAGATGTTAGTTGGGGCTTGTCAAAAACAAACAAATAAACGAAAATAGGAAATAATGAGTGTTGGCAAAGGCCATAGAGAAATTGGAATTTTTTAGTGGGAATTGCTAATGGGAATATGAAACTGTGCAGCCAATATGGAAAAGAGTACAGAAGTTCCTCGAATAATTAAAAATAGAATTACCATATGATCTGGCAGTTCCACTTACGATACATACCCCCAAGGAACTGAAAGCAGGAACTCTAAGCGACATGTGCAATCCCATGTTCATAGCAGCATTATGCACTAGAGCCAAAACATGGAAGCAATCCAAGTGTCCATCAAAGGATGAAGGAATGAGCAAAATGGGACATGTGCATAATGGAATCTTATTCAGCTTTAGAAAGAAAGAAAATCCTGACACAGGCTACAATATGAATGAATCTTGAGAATATTATGCTAATGAAACAAGCCAGTCACAAAAGATGAATAGTGTATCATTCCACTTCTATGATGCATTTGCAGTAGTCAACATTATGCAGAGAAACAGTAGAATGGAGCTGGGGAAGTTTTGTTTAATTGGTATGGGTTTTCAGTTTTACAAGATGGAAAGAATCATGGAGATGGAAGCTGGTCATAGTTGTACAGCATTGTAAATGAATTTAATAGCACCTGAGCTCTGCACTTAGAAATGGCTAAAATGATAAATTTTATGTTATGTGTATTTTTTGTTTGTTTGTTTGTTTATTTGACAGACAGAGATCACAGTAGGCAGAGAGAGAGGAGGAAGCAGGCTCCCCGCTGAGCAGAGAGCCCGATGTGAGGGCTCGATCCCAGGGCCCTGAGATCATGACCTGAGCCGAAGGCAGAGGATTTAACCCACTGAGCCACCCAGGTGCTCCTATGTTATGTATATTTTAGCACAATAAAAATATTGGAAAAAATAAGGGAAGCTAGATGAGGGATATCTATCTTTGCAACCTTTCTGTAAACCTGACATTACTGCAAAATAAAAAGTTACTTTTAAGGAAACAGTCAACTTTTCCTATCAAAGCCCTTATTCCTGGGACACCTGGGTGGCTCACTTGGTTAAGCGTCTGCCTTCTGCTCAGGTCATGATCCTAGGATCCTGAGATCGAGCCCCACATCAGGCTCCCTGCTCAGCCTTCTCCCTCTGCCTGCTCCCTATTCCTGCGTGTTGGATTTCTCTCTAACAAATAAATAAGTAAAATCTTAAAAGGAAACAAAACAAAACAACCCTTATTCCCCTGGCCCCCTCCTCAGAGACAACTTCTAGAAATATTTCCTTACACCCACGTGCAGGCACACACACACACACACACACACACCCACACACAGAGTGAGAATTTTCAAGGAAATTCCCAAATGGAACCCAAGAAACCTCCTCTCCCTTAATGCCAGACAGCCACTTAATGATGTTTCCTTCTTGTGGATGAACATGACAGGGAGATAGATGATGATCACTTCTCTAAAACAAGATATGCCAAACAAGCTTGCTGGATGCTTTCCTCTAAGTCGTCTGCATAACTGCACTGAAGGAAATTGATTGAAGTGCATTTCGCATCTCCAAATGTTTTTAAAGAGAACCATGAGGCTCTTGGAAAAACCCACTGACTAGCTCCTGATAGGTAAAAGACTGAATGGGGTTGTTTTCAGAATGCCTCAATTCAGTCAGATTACTGAAAACCAAAACATCTGAACAACAACAAAAAAAGGTCAATTACTTGAGTTGTGGTTCACAGTTCTAATGTAACTTTACACTTTTAGCCATTATTGCTGTAATACCTCTTTCACTACTTGATCTGGTCCTATTCTATTTCTTTCTTTTTTTTTTTTTTAAGTATTTTTTAAATTTTTTTTAAGGATTTTGTTTATTCATCTGAGAGAGAGAGAGAGAGCAGGGGAGGGGCAAAGAGAGAGAATCTCAAGCAGACTCAGCATGGAGCCCAACACAGGGCTTTCTCTTATGACCCTGAGATCATGATCTGAGTTGAAATCAAGAGTCAGATGCTTAAGCACTGAGCTACCCAGGTGCCCCGGCTTTCGTTCTGTTCCAAATCCTATTTTCAGAACACAGAAATGGACGAGGTGGCCATAACTTAAAAACCAATGTAAAATAAGTGAGAATTGCATGTTTAATTTGATGGGTTATGGGTAGAAATATTAGAAGTGTTGGGTTTTGTTGTTGTTGTTGTTGTTTTACCTTTGCTAGTTCTTTATGCTAATATTTGGTCTTGGGATTACCCAAATCCCGGGAGTTAATGTGCCGGTTTTGAGCCATCATGAAGAAAGGCTAGATCAGCTTCATGCTGCACTGGTCAAGGTACCTATCACTTTAACAATGACATCTGAAGACCTGGAACTCTAGAAACTTCCCTGCAGCAGAACAGAAATGCTTTAAAAGTTGATTGCCTTCTGACTGCTTCTCTGATGGATTGCTGCTCTCTGCTTCTTTATCACACACCTAACTCTGGATTCAAGCTTTCCTTTTTCCCCCCATCTTTTCAAGGTTCTGTGGTCAAACTTTCAATGTCCTCACTGCTTCAAAACTCTTTTCGTTGTGGCATCAGCTTTGACCATCATCCGTGATGTATTCCCCTATCAGCCGTGACACTGAGTTCCCGAGTCTCGTCAAGGGACTCTTACATATTGATTTCCGGCAACCAGAGGGAAGGACACTTCTGTTTTGCAGTGTAGGTCTCACCTTGGGGCTGTTTATCAGTCTTTGGTTACTGTGACTAGGCTTTTGGGCTAATCTTTCAGACCTAAATTGGGTATGAAGAGTTAATAGAATAAGGAAGCATCATCCTAACCACTGATACAATATAAGACACAGTATTGCATTGATTAATGCCGATTTTTGTGCTCGCTTCGGCAGCACATATACTAAGATGAATGCTGATTTTAGAACAACTTTGGCTAACAAATGAGGTGGTAAACTTGGAGGTAAAGTGATTTGCCTGCGGAGGTCACTACAGGTAAAACACTCTGTCCACTGCCTACGTGGTCCTTGTCATCCATTCTCAGGGACAGTCTTTCTTCCAGTCAGAACCTGCTCTTAGGGAAGGGGTTTTGGATATATGTGTTATCCCCCTAAGAGACACTTGCATTTTAATCTGTTCATTTATTCAGTCAACAAGCAACATTTGTTCATTCTGAGCAAGTCATCGTGAGAGCTGGAGAATGCTGCAGTAAACAAAACGGGCACGTTTTCCCCGTGTGAGACATTGAAATCCACAAGAGTAATTGAGGAAAAGATCACAAAGGGGGAAGAATGAAGATGGTGTGAAGGGATACAATACTGGATTCTAGTTTTGACTCGGTGGCCAGAGAATGCCGTTTTGAGGAATAATATTTAGGTTGTTACTTAAAGTAGATCCAAATGTCCATTAAGCAAAGGAGTGTGTGAGTGGTAGAATGTCCCTTTAAGACATGGGAATGCTGGCAGGAGAGCCCCTGGAGATAATGTGTGTCATGTACTGGTTTGCTTTCACTTTTCATGGGTGTGTGTCTGAGGCACACACACACTGAGGGTGCCTGGGTGGCTGAGTGGGTTAAAGCCTCTGCCTTCGGCTCAGGTCATAATACCAGGGTTCTGGGATCGAGCCCCGCATTGGGCTCTATGTTCCTTGGGGAGCCTGCTTCCTCCTCTCTCTCTGCCTGCCTCTCTGCCTACTTATGATCTGTGTGTGTCAAATAAGTAAATAAAAAAAAAAAAAAAAAAAAAAACCTCCCACTGGAGAGAGGCACTTTTCACTCAGAATTGCATGCTTGTCACTTTCCAGAACTTTCAGGGGTGGTAAAAGGGGACACTTTTCTATGCAATCTGTACCCCAAATTGGAAATACACTTCACTGCCTTCTCAGGAACTGGAGTCCATATATAAGAAAGGATATGTCAAATAGTGGGAATACCGAAGCATGGGTAAGGCACATTGGTAACTCAAACTGGAATATTATTAGGACTTGAACTTGAGGCTAATGGCTTCTAGGTATTACCGCAGGCAACCCCAAGGTGAACATTGTAACTGAATGAATCAGGTCTAGACCTATCATAAGGCTGCTTGACTTTTTTTTTTTCTTTAAGATTTTATTTATTTATTTGACAGACAGAGATCACAAGTAGGGAGAGAGGCAGGCAGAGAGAAAGGAGGAAGCAGGCTCCCCACCGAGCAGAGAGCCTGATGCGGGGCTCAATCCCAGGACTCTGGGACCATGACCTGAGCTGAAGGCAGAGGCTTTAACCCACTGAGCCACCCAGGCGCCCCTGCTTGACTTATTTTTATGTACTAGCAACAGCAACGTCATGCATAGACTATAGAAGGAGTCTTATTTGGGCTTCCCAAATCTCCCAAAGAAGATAGCTGCCCGGCTTTGGAAACTTTCTATCAGAAGTTGCACATGCCAAAGCAAGAAGATGTGGCTACTTCAGGAAGAGATTGGAGCAGAGAGAGAACGTAATGAGTGAATTAAGAAGCCTACACTATTCAAAGAATCTAATAAGTAGTCAATAGGTAAGGGATCATTAAGGTACTGGTTATCTTCTCCGAAAGGCTTTTGCGTTTCATTACATAGGCTATAGGAGGACCATTTGGAGGTTCTGAGATTTTAACTGGAGAACATGTGTCATCAAGTCACTTTTGGCCTCAAACAGATTTGAGCCTTCTGGGGTTTCATATTTCTGCTCTCTAATCAATTTTGTTCTGTGCCTTAATCTCTTCTTACCAGTTTTGTGTTTTCTCCTTAAGTGCAGTTGAAATCACACCCCAATCTCTGCAAAGAAGGGTTTTGTTTTCTTTTCACTCCCACGCTCCCCATACCTCTTAACTGAAATATTGCACATTGTTGCCACCAAAGGATTAATTTTTCATGCCTGACAATTCAGCAGATAATATTATTTCTTTGTAACAAGTGAAAGGTAGTTTGTTATGGGATCAGACCTCCAGCATCTGCTGGCCACTGGCATGTGAAATGGAGTATTGTCAGCAGGGAGGGTCAGGAACCCCCCCCCCCCCACCAAGCCACTACCTCTGTTGGTCCAACAAGAGGACCCATCGTTTCTACTCATTGCCGTAGGGCCATTTAACAGAGTGACAGATCTCTGAGAAGGGCCAGAATGCAGTGACCTTCTTCTCTGATGCCATCAATCATGTGCAGTAGAGTTAGGTGGCAGTCCCATTGCACAGGCACGGTGAGCAGCCTCTGCTAATGGATTCTGGCACTGTGCTGTAGCCACCAGAGTCCGTGAACATGACAAAGCATTTGAGCTGTGTGAGTTAACAGGAAAAATCTACCCATGTGAATAACCCATGTTTTTCTCCCCTCGACTGCAAAGAGTTTGCTAATTTCCTAAGCACAAAGCAAGTTTAATTAAAGCCAGCGGAGCAGGGGAATGCCACAGTCGAATGCATTTTTATGTAGCTCACATCGTGGGAGCCAGGCAAAATATGAAATGTGATGATACAAGCTTTGTTTGGTAAACAGTCTCACTCACTCCAGGCACTTCCCTCGATCCCTGGGGCACTTTAAAGTCTTTACTGAATACTGCTCCAACTCTTCCTCCTCCTCTTTATGGCCCCCAGTCTTTCTGATGTATTAACAATCACACTCTGCTTCCAAGAAACATAAGGTAGAAGTAAAATTCAACAGGGGAAGTGCCTCTGCGCTTGCCTTTGGCGCGACTCTGGGCTGTGTCTGTTCCAGCAGCTCCCTTCCGGCCTGCTCCAGTAGAGGGGTGATTTCACAGACGTGATTCAGGGTTCCCACATCTGTTTTGGTGCCTGTGCAGCCACGCTTGTCCATTTGCAGAGAGGTCTCCCCCCCCTCCCCCACCTGCCGCCCCAGCGCTACCTGTCCCTCTGGAGAGAAATGCCTTTTTTAAGGTTAGAAAACAATAAAGTGAATTTATGCTTATTCTAATAGGACTCCGGTGAATAGCCTGGCTTGAAAAGAGAACATATAATGGAAGTTTCCATTTCTTATCCTCTTACTTTATATTCTATACTATTTATTTCTATCATTAATTTTATTTTCTATTATTAATACCATTGCATCGCATACGAACTCAGACTTTTGATTAATCATGTATTTTTTGTTGGATGTGGAAGTGAGCAGATTTTTACACATCCAGGCTGTATTCAGACACCAGCTAACTCAGACATTGATGAGTTCAGTTTTCAGCAAATATTTACTGAAGGCCAGTCAGGTGCCAGGCACATTCTAGACCCTTGAGATTTGGCAGTTACTATAGATGTTCATGGAGCTGATGTTCTAGTTAGGAGAGACAGATGGTAAACGAAGAATAAGTCCTATGAAGGGAAATGAAATGAACAAATGTGACAGAAGCCCTGAGTTCGAAGGTTGTAAGAAGTCTGGGCAGACACAGCCTCTCGGCAAAGATGGTATATTCGTAAAGATTTAATGAGGTGTGGGATAGAGCCACAGATGTATCTGGAGGAAGCACTGTCCAAGTAGAAACATCAGTTCTGGGCCCAAGGCAGGAATACTCCAGCCAGGCTCCAGTTCTGGGACCTGCATGAAGGCTAGTGGGCCTGCTCAGAGTGACTGTCACGGTGAAGGTTCCTATGTTAAAGTCCTAAACCCCCGTGCCTCAGAATGTGGCTGTATCTAGAGATAAAGTTTTTAAGTTTTTTATTTACTTATTTATTTAGAGAGAGAGCACAGGGGGTGGGGAGGGAGAGGAAGAGAGAATCTCAAATAGTCTCCCCGCTGAGCAAAGAGCCAGGTGCAGGGTCTCCGTCCCACGACCCTTAGATCTTGCTGAAATCATGAGTCAGACGTTTAACCAGCTGAGCCACCCAGGAGCCCCTGGAGATGCGGTTTTTAAAATGGCAATTAAGGGCACCTAGGTGGCTCAGTGGGTTAAGCCTCTGCCTTCAGCTCAGGTCATGATCTTAGGGTCCTGGGATCGAGTCCCACATCAGGCTCTCTCCTTAGCGGGGAGCTTGCTTCCTCCCTCTCTCTGCCTGCCTCTCTGCCTACTTGTGATCTCTCTATCAAATAAATAAATGAAATCTTTAAAAAATGAAATAAAAAAGGAATTAGGGTAAAATGGGATCATTAGGATGAGTTCTGATCCAATACGACTAGTATCCTTATAAGAAGAGGAGATAAGGACAGAGATGAAAGCACAGGGAAGACAATGCGTAGAAGAAAAGAGCCTATGGGCCAAGGAGGGAGGCCTCAGGAAAAAAGCAACCTTTTTGATATCTGGATCTCAGACTTTTAGACTTGGTAACTGCAAGAAAATAAATTTCTGTTGTGGAAGCCATGCAGCCTGGGGTGCTTTGTTGTGGTTGTATTAGCAGATGAACAGGACAGGGAAAGGGTTATGCAGTAGGAAATGAGATCTGAGAGTGAGAGGAGCATGTGTCAATCAGACCCTGTGAGCCATCATCTACTCGGACTTGCCTTCTTCCTCTAAGTGAGATGGCGTGCCCTTGGAGGGTTTTGATGGAGGGGGCGTCCTGCTTTCACTTTCATTCCAAAAGGGCCTCCGGGCTGCTACATTGTGAACAGAGTATAAAGGGGGCTGGGGTGGAAGCAGAAAAACCATTGAGGAGCCTAAATCATACGGTTGAGAAATGTTGGTGTCTTGGACCAGATGCTAGTTGGGGCCATGATGAGAAGTCCCATTCTGAATATACATTGAAAGCAGGGCTAATAAGAGGGACTGATGGGTTGGTTGAGGCATGTGAGAGAGGAAAAGGTCTATCATTCAAGGACGTCACCCACACAGATCATGAGAGGCACACAGTGCAGACACAGCATGGAGCTTATGGGAGATGGTCTTACAAGCAGAGAATTATCAGAACAACCCAGAGTTCCCTGGAGCCTTATTCCACAACATGGGGCAAACCTCTATGTTTTGTAAGTGCCAGGGTTCCAGCAGAAAGATTCCACCTCAGCCAATAGGGTGGATGTGAACTCAGAGTTCTGAAAGAGAAAGGGGCATGACCCCACAGCTCTTCTCCTCTTTATAGGCAAAAAAGGCAAGGGAATGCACAGTGACTTAGAATGCTAAGTAACAGGCACTGTGTGAAAGAATTTCCTGGCCAGGAACAATGCTAGAGGTTGTATATGCAGAAGGCCAAGGCGTGCAGTTAAGGGCCTGGAGGCAGCCTTGCATGCTGGCAAAGGTAACAGCAGGTAAAGAGGCATCTTTTCACAGCCTGGTTCAATCCCAGTGAGCTGGCTGTCTGCTCAACTACCAAAAGTTGGAAGGAAATGAGCCATCAGGTCCAACTGAATTTGTATCTTAGCAGAGTCAAGCATGAGCCAAGGGTTTTGTTCTTAGGAATATAAATATAAATTTATATCTGGAAATGAAACAAGATGGGATCAGGAGGGAGACAAACCATAAGAGACCCTTAATGTCACAAAACAAATTGAGGGTTGCCGGGGGAGGGGGCTGGAAGAGGGTGGTGGGTTATGGACATTGGGGAGGGTATGTGAGTGCTGTGAAGTGTGTAAACCTGGCGATTCACAGAACTGTACCCCTGGGGCTAATAATATATTATATGTTTATAAAAAAATTTAAAAAGGGGGAAAAAAGAAAAAAAATAAATTTATATTTAGTATTGGATCAAGATTTAATATAAATTTGGTATGGATCAAGGTTTGTTTTGGATTGGTAGATGTAAAATAGCAGTCCTGGCATCCAAGTAGGAATGGCAAGAAGGGAGTTTGATAAAAGAGTTTATAGACTTAGGGGAACGGTTTGAGTTGGAGATGAAATTTGGGGTCACCGGCATAGAGATGGTATTCAAGTCATAAGATGTTGGAAGAATCATCACAGAAATGTGTGTGGATAAAGGAAACAAGAAGAAACAGTGATCCATGGTGTGTAGGATGGAGGGTCTGGTATTGACCCTTGACTTTCCAGTGTGTGTCATAGGTGACCTTGACAAGAGCAGGTTCAGAAGAGCAGTGGGGGAGGGAACTTAGTGGAGAGAGTTTATGAAACAGGAGGAAAATACCTCCTGACACGGAGTACAGAGAACTCCTTCTAGGAGTTTTGCTAGAGAGAAGCAGAGCAATGGAGTGGTAGCCAGTGAGGAAATGTGCCAAGAGATGTTCTATATGTGTTTGCACGATGATTACCACAATCCAGCAGAGAAAGGGGAAAGAAATGATGATGGAGAAGAGGGAGTGGCCATTGCTGAATCGGTAATCTGTGCAGAAATGGAGAAACATGGATACATCACCCATGTCCAGAAATGTGCATCTCTAGAAGCTGATCTAATGATCAGTCTCACTTAGTGTGGGTGGAAAGAAAAACAACTTTTAACAACATTGATATCATTTATCAAATAAACTAGATTGGCCTTTTTAAAAATATCAGAATGATTGCTTTTTTTTTTTTTAAACAAGTGATAGTTTAATAATCGGAATGGATATAGTATAATAGTTAGAAGCACAGCTCAGGAACTAACAGCTTAGTCTGTACTTCTTTGTAACTGGGCACTGAGAAAGTTATGTACTCCCTGCCTCAGTTTACTTTCCTCTAAAAGGACATCATAAAAACTATCTCATATGATATATGAAAAACATTTAAAATAGAGAATGAGCCATAGCAAGCTCTCATTACATTTAATTACTAATATTTGGTGTTTGAGGCACAGAGTGGGGTTTGGGATAGGTCCAAGGTGTACAAGGATGAATAAAACAACAAAGCAGATTAAGAAATGGAAGAATCAAAGAGAAGCCAGCTCAAAGGTGTAAGTTGTGATTGCTCACAATAATTCTGTCTTTTGGCCATGAGATATTAATCCCAAGGTGGAGAGATTCACCTGATCCGGACTCTGCTGATGAGACTCTCCCTCTGAAGTTAAAAATCTGGAATGGAAATTAGGGATGTCAGGCTGTTGGAGAAGACTTTGTATGACACAGGACCCCAGAAAGATGGTTTCTCGGCTTCCACTGTGGAGTTTCTCAAAGCTGCTCTAGATCTTCTGCTTCAGGAAACTTAATTCAGCTTTCCCTTGACTCTGCGCATCATCCCAGCAAGGAAGCTTTTGTTTGCAGAAGCCAAAGCCAAATATTTTCCTTTCTGACGTCTACAAAGCTCCTTCACTTACACATTCACTGTTGTACACTTTAATTTGGACATTGTAGTCTGGGTCAGGTAATTACCTGTCTGTGACAGGTAATTCCTGTCACAGGCAATTATATCTCATTTTAATGCTAACTAAACTCTAAACATAAGAAAGAAGCTGACTCACTTGAAGGTCCTCAAGAAACCCAATTACTTAATTCATCAGGTTCTCTTTGCTATCATTTTCTGTGTGAGAACCTTTCAGTAGTCTGTTAAAACTGTGACCATGAATTGGATCAGCATTTTACCATGTCCTCCTACACAGATGGTATTAGGCATAGTTTTCTAGAATATGGAAATTCCTCCAGAATTTTATCATTGATTTTATTTTATTTTTTAAAGATTTTATTTATTTGACAGTAGAGATAACAAGTAGGCGGAGAGAGAGGAAGGGAAGCAGGCTCCCTGCTGAGCAGAGAGCCTGATGTAGGGCTCGATCCCAGGATCCTGAGATCATGACCTGAGCCGAAGGCAGAGGCTTTAACCCACTGAACCACCCAGGCGCCCCTTATCGTTGATTTTAAAATGCATTAAAACTCCATCAGAGTAACGCCTTGCTGACCGTGTGCTGATGAAGTTCAAGATCTGCTTTCCAATAACAGGCAGCCTGAATCACCTCTAATCTGGTGATCTACCTACATCTGTACCCTTTCTGTCAAGTCTTCCTCCTGTTCCATGAATTAAGTGCACCTGCTTCTGTCATAGGCAACCTCGCCTCTGATTTCTAATTCCTCTCTCTTTCTCAAGGATTTCTCACATATAATCATACTTTTTTTTCCCCTCTTAAATCATTAATGTTTCCCTTTCTCTTATTAAATTACTCCCCTGAGCATTAAAACATGCCTAGAAATTTCCATTTAAGAAATACTAATAGCTTCCCTTGGTCTCATATTGTCCCTCTGGCTATGACAGGACTCTTTTAACTTGGCTTCACGGCAGCTTTTCCTAGAAAATTGTTGACAGTCACTTTCTCCACTTTCTCATGCTAACCTCCATTTTTTCCCCTAGTGCACTCAGTCTGGGTTTCTGTTTGTATAATTCTTGGATAGTTGCTCTTGTTAATGTCACTAATGAATTCCATGATGCCAAACCTAGTCGTCCCCTTCCTTCCCATATGACCCATCGGTAGCCATATGATATAATTAATCTACATTTTTTCTTGGCTTTCAAAATATGCATTCACCTGGCTTCCCTCCATCCTTATTGTTGCTCCTGATTAGTTTCTAAATCCAGTGGCTCATAGAGCTCACTGCAAGATTGTTTCTTCTTTCTCTCTAGACATTCTCACTCAAGACACTCTTGTTCTCTAGATAGCATCAGTTAGCTCCATGGTTTAAAGTATATTTTTATGGTCTCCTCATTTGTTTTTTCTATCACGAGTTATCCCTTAATTTCAGACTGTCATGTGTAATTGCAACTTGTCATCTTTTCTCACATGTTGAGTTGGTATTGCAAATTTAACGCGATTAAAACAAAACTCTATCATCACCCTGTCTCCACCAGTTCCTCAGTCAAAATTCTCACCTTCCTCCCTCATCTTCATATCATGTAATGAATAAGGATTAATTTACTCTGTTACTCGAAGCAGCAACCCAAGAATCATCCTGGAGCCTTCCTCCAAGCACAGCTTACCATTCACTATGAAGTCCTGTTAATTTTACTTCCAAAATGGGTTATTTCTCTCCATCTCCATTCCTACTACTCTATCTCATGGATGACTCCAAATCTCCTTTAACTGGCCTCCAGACTTCCATTCTTAACCTTTTTTTGTTTGTTGTGTGGAGTTATTAGTAAGTTAAAAATAAAATTATTTCAAATCATGTGACCTCCGTCTCTTAAAATCTCTCAAACATCTCTCACTGTACAGAGAATGAAATTCAAACTTTATACTATAAAGTGATGAGGAGTGTGTTCTTGGGATTCTCCTGAGAAACAGAACCACTAGTAGATAGATAGTTAAATAGGTAGATAGAGAGATAGAGAGATAATATAGATAGGGACCTAGATATAGGTATGTTAGAGGAGATTTATTACGAGAATTGGTTCACACAATTATGGAGGCTGGAGAGTCCCACAGTCTGCCATCTGCAGAATGAAGACCCAAGGAGGCTGGTGGTACAATGCAGTCTGGGTCTGGAGGTCTGAGAAAAAGGACCTCTGGGACATAAGGGCAAGAGACCTGGATATCCCAGCTTGAAGAGAGAAAGGGAGAGTTCACTCTTCCTCACTAATTTTTGGGTTCAATTTGGGCCCTTCAGGGATTGGTGGGTGACCATGCACATTTGTGCTTCTTTACTCAGTCTCCTGATTTTAACTGTTGATCTTTTCTGGAAACATCCTCTCAGCCACACCCAGAAACAATGTTTTACCAAGTATCTGGGCATCCCTTAGCCCAATCAGGTTGACAGATAAGATTAACCGCTACAAAGTGCCTTCTGCCTTGTGTTCTGCTACTCTTTCCCTGGCTCACCTTGCCAGAGCTATTCCTGTCTGCTTTCTGTTCCTTGACTGTGCTGTGAACTTTCTTGCTTGGGGCTTTTGTAGTTATGATTCTCTCTGCCTGAAAACAATTTTTCCCAGATCTGCAAATGTGCCTGCTTCTTGCCAGTAAGATCTCCGCATGAAGAGGACCTCATTGGAAAAGCCTACCTGACCACCCCACTCTACTTGACGAAGCCCCTAGACCCTAGGCATTCAGTATCCCATCTTCCTGTTTTAATTTCTTATAGCACCCATCACTACTTGATGTTTTCTTTTTGATTTATTAGTTGTAATATTTCCCACACCCAGCTAGAGTGTATGCCTTAAAAGAACATAGACCATGTCTGTCTTGTTCTCAGATAAATTCTCAGAATCTTCGATGTTGTCTGAGATATCATAACCACCCAATATATTTTTATTGAATGAATATTTGAATGAAGGAATTCTCAGTGCCAGGAGAAAGAGGCACTAATAGCTTCAATTGCTAATTGCTAATTGCAGGAGTATATTATTCCTCCACCACTGGGGTGAAAAACAACTTTTTAAAAGTATATTAATGATCTTCTTATGTATTGTACTTTTTGCATGTTTTTTATTTGTTTCCAGGCTTTGGAGCAAAAAAAAAAAAAAAAAAAAAAAATGTTTCCTTTTCTCTGTAAGTCAGAGATCTGAGCCTACCCACCTAAAACCCATTTTATTATGTAGTTGAAAAATTACATTGGAATTTCCCTGGTGGAACTGAGTAAAATTAACTTAGTTGTATGTCACACATGCACACACAGACAATGCAAAATTTTGTACTTGCACATTTCATATGAATGAAACCAAATGAGTAAAATGTTACAATGGCAGCACTTAGATCAAACAAAAACATTATCATACGGAGTTTATCTTTGTATCATTTTTTGGTCTTAGAGAATGTTTGTTTCATTAAATTCTTAAGAATAGTTGTACTCTAAGTAATTTTCCAATCTGTTCCTTATTTGGCAAACAAATTGAAATGGAGTTAGATATGCTCCTCTGTAAAGCAACAAGGGATTTCTAAATTTTCATTTATTGGCTTCAAGAAAGCAAAATTCTTCCCTATTCTCTTCCTTCCTTCCCAGCCCCTCTTTCCTAACATCTCATTCCTACCTTCAAGCAACACTTGACTCTAGATACCCATTTGTCCATTGGCCCCAGCTTAGAGCCTGTGGCATGTTCAGTTATGCTAAAGAAAGTGTGTTACCATTTCAAAGCTTGACATAAGACAACGTGCTTCTTTCTCATACAGAGTTCACTACAAAGCAGGGTGACTGTCCAGAAAGCTGTCCTCCATGTATCTACTTCAGCCTATGCTTCTACCGTCTCAGTAACAGTACTTTTAGGTCACTGAGACAGGAGAGAGACCACCACAGAGGCATACCCTGTCTATCCTATGATTTGTCTTGAAAGTGACACACACCATGTTTTCCTCCAGCGACTTGACCCTAACCAAGCACCTGCTCCACCTAGCCACTAGTATATCTTGCCCTGGGTCCAGGAAAAAAAGGAAAAAACAATTGAACTAGTGTTGACTACTAAGTCTTCCTGCTGAGTCCTTCCAGTTTTCTCTTTTCTTCTTGCTCCGAGCCTCTTACGCTTGCCTGTTCTGGTTCAGCTCTTGGTGGGCCATTGCATTTTCACTCTGCTTCCTCTCTTCCATGCTCCTAAAACTTCAGTGGTGATCTCCCCTTATCTACAGTGTCGCTTTCTGCAGTGTCAGTGACCTGCAGTCAGCTGTGGTCCAGAAGCAGATGACCCCTCCCCGACTTACCGTCAGAAGGTCAATAGTAGCCTCTCTACTGTCACAATGCCTATGCCATTCCCCTCACTTCATGTCACCACATAAGCCATTTATTGTCTCACATCCTCGAAAGAAGGATATGTACAACACAGGAAGGTGTTTTGAGGGAAAGAGAGAGACCATATTCACTTAACTTTTATTACAGCATATTGTTATAGTTGTTCTATTAGGACTGAATCTTTTTCTGTGCCTGATTTATAAATTATACTTTATCGCAGGTATGCTTGTAGAGGAAAAAACAAAACAAAACATGGTTTATCTAGGATTTGGTACTATCCACGGTTTCAAGCATCCAGTGGGAATCTTGGAATGTTTTGTCCTGAAGATAACTGGGAACTGCTGTGTCCACTATGGCCACTAGGCTGTAAGTCTTACAAGGCTGAGAACATTTGTCTGTTTTATTGATCAGTCTTTTCCCCGCACCTAGCACCATGTCTGTAGAAGAACCTCTCAGCAGAAGTTGCTTAAATTACTGAAGAAATGTGTCTTCTTTATTTGACATTGCCTGATAATAAAATAATATAGACTCATTTGTTTGTTAAATTATTAAACACCTCAAACTTCTGCTGAAGCACTCATCTGCTGCTCCAATGTAAGTGAAAGGCACACAGATTGTAAGAAAAAAAGCTGTGACCTGGCGTTTTGTCCTTACGTGATTTTTCTTTGAGTGGAGGTTGGTATGTAGAATGGCATGTGTCTTTGGTGCTACCTGTCTCAGCTGTGCAGGCTCTACTTTTGTTATCCCCAAGGGGCCTGAAATAGTATCTACTTGATGTGCAGAAGCCCTGGTTTTGTCCACCCCAGAAAGGATTTAGGATGCTTGGGAAAGCAGTCTTGAGTCTAATACTGTGCATTCCATCCCCCGATGGAATACCTCCCTGCTTGTTCTCCGCCTTCAGCCTCTGGCCTGTCAAGTGTCTCCAGTTACCTCCACGTGTTTTGAATCCATAATTTTCAACATAAAGTTAAAATGTCCTTCATTTTAAGTTGGGAAAAATGAACGAAGCACAACTGCATAGGATATCCCACCACTCAAAGGGCAGCAGGTGTGGATTCTAAGTCTTAATGGCATTTCTCCAGTCCCTATGTTTGGAAGGCAGAATCCCAGTTAAGCACCTTGGTATTCCTGGATCACAATCTGTAGACATTGAAAAGCAAAATCTTCACAGGAAGGTCTAACGAAGAAGGGACACAGGTCAGAAATACAAAGGAAAAATGAGAAATAATGATTTTTGTTGAGACTATCCCTCTACCGATAAAAGGTGTTTTTCAACATTTCTTTACATGTCTGTGCATGGGTGCATGTAAAACACCAACAGATTATCTATCTCCTTAGCTTCAGTGTACACCTAAAGCTGTTAAATTTTAAATTCATTTTTTAAAAGCTCCGTATTCTCCATTTTCTTAGTAAGTCTTCCTGACATGAGCTAATCAAAGCAAGCAGAAAGCAACTTAATACACCCTCCTAATGCAAATTTCATCTCCTATTTCCATTTTTCGCTTCTGCCCACTTCACCCTCCCCTGTGCCTTAATATAAATGAGGTAAGAATAGGATTTCAGAGTGAGCCTCAGTAACCAGCCATTGCCTCTCCCAAGTTTAAGGCACTAAAGTGTTTTAGAAGCACCAGCTGAACTACAGTGGAAAAAATCAATAAGACTCAGGCACTTGATACGGCGCCTTCATATTCTTATGCTTCAAGTGAGAACTTCAGAGAGTTGAGAAGGTACCCATCACCCCTCCTCTCTCAGGGCTAACCAAATTTGCCGTCCTCATATGGCCCCCGTATACTTTTGGGGGAAATGCACAAGATCCACTGATTCTCTGAGTTTCTATTCTACTCTGAACTCAAGAATCAATGTTTATTTTTATTTTTATTTTTTTTAAAGATTTTATTTATTTATTTGACAGAGAGAAATCACAAGTAGTCGGAGAGGCAGGCAGAGAGAGAGATAGGAGGAAGCAGGCTCCCCGCTGAGCAGAGAGCCTCATGCGGGACTCGATCCCAGGACCCTGAGATCATGACCTGAGCGGAAGGCAGCAGCTTAACCCACTGAGCCACCCAGGCGCCCAAGAATCAATGTTTAGATAAAGATGTGGGCTTCCCCCCCCACTTTTTGTTCCCATTTTCAACTGGAATATTAAAATTCTGAGATGCCAGTAACACCCTGATGGGTTAGGGACTTCAATCAGCTGAAAACTTCAAATTATAATTTAGCTCCAGATTCTCTATGGAAACCATGGCCCAAGATAGTGAATTTTGACACTATGGTGGGGGGAGGGTGGATTTTGACCCAGGGAAGCTGGGGAAGTCTAAGGAATGAGAAAAAGGACTCTAAAAGAGAATTAGGTAGGACTGAGTGCTGTCAGACTATCCTCTTTGGAAACTAAACTTTGCTCTGAAAGGAGACACTCTCTTAGTTACTGGACAGAATACAAAACTACCCTCTGCTGCAGAGGGAGAAATGTCTCCATCTTTCAAGACTTTTTGCCACACAAGCATCCTTGGAAATACGGTATTTGGCTAAAAGGGAAATTAGTGCCTCTGCTCCCAACATTTGATGAAACATGAAAGATCAGTGGAAAATTGTCTCCCAATAAGTATGTGCAGCCTCTGAAAGAGATCTCATTGGGCACAACTATATTTAAGTATTTTTCCTATATTTCCATTATTATTATTTTTTTTTGAAATCAGGATACCTGCACACACACACTTACATACACCTATGCACATAAACACAGATTTCTTTCACTGTGATATACCTGCCTTTAGCCCACCATAGTTTAAAATCAGGGTTGGCTGAGAAAATGTATTCCCTCTTTCCCTGATTGTTAAAGTTCTATACAGACTTAGACCGTCTAGTTAAAGTACCTTCAGTTCTTTGCAGTATAGTGATTATTTTTTTTTTAATTTTCAGCATAATTTTAATTTTTCACCACACCCAGTGCTCCATGCAATCCGTGCCCTCTCTAATACCCACCACCTGGTTCCCCCAACCTCCCACCCCCTGCCCCTTCAAAACCCTCAGATTGTTTTTCAGGGTCCATAGTCTCTCATGGTTCACCTCCCCTTCCAATTTCCCTCAACTCCCTTCTCCTCTCTATCTCCCCTTGTCCTCCATGCTATTTGTTATGCTCCACAAATAAGCGAAACCATATGATAATTGACTCTCTCTGCTTGACTTATTTCACTCAGCATAATCTCTTCCAGTCCCATCCATGTTGCTACAAAAGTTGGGTATTCATCCTTTCTGATGGAGGCAGAATACTCCATAGTGTATATGGACCACATCTTCCTTATCCATTCGTCCGTTGAAGGGCATCTTGGTTCTTTCCACAGTTTGGCAACCATCGCCATTGCTGCTATAAACATTGGGGTACAGATGGCCCTTCTTTTCACGACATCTGTATCTTTGGGGTAAATACCCAGGAGTGCAATGGCAGGGTCATAGGGAAGCTCTATTTTTAATTTCTTGTGTGTAGTGATTTTTAAAAGTCACATGTAGAGGTATGATTGACATGTAAAATATTGTATGTATTTAACATATTTAATGACATATTTAATGTATACAGCTCAGTGACTTTGGGGATAAGTCACTACCTTCAAGGCCATAAAACTCTGTCCATCATCTCCCAGAGTTTCCTCTGGCCCCTTTATGATGATGGTGATGATTATGATGACAATGATTATTAACATAAGACCTTCTCTTTTAATAAATTTTAAATATACAGTGCAGTATTATTAGCTGTAGAAATGATGCTGTTTAGTAGATCTCCAGAACTTTTTTATCCTGTATAATTGAAACTGTACCCTTTTAATGATGACCTCTCCCGTTATACCCTCCCCCAAGCCTCTGGCAACCACCATTCTCGTATCTGCTTTTATTTGACTAGAATTTGACTATTTTTGATTCCACATAAAACTGAGATCATATATATTTGTCTTTCTGTATCTGGCTTATTTAGCTTAGCATAGTGTTCTCTGGGTTCATCCATGTCATGAATGACAGAACATCTTTCTTTCTTTAAGGCTGAATAATATTCCCTTATTTTGCATATACAACATTTTCTTTATCTATTACTCTGTTAGTAGACATTTAAGTTGTTTCTGTACCTTGGATATTGTGAATAATACTGCAATAAACATGGGAATGCAGGTATCTTTACACGATCCTGATTAAAATTCCTTTACATAAATACCCAGTAGTGGGATTGCTGGTCTTATGGTGGTTTTATGGTGGTTTTATTTTTAATTTTTTGAGGAACTTCTGTACTGTTTTCCAGAGTAGCTTCACCAATTTACAGTTGTATCAGTAGTACACAAGGGCTACTTTTCTCTGCAGCCTTGCCAACACTTATTTGTTATTTTTAAAATAATAACTATCCTAAAATGTGTGAGGGGATATCTCATCTTGTTTTTTTGCATTACTCTGGTGATTAGTGATGTTGAGCAACTTTTCATATTAACTATTGGTGTCACCACCCTACTTAGGAATTTATGTAATGGTGAGGAGCCCTTCTCAGACAAAGGCAAACACAAAGATGATATTATATATAATATTAGAGATTACAGACTCTAAGAATCCCATTCACAGGCGCATTCAGCTCAACATCATTGGTTTTGTTAAGAAGAAAAAATACATGTAAGGAAATCTAGATTAATTGGCATTTTCTGAGAGTGTCTTGTTTGAATCTATGAATTTTATATATTTAACAGGAGGACAGCAACATGTGTTTCACCCTTCTATTTGAAATTATTTCTAAATAATAATAATATACTTTTATGCCTTTGATCATATCATTTTATTGGAGTTTCAGATTCTTTCCTTGGTGTTATATGCAGGAAATTGATTCTTCATGTAGGAATATTGAATTACTTATGCATATTTTGGGACAGGGATCACAGGGAGATAAAATATTACAGGGGTTATAATGTTAATTGAACAAGTAGTATATGTCAAACATTGTGCTAGGTGTTAACAAAACTGTAAGCTAATTAGCTAATTGTGTTCCTATGTAACACCAAAAGAAACTGCATGACAGATATTAAGGAATTCAACCAAAGTCATCATAGAATAAGAACAAAGGCTGTCTTGGAGCACATTTCTCTCTGTACATAGTATCTGTACATAGCTGGAGAACTGAGCAAGCTAATAGTAGTGGTTGGTAGCACAAACTCCAGAAGAGGGCATGTGTATAGGAGTGAGGCATCTTACCACCTTCTCTGTCCCTGTTGGGTTTTAGTGAATGAAACCATGAGGTTGACTAGAACTGTAAGCTATAATCTGATGATGGCCAAGTGGAGGGCTTTAGATTGCAATTCTGTGCACTATAAGCTCATAAACAGAAGATGGCACTCTGAACCCAGGATTTACATTTGACCCTTCCTAGCCTTTTTATCTCTTCCCTCTGCAGCAGAAATTGTAATTATGCCCTTTCTGGCCACATCCACAGCTTAAGAAAGTCTCCATGTGCCCAGGTCCAATAGAGCCTGATTCAGTCCCTCCTTATTCTGACCAAGGCTGATTGGCCTAGAGGAAGGAATCTGACTAGGTTGGGCCAATGAGATTCTTTTTGTTGAGAAATAGGAGACAAAAACAAGCAAACAGAAACAAACAAACAAACAAAACGAAACAAAACAAAAACACTAACGAAGCATAGTTTGGTCAGAGTTGGATATGTTTGAGCTAATAGGTCATTGGACTCAAGGCCCAAGACCACCATTTAGATCAATCTCTATGCATCTATATACATAGGAGGGAAGAAGAGGGTTTGCTGAAAAAGAAAGTTGAAGAACATATTTATAGTGCTCTCTTTGTCAGGCATTGTTCAAATTATTTTTTCTGTGTTTACTCCCAACAGCAATTCTATTTATTTAAGAAGATAATGGAGGATCATAGGCTACATAACTTTCCTGAGTTCGCATAGCTAGTCAGTGGCAGATAAAGGATACACACCCAAACTAGATATATAAGACTGATGCTCTAGTCTCTGCCTAATTAGACAATCTAGTCCTTTCTAAGTCTTTGTGCTTGGGGATCCCCATAGCATCCAATATAATGACCTCTTCTCCGCTGACGCCCATCATGCTTTGCTAACCTAGCTCTTCTCTTGATTTCCTCCTCCTAAATCCAAAGGGTATGTGTTCCCAAGGTCCTGACTTATTCCTCCTCTCACCACTGCCTACATGATCTATATCTACTCTCTCCCGAAATGTTATCACTTTATGAGGCTATAAAGTTCTGGCATCCTATCTGCCTAGAACATTAGTTCTTGCCTCTGGATTTCAACATTTTGGGTCTATGGCTCCAACCATGTATATATTATTCATTATTCTATCCCCCAATCATCTATCATCTGCTTATTTTCCCAGGGGTGTTTGTTTTGGTTTCATGGCTAATCCTTTCACTAACCTCTAATCACTGTTCTTTAAAATCTCTGAAAAACTGGGCCCTGACCCCCTCGTTTCCTTGTCTCTTTATCTATACTATCCCATCTGTCTTGAATTTTTATTCTCAGTTTCTTTCTTTCTGCGAAACCTGACCCACCCTTCAAAGCTCAATTCAAATGTCATTTTTGTTTCTATGTAAATTTCTCTACGCAAGGAGGGCTTTTGTGTAAGCACCCCTAGTATTTCTTGGTATATGTTGCCCTCATTATTTTTGCTATATATATTTGTGTCCATATTTGCGTCGTGAACTGGAGCAAGTTCCTTGAGGATGAGGACTTTGTTAAAGCGGTGGCCATATCCCCCACTGTGCTTAGCATAATGCATTACACATAATTGGTATTTTTTACTATGTACTTGGCTTAAAGTGACAGAACCTCATGGTAAGTGAAGTGAAAAAATTAAGGGGAAAAAAGGGAAGGAAGGAAGGAAGGAAGGAAAAAAATAAGTCAAAACCCAGCCAAGATTAAATATTTGTTGACACTATCTTGTCTTGGTGAATGAGTTCCATGTTTTAAAAAGTGAACATGTGGGGTGCCTGGGTGGCTCAGTGGGTTAAAGCCTCTGCCTTCGGCTCAGGTCATGATCTCAGGGTCCTGGAATCGAGTCCCGCATCGGGCTCTCTGCTCAGCAGGGAGTCTGCTTCCCCCCTTCTCTCTGCCTGCCTCTCTGCCTCCTTGTGACCTCTCTCTGTCAAATAAATACATAAAATCTTAAAAAAAAAAAAAAGTGAACATGCAAACACTGTGAACTTATGATTTTTCTGCTCAGGACCCAGATGGGACCTCATGCAACAGTACACCTGTAACAGCACTTCTTAACTGGCTATTGTACACTTGCACTGCATGAGCATTATGGAGACATATAGCTTCTGTGAATACTATTATGGGCACACCTACTGGGTATCACTGTGCTTTCAGTATTTGCCAGAATGAAGGTACCCCATGAGCCCGTCAATGAAGACTCATGAGAGATGTTTAAGTATATTTAGGAGTGGGCTGGGCAATGGTATGCTGAGTCCAAAGCCAACTGCCCATGCAGTCTTCACGCCCATGAAGAATCAAAGGAGTCTCACCCACTCCTGAGTCAGTTCCAGTGTCGTGGTCTGACTAGAGGGCTCTCTGGCAGATGTCAATGCATGCTGTAACCACCCAGCAATTTATAAAAGCCACCTGTAGCTGTTGCCTCCACCCTGCTACCAGGATTTTGTCCCAGACAATTCATCTATAAATAAACATTTCTCCTCTCACATCAGATCTGGAGGAGAAATTGAGCAAGCTTTAGCACAAAGGCTGTCTCTACAAATCAGATTGTTGAGTTTGGCCAGCAAAACCTCAGACGGTGAAACAAAAGCTTACTCCAGACACCTCAGTAGGAGTAAGGAGAGGGCTTGGGGACCAGATGCTCTAGTGCCCAAAGGCCCTGAGCCAAGCATTGCCTCGGCTTTGGTTGTGAGTTTTATCGGTACACCAAGCGCAAGCGCAAAGCAAGAAGGAATGTGTAGCTATGATGATCAGGACAATAACTTATGGGGCAACTGTGTGATAGAGGCAAGCATTACCCATGACGTGCATGCAAGGCCAGGAGTTCATGAAGTACGTGATCACCGCAGGTGCCTGTTTTTCTTCGAAATTTCAACATGCACTCCCTAGATGGAAATCTTCAGCCATGGGAAGAATCTGGCAGCTTTCAGCCAAGAAACTTCAAAGGAGGCTCATGGTTCCCAGCGCTCCTCCTTTGCTTTTCAATTAGTCTCATCCAGGGAGAGGTATACAAGTCAGATTTTTACCTATCCGGGCACTATGAATCCCCACATCAGATACACCTTGGAGGGACAAGAGAGTATTTAAATCTAGTGGCCCCTGCTATGTGTCTGTGGGACATTGCATGGCATCAAGAATGTGCCCATGTAGGGGTGCCTGGGTGGCTCAGTGGGTTCAAGCCTCTGCCTTTGGCTCAGGTCATGATCTCAGAGTCCTGGGATTGAGCCCCGCATCAGGCTCTCTGCTCGGGGAGGAGCCTGCTCTCCCCTACCCCACCCCAGCCCCTCCCTGCCTCTCTGCCTACTTGTGATCTCTCTCTGTCAAATTAAAAAAACAAAACAAAATGAAACAAACTAAAAGAAAAATAATGTGCTGGTGTGACTCGGTGACTGTAATTCCTTCATAAGGACGTGAGCCGGGACTGAGGCGCCCATGCTGTGTACGGACAACCTTCATCACTTCACAGATAATCACACTCTACTCCCAGGGCACCGGGAAGAAAGTAGAAGCAAGACCAGTTTAGGAAATCCAGGAAAGCCCCTTGACGGACTGGTCATGCCCGGTTCTTCTTAATGTTTAAGTTTCTGTTGTCTAAGAAGCTTAACCATGAGAATTTACTGCTCCTTAGTTAAGAATTTTACAATAGTCTTTAGTTCTCTAGCCAGGAGAACTTCACTGATTAGGTTAGATTTTGGTCTCTGATCCTCTATCATTTTCCCTCTTTGGCTTAAGCAGCGAGAGTGAAAATTACATAAAGCTTCCTAGTCATTTTTTTCCCCCCTCTCATATCAAATGATCCGAAATCGTCTTGATTTGTTACCCTCTCTGAAGTGTGAGTTGTAATTGATACTCCGTAGAAGGTCTCTAAATTGAGAACATGACTGAATGCCATTAGCTTCAAATGATCTGCTTCCTCAAATGATTTCAGTCTTAAGCAGAGGCGCCTCGGAAATTCTCAGGGTAAAAATGGTTCAGTGTTTTTTCTCTCCACGGTAGAGGGGCTCAATGAACGGCTGCTGGGCTGGTTTACAAAACCGATCTGCCACTGTGATTTTCTGGATGTTCAAGGGGAAACTGAGAGAATTTCAAAGATGGGTAAGGTGAATTTCAAGCGCTGGCTGTAAATTCTCAACTGAAATAGGAAAACCCGCATGGAACACATTTTATTTATTTGATTTTATTTTATTATTATTATTTAATTTCTTTTCAGCGTAACAGTATTCATTATTTTTGCACCATACCCAGTGCTCCATGCAATATGTGTCCTCCCCAATACCCACCATCTGGTTCCCCCAACCTCCCAACCCCCCCACCCCTTCAAAACCCTCAGGTTGTTTTCAGAGTCCAGAGTCTCTCATGGTTCATCTCCCCTTCCAATTTCCCTCAACTCCCTTCTCCTCTCCATCTCCCCATGTCCTCCATGTTATTTGTTATGCTCCAAAAATAAGTAAAACCATAAGATAATTGACTCTCTCTGCTTGACTTATTTCACTCAGCATAATCTCTTCCAGTCCTGTCCATGTTGCTACAAAAGTTGGGTATTCATCCTTTCTGATGGAGGCATAATACTCCATAGTGTATATGGACCACATCTTCCTTATCCATTCATCCGTTGAAGGGCATCTTGGTTCTTTCCACAGTTTGGTGACCGGGGCCATTGCTGCTATCAACACTGGGGTACAGATGACCCTTCTTTTCACGACATCTGTATCTTTGGGGTAAATACCCAGTAGTGCAATGGCAGGGTCATAGGGAAACTCTATTTTTAATTTCTTTAGGAATCTACAAGTTTTCCAAAGAGGCTGCACCAACTTGCATTCCCACCAACAGTGTAAGAGGGTTCCCCTTTCCCCAACTCCCCTCCAACACACATTGTTTCCTGTCTTGCTAATTTTGGCCATTCTAACTGGTGAAAGGTGGTATCTCAATGTAGTTTTAATTTGAATCTCCCTGATGGCTAGTGATGATGAACATTTTTTTCATGTGTCTGATAGCCATTTGTATGTCTTCTTTGGAGAAGTGTCTGTTCATATCTTCACATTTTTTGATATGATTATCTGTTTTTTGTGTGTTGAGTTTGAGGAATTCTTTATAGATCCTGGATATCAACCTTTTGTCTGTACTGTCATTTGCAAATATCTTCTCTCATTGGGTGGGTTGCCTCTTTGTTTTGTTTACTGTTTCTTTTGCTGTGCATTTTAAAAAAGGAAACTGATGCAGGCAGGAAGGGCGGGGAGGAGCTCCAAGGAGAGGGCGGGATGAAGGAAACAGGCATCTTTTTTAATACCCCAGGCACTGTGCTTGGCCCTAGAAAACACCATGGCATGAATCTTCTTGACACTCAGGGAGGGCAGCTGTTGTCACACCTCTCTTCAGATGAGGAGCATCGGGTCCAGAAAGGTAAAATACCTTCCTGAAGATCCCACAGGAATTCGGTAAAAGGGCGGGAAACCGAGTCCTGGCGTCCTAAACTCGAAATCCCAAACAATTCCACGTCATCTTCCTCCCTCCCTTTTAAAGACATTTTACCTTGAAGAAACTAGAATAATAGAATAATGATGCAGGAGGGTGTCTGGGTGGCTCAGTTGGTTAAGCAACTGCCTTCAGCTCAGGTCATGATCCTGGAGTAGATCAAGTCCCGCATCAGGCTGCCTGCTCAGCAGGGAGTTTGCTTCTCCCTCTGATCCCCCCCCTCAAATACATGAATAAATTTTTTTTTAAAGAATAACAATGCAGGTAGATTATTGACATGGCAAGTCACTGCTCTAGGACTCCTCACTACAACCTCTATTTGCTATCTCCCACACTAGCCTCCTTGAATCCTGCTGAACCAAGAGTCATTTACCTTGTCTCTCTCTTCTCCATCCTCTCTGAGAAAGACAGCTTTCTCTCACTTCCCTTTAACTTGATTTATTTATTTTTTTAAAAGATTTTATTTATTTATTTGACAGAGAGAGAGCACAAGTAGGCAGAGCAGCAGGCAGAGGGAGAAGGAGAAGGAGGCTCTCCCCTGAGCAGGGAACCGGATGCAGGGCTCCATCCCAGGACCCTGGGATCATGACCTGAGGGGAAGGCAGATGCCAACAACTGGGGCACCCAGGCGTCCCTCCCTTTAACTTTAAAATGCGCTTGAACGTTATCATCAAGAATACACTTTCATTCTCACCCCCCCCAATAGAAAAATAATCTGGTATAAATTGAAAAACAACAGGTCAGGTGGGGGCTTTTTTGTTGTTTCAATTCTGTTTTGTGTTTTACTTTATTATATAAAGTAAAATGAAACAGATTTTAATAGATTATTGAGGCAAAAAAAAAGTAGGTTTAAAATAATTTTTTTTTTTCATCAGCATGCCTGGACTCTCTTTGATTGCTAAACATATCTGGCCACTTCCTGGTTATTTTAACACTTATTTTTCACCTGAAAAGGGCAACTTTGTTCCCTCTCCCATAGCCTTCCAGATCTCCCCTGTCTCAGACTGAGATTGGCTTGAAAAGCACAGTTCTGAAATAGAGCAGGTCTATCCATAATGCCCATTAATGCCGTGTCCTCTAACCAGACAGCATCATTTATAACCTGAGAGTGAGGTCGGACAGCTCCATATCTGCAGCCTCAGCTCACCAATTTATGCAGCTGGAGCCAATGACTCAGGCAGTTAGAAATCTCCCAAGGAGCAGTAAACACACACACACACACACACACACACACACACACACACACGGGACTAGAAGTAGATAGAGGTGTTCATATCATAAGAATCAGATCAATGAGGGTATCACCAACTTGAAAAATAAAAATCCAGGAAAACAATCAGGTGAGGGCATGCTTTCATGTCTGAAGGACAAAAGAGAAATAAAATAATCCATAAGGTATTAGTGGTGGGCTTCTTTTTATTTTTTATTTTTTTAATTAACATAGAATGTATTACTAGCCCCAGGGGTACAGGTCTGTGAATCACCAGGTTTACACACTTCACAGCACTCACCATAGCACACACACCCCCCAATGTCCATAACCCCACCACCCTCTCCCGACACCCGCCCCCCCCAGCAACCCTCAGTTTGTTTTGTGAGATTAAGAGTCTCTTCTGGTTCGTCTCCCTCCCGATCCCATCTTGTTTCATTTATTCTTAGCGAAATAAGTCCATCGGAGAAAGACAACTCTCACATGATCTCCCTGACATGAGGAAGTGGAGATGTAACATGGGGGGTTGGGGAGTAGGAAAATAACAAATGGCGATGGGCTTCTTAAAGTAGGCTTTACTTCCTCTGACCATTCGGAGTCAGCATGTTCATTTACGTGGAATTCCTGCCCAACCAGGGGTTTGTACAAAACGAGTGCCTGATAAAATTGTGTCAAATTAATAAAGGGGGGGGGTGATGTACCATCGAGGGTTCACGGCTAGTTAGTCTCTGAGAGACGTTCAATATAGCAGTGAATGAGAGAAACCTTAAGTTACCCCCAAAGCAAAGTATTTGATGGAAATTAATAGCTGTAAATAACAATGCTCTGATCTGCTTCATAGGACAATATGCTTGAATGTGCTTGAAGCACAATGACTAATTAAGAAGGATTTGTTAAGGCAGAAAAGTGGGACCCAGGCTGTGGAAATTTTAATTACAGCTGACTAGACACCTACTACCATCTTTAGGGAAGATTCTTCTTTCCTTGACATACTCTATTGAGGCTTGGTGTTCTGGTTTCTTCATAAAGACTTAAATCTCTGAATAAAGGACTCTTCCAGGGGCACCTGGGTGGCTCAGTCGGTTAAGCGGCTGCTTTAAGCGCAGGTCGTCGTCCAGGAGTCCTAGGATCTAGTTCCATATCCGGCTCCCTGTTCAGCGGGGAGTCTGTCTCTCCCTCTCCTTCTGCCCCTCGTGTGTGTTCTCCCACTCACTTTTTCTCAAATAAATAAGATGCTTCAAAGAGTCTGCCAAAGGCTGAGCCAACATGAAAGACACTTAAACTGATTCTGAGATTTTTGAATCTCAGTTATGGTGGGAATAAAATCTTTAAGGTTTCCAAAAAGAAAAGATAAAACCTGAGACAAAAATGGTTTACCTACAAGGAAATGATACTTAGACCACCTTAGATTTTGTAGCTGCAACACAAAATGGGACCGACGGGAAAGCAGTGTCTGCCATGATAGGAAGAGGAATGAGGGTGGGACCTAGCTATTATGGCATTCAGTTGGAAGGGAAAATAAATGCATTTTTCAGACACGTAATGACTCATAAAACGTCCCTAAAAAAATGGACCATGTGCTCCAAAGGAGGAAAAATTTTCAAAAAGAGAAGGAAGTGACATATAGGGAATAGTAAAACTCAAATTTAAAAAACATGGAAGGAAAAGGTAGAGTTAGTAAGTGAAAATGGACTAAGGGTTCTGTTTTGTTTAAGGGTCAGGCATAGCTAGAAAACCATATTTGTTAATAAATGTTTATTAAATATTTAGGGGAAACTGAGAGAATAATTATAAGGAATGTGTAATTTCCAAAGCAGTAAGTAGTAAAAAGGAATGAATCAAAAGCTTTTTAATCCAGCAAACCTCTTAAATAGGGAAAAGGAAAGTAATAGTAAAAATATATGATCATAGTTAGCACATCACTAAACCTAATAAATCTGCTCAAATTAAATTTCCTCATGAAACTCCCGCATGCTTAAAAAAAAAAAAACTAACTATATGCTATTTCCTTGAGCCACACTATAAGGAAAATTATACCAAAAAAAGTTAAAAATAAAGAGTTGGGCAAAATCAGAACAGGAAAAATAAAGCAATAGTGGAAATATTAATAAGAGATAATTTAGTATTCATAGAAGAAAACAATAAATAGGAAAAGGTAGACTATTTTATATAGGTTAGAGCTAACGTTAGCCAAGCAATTTACGTGAGAGTTTCATTTAGCCCTTATGAAAAATTCTATAAAGTTGCTATTATCTTATTATCTTATTTTGCAGACTCATCTGTGGTAATTGGAAGGTTGGAGAATTTAAGAAATTTGTCCAAGATCACAAAACTGGTAAATGACAGAGGCAAAGCTTTGTGACTCCAAAGTTTATATAATTAATCATTGCATTATATTTTATTCAGAAAGAAAACTTGGAATTCTCTAAGAATACTGAGTTATTGCTTCTTCTGGAGCTGACTGGGTAGGGAAGAGTCTGTCACTCTGTCTTGATCCAGGCAGCAATAACTTACCAGCATGGAGGGTTTGCTCCCTCTTGGGGCACTGGTCTGCCATGTGTTGAGAGTCAGGTCTAAGGGAAGGAACTGTTGCCTTCCCCAGCCCTGCCAGGTCACATATGTCTGGAAGGTAGTGGAGGGGAACCGAGAGGGTGGTAGGCCATGAAAACGCTGCACACAGAGTTGTGGGGCTGGCCATGGTGCATGTGAATATCCCCATGCTGGAGGGACTGTGCTAACTGCCTGGCTCAGTTGGTAGAGCATATTACTCTTGATCTTGGGGTTGTGAGTTCAAGCCCTGCATTGGGCATGGAGCCTACCTGAAACAAAGCAAACCACCATAATGGAGGGAAAGAAAAGAAAAAGTGAGACAGAGAGACTGAAAAAATGAATATTTTATGCATTTAGTCCCTTTCACAGTACTTTTTGCCAGTCTTTGAACAAGGGTCCTCCCATTTTAATTTTGTACAGTGCCCCAAAGATTATGTAGCCAATCCTACTTTATATATATGATACTTAATACATATATAGCCACATATGTTATATACATTATTATATATGTTATATTTATTAGATATGTTATAATAACATCATTTTTATAATCATGTACAGAGGTGCATGCATGGACACATGTTATATGTGCACATACATTATAATATGTTATAATCTTAAAGATAACAAATGGAGGAGTACCAAAGATCTTGCAATAATTCCTTCGAGAAAAATTTGCGAGTGAGCAAGAAAAAGACATGGCAAGTGTGAGGAACAGGAAGTGACAGATTAAAAAGATGTTGGAGCTGAGATCAGATGACTTGGTGACTCACTCACTGGCAGTGAGGAACAAGGGTGGAATCTAAGAGGATTGCCAGGTTTCCAACTTTGATACGCCAGGATAAAAAATACCAGGTATGATGGGCCGGAGGTGCCTGTGGATGGTGCCTTGAAGAGAATGTTGGATTCCATCGATCAGTTGTTTATACCTGGAAGTCAGCTGAGAGATTTGTGTTAGAGATACAGATTTGGGTTTTATCTCCTTAGAGGAGGTACTTCAAACGGTAAAAGATGATCACTCGGTTCTAGTTTAAGAGAATAAAAATTGAATACAATAATATCTGTTACTATTTTAACTCACCTCTACGGAGCCCTGAGTCAACCACTGTGCTAAGTGCATTTCCACGTTTGATGTATTTTGCCTCGTGTCTCCCTTTCACTGGCCACTATTAATATTCTTACTGTGATAATAGAACTTGGGGATCACTTATCTTGTTTGCTTTGTTTGGAGCACTAAGTAAGTGACAACTATATTGTTTGGTATGTTGCTGAAAATAGAGACTGCCTGAATCTTCATGCAGAAAGGTGAAGGCTATTTGTAAGCCTTCCAACACAAGCGGATACCTCCAAGTGATGCATTCGCTGTGTCTGCTTGGACCTGATGAAAAGGCTATGGCAGCTGAAGTCTAAGCTGGGAGAACAGCCAAGGCCCATTTCACCCTGTGTTCTTACATGTAATCCATCTACACATGAAGCCCAAAACAGTGATGGAAACAGGACAGGGAAGTAATTAATACAGGGTTCTTTCCCCTTTCTTCCTTCCTTCCCTCCGTCTCCCTCTCTCTTTCTCCTTTCTTCCTTCCTTCTTTCCTTCCCTTTTCTTTCTTTCTTTCTTTCTGTCTGTCTGTCTGTCTTTTTCATATGGCCACCTAATCTTCCTCCATTCCCTCGACTTGTCAGTTTCTCAAGGAAACATGCAGCAAGCAAGGTTCGATTCTGAATCCTAACAACGAAACAGATTGGGAATATAAGCTGTCGATCTCTGGGTGTAATAAAAAGGTCTCTTGTCTGAGGACATTTTGGAAGGTAAAATAGTAATCCAACGCCACGCCTCTCTGAATGTACAGGTATTGGATGAAGACTGCCAGGGAAAAGCAACGCTGTCTTGTGCAGTGTGATCGCAGCTGCTAGTGTAATGCTTAAACACACTGTGAGTGCCCAGGGGACTTGCGTCCCTTGCAGTAAGCCATAAAGGTGGGCCTGTTCCATGAGCTCTGTGTAGTAAAAACCCTGCATAGCAAATGCCTTCTCTGATTCTCGTACAAAATGTTCCCAATTATGTCTGGTTTGCTCCGTCGGGAGGAGAGGAGATGTAAGGTGGTCTCTTTATAACTGAAACAGAAGCCTTTAATCAGTACGTACTCTGCAGCTTTATACTATCTCAAACAACCTAATTACTTCTATGGGAAAAAAAAAAAATCCATCCACATATTCAAATGGTCCACTGGAATCAAACAGCACATAAAAGGGACCGTGAGATTAAAGGGCAAACATATGTGAAGTGGGGGAAGTAACATTTTGTTGCTTTTTTAGATCGAGTTCCCATCTTTTGCTTTCAACTGGGAATTTACTGCTTAGGGACAAGGGATTGTCAGACAATCACGTATTGATCAGGTTATTAATAAACTGTGTTCGTATACCCCGCCACTTATCACTATTCTCCTTCCTCTGGTCCCTTTCTGGGCTAGTTGCTCTATTGAGGAGAATAAATAAGATGTTCTTCCCGTAATTTCCATAGAGTTTGAGAGAATGCTTTGTGACTGATGACTCACTCCTGGTCCAGTCGGCTACAACCGAACAATTGCGATGCTCTGGAGAATTTTATCTGAATGAATTTTATGGGGATTCTGAAATAAGCAAAACCACGAGAGATAATTGGTGAGTGAGAGCAGGCATTAGGAAGCAAGGCTTCGAAGCAGGTACTGGGAAATAATCCCATTTATTTCTAAACCGAGGTCATGTTTTATGCTTGGAAATTGATTTTAAAGGTGGTTGTTGGCTATATGAGAGAAAACCCTGAAGTTACATCCTTTCACTCTGTTGGCTTTTGGATGAATGCCTGATAGCCACAGGGCAGGCACCCATGTTTTTGCACTGTTTTTCATAGCGTGGAATTGTGCACTCCATACGGCAGCAATGACTAAGGATAGCAAAATCGTGACTATGTGTTAAGCACTTTATGTACTTTACTTTTCTCAGCAACCCTCTAAGGCAGATACTATTATCATCCCTACCAAGGCTGTAATTTCCTCAAGGTTCCATAGCTGGTTTCTTGTATGCTAGCAATTATAAATGAGAAAACTTTTTTTTTTTTTTAAGATTTTATTTATTTATTTGACAGAGAGAGAGAGAGCGCGATCACAAGTAGACAGAGAGGCAGGCAGAGGGGGAGGGAGAAGCAGGCTCCCTGTTGAGTAGAGAGCCTGATGTGGGGCTCGATCCCAGGACCCTGAGATCATGACCTGAGCCAAAGACAGAGGCTTTAACCCACGGAGCTACCCAGGTGCCCCCAAAATGAGAAAACTCTTGATAAACTGAGTAAAAGGTTCTACACTGGAAGGCTGATAACTGGGTTCAGGGAGCAGATGGAGTGTTTCTGAGGAATCAGGAAGTAGAAACCTGGCGATTCACAGACCTGTACCCCTGGGGATAAAAGTACATTGTATGTTTATAAAAAAATTTAAAAATTAATCAAAAAATTGTTTGCATTAAATATGTGAATGAAAGCCAAAAAAAAAAAAAAACACTTACTATTTCACAAAAAAATAAAAAAGAAAGAAAGAAAAAAGAAACCATAGCAGCAAGCATCTGGTCAGGGTCATGCTAAAAAGGAGAAGTTTGCAGTTGTCATGCATCTGCCCCATGGCTGTACTTGGATGGGGAGAGAATAGGCCTCCTGCCAAATGCTCTTGGAGTTGGAATCAGTTATCTAGATTTGTACCATCTTGCCAAAGGAGGTAAATACACAAAGAAGGAAACATACTTGTTAAAAGGAGATCAGGGTGTTCTTAGGAAAGAGGGAAGTGAACACCATGTGGCCATGATTGTCAATGCTTGATCTCACACTGGGGCCGTACTGGAGTCCCATGCACTTAAGCACTTCCAGAATATATATATATGAACAATCTGTTCCCAGCTCAGTAGTAAATGTTCTTATATCTCACATGTAGGTATATGCATATACATATATTTATAAATATATATATACACACACACATGCACACACACACACACTTAGGAAATTAGTATTAAAAAATTAGGAAGGTTTAAATCTCAGGATAGAAATTTATTTTAAACTTTAGTTCTTTGAAGACATTTAACCTCTTTGTTGAGTATAAATGAATTTATCCTCATTTTTTTTTTTTTTTCACGGACACTTACCATTTTGTCATAGACCTGAAAGATCCCGAGTGTCTGAGTGTCTGTACGGTCTTTTATCTTTCACACTTGCAAGATGAAAAAGTTTTACAGATGTGTTTCTTAACCACGTGAATATAGTCAACACTACTGAACCGTACACTTACAAATGGTTAAGACAGCAAACTTTATGTTACTTCTTTTTTTTTTTTTTTTTTACAACAATTGAAAAAAGTGAAATCAGTCCAGATTTTTCCTTTAGGAAAAAGTTGCTTTTTCATTATAAATGCATATGTTCTTCATGACTCAGTTGAGGCACAGGTCCAATCTGCCGTACGCCTGCAGCTGAATGATGTACTATTAATATACAGGTAAAGGTGCTTTACAATCTCAGGTGAGTGCATTAGCCATGCCAAGGTGATACACAACAGAATGCTCTGTTATACTCCGTTTTTCAGATTTTTCCTCAAAATCATATTAAGCATGATATACTAAACACGATATACTCTAGAGCATTATGTCTTCCCTTCTAATGCTATCAGAGTTAATTTCCTGAACATCTTGACTTTAATTACCTCTTCAATACCTGATGTAGAACTTTTTGCTAAAGTAGGAAATAGGGAAAATTAGATTGTTAGAAATCTTCTTTTTTCTTTTTAATTCATCTTTTTTTTCTTTTCTTTACCTGAGCGCAGGGGTGACTCAAGCATTCTGCAGGCTATAATTTGAAACAATGCCCAGAAGGATTATTCGTCTACCCCAGACATATGCCTTTGAGAGTCTGGACTGCCTCTGCCTCTCTTAATCATAGCTTTGCTCTGTGATACGGTGCATACAGGATACTTGTAACACTCCTCTGCCAGCCATTCATTCCCAGTTTCCAAGCATATGTGACGCTTAGTAGCCACATTACACTTTCCAATTGTAATTCAAATAGGAACAGGCTGGATATTTAGTTGAGCATTCCAAATCAGTAGAGGCCACCAAATAGTGATGGATTTTAAGAAGCATCTTCTAGAATATAGAGAATTTGAATTTTATTAAGATTGAAACATGGGGAAAAGTGAAACCAGTATTTGTTATCCTGTCCAGTCAAAGCAGCAGTTCTTGTAAGAATATGAGACTTTTATATCCCAGCAAGAGACTGAAATAAGAGTAAGGCTATGAAATTGATCACAGTGATATATTAATAAATGCCAAATTGTCATGTGAAAAAAGATATGCTTCCTTCAGGAGAAGGCGTGGTGCCTATTGGAACAAATAAAACAATACCTTGAATTTAAATATATTTCTTCCTTATAAAATAAAGTAGGCAGCAGGGCATGTCCTAGGCCAGAGGGCAGCAAATGTACTAGGTTCTACTTATGAACCTTGCCGTCTTTCTCCGGGGCCTTTAACCTCAGTAAGAGTTATTGAAAGTTATGTTCAACCTACAAACTGTCTTGTCATTGCACACTTGAAGTGAGGGGGTGGTGGGGGAGAGCTTTGGTGACTCTTTGCCCATAGGTCCTTGCCAACTAGAAAAGAAAACAAAGTTAAGGGACACATCCTAGGATCCGGACATCTGTTTAATCAAGACAAAATGTAACTGGCCTGCCAGGCTGGTGGGCTTTTCTTTCTCCCCTGGAATATTGCCATTTTTACTTTGATTCCTACTGTATCTCTTGTCTCCATACTTCATCTTTTGTCATTGTTTGACTTTCTTTTATTTTTATCTCTCTTTTATACCTTGTGAAAATATTCCATTCTTAATTGATCTCTTAAAATTTTTTGCTAATTCTAGGGGCACCTGGGTGGCTCAGTGGGTTAAAGCCTCTGCCTTCAACTCAGGTCATGATCTCAGGGTCCTGGGATCAAGCCCCACATTGGGCTCTCTGCTGAGCAGGGAGCCTGCTTCCCCCCACCCCCTCCCCCGACTACTTGTGATCTCTGTCAAATAAATAAATAAAATCTTAAAAATTTTTTTTTAGCTAATTCTAGATCTGCTTTACCCCCTCTTTACTGTTTTCCCCATGCCACCCGTTTGTTCTTGTCTTCTAACTCATCTATAAAAGCATAAATGTAGCTCCCTGTAAGGTAATAATTTCTTTAATTATGAAAATCACCTCAGAGTATTTTTCCAGCACTTAATTTTTTTCTCAATTTTTCTTCATTTTAATCTACTCAGCTATCTATGCTTTCTCTACTAATCTTTTTCTTGCCATTCTGCTCTTAAATTTGTTTTATTTTCGTATGTGACTACATGATTGTTAGCCGTGAGAATCTGTGTCATTAACAGGATATTTTAAGAGCCCTCTTCTGCTCACATATTCTTGTAACCGCCATGCTTTCTTCCCTTGATGGATATGCTACGTATTCCAAGATAATTTCTTTTTTTTTTTTTTTAAGATTTTATTTATTTGTTTGACAGACAGAGTTCACAAGTAGGCAGAGAGGCAGGCAGAGAGAGAGAGAGAGGAGAGGAAGCAGGCTCGATGTGGGGGTGGATCCTGATACGGGGCTCGATTCCAGGACCCTGAGATCATGACCTGAGCTGAGGGCAGAGGCTTTAACCCACTGAGCCACCCAGGCTCCCCCAAGATAATTTCTTAAAAAACCCTTGGGAGATTTAACTTTGGGTGATATTCTGCCTACTTTATTTTATAAGGAAGAAATATATTTAAATTCAAGGTATTGTTTTATTTGTTCCAATAAGCACCATGCCTTCTCCTGAAGGAAGCATATCTTTTTTCACATGACAATTTGGCATTCATTAATATATCACTGTGATCAATTTCATAGCCTTACTATTATTTCAGTCTCTTGCTGGGATATAAAAGTCTCATATTCTACAAGAACTGCTCAGGCTAAGACATTTTGTTCTTGCATATGTTAAGTCTCAATTTCAATGTCGTAGACTCTGAGCATTCTTTTTTTTTATAGTGGACATATACTATTATTCTAGCTTCCTGTTGTACATGGAGTGATTTGACAATTACATATATTATGAAATGCTCACCCCGATAAGCATAATTATAACCTATCATCAGACAGTGCTATTACAGTGCTATTGACTGTATTCCCTATGCTGTACTTTTCATCTCTGTGACATTTTTTTTTTTATCATGGGAAGTTTATAACTCTCTGTCTCCTTCACCTATATCACCCACCCCGCTACTCCCATCCCCTCTAGCCAGCCACCCATTTGTTCTCTACATTTATGAGTCTCTTTCTCTTGACTCCGCTAGCTCCTCCCAGTAGGGACTACCGTAACCCTCTGGTATTCTTGCTAGTTTGACCTTTGCCATACAGATACCATGTCAGGCTTGCTCACTTCGCTTAGCACAATCTTCGTTCACAACAGATGTTCTTGAACAAAGATATTAGACATACCTGATTCACTGGGATGGTGTTGCTTCTTTTTATCATAATCTTCAGTTTTTATTTCAGGAGCTCCGGATTTTTGACATTCGTCTACCTTAGTTCCTTTGACAAATTAAATAAACTCTTATGTCATGAGTCAGAAGATGGGGCACTTCTGATGAGAAGACACTTCTTCCAAGGTGGTGAAAGATGCACTCTACCCAGCGTCTGAGGACACTGACACGACACTCATATTAAGTTGTTTCTATGGAGGGTGTTGCTTCAGCACCCTTGAAGTTATGTTAAGGTTGCATCCTCAACATAAATGAAGGCTTAGAGATTACACTTTGGAATGTCCTCTCAGTTACCACCATCTTGCCACAAAACTATAAATCAGTTTAGATTTCTCACAACAACCTCCCCTTTCAGTGTCTTTTCTTCTACCCATCATATCTTCAAGGCAATCAAAGTTTTTTTTCTGTCATGCATCTCAAGATTCTTCCAGTTTTTGCCATTATCAATTCCAAAGACACTTGTGTATTTTAAGGTATTTGTTATAGCAGCACCCCACTTCCCAGAACCAAATCTGTGTTGATTTCCTAAAGTACAACAAGCTAGTGGCTTACACAACAGAAATTCATTGTCTCATGGCTCTGCAACCCAGAAGTCTAAAATCAAGGTATTGGCAGGGCCATGCTCTCCCCGAGGTCAGTAAGATCTGTCCCAGGTCAACTTCCCTATGTAATTATCTTGTAACCAGATATTGGAAGGCCCATGCTCTCTCCAAGGGCAATAGGAAAAGATCTGTTCCAGGTCAGTTTCTGTCTGTGGTTATTTTGTATCCAGATTTCTGCTTTTTATAAGCCACTGGCTACATTAGATTAGTCCCATCCTACTGACTTAAACTTGATGATCTCTGTAAGCACTTCATTTCCAAATAAAGTCTCATTCTTAGGTATCGTAGGTTAGGACCCAAACATATCTTTTTTGTTTGTTTTAAGTTTTTATTTTAATCAGCTGGTGCTCATCACAAGTGCACTTTCTAAAGATTTTTTTTTTTTTTTTTTTTTTTTTTTTTTTATCTGACAGAGATCACAAGTAGGCAGAGAGGCAAGCAGAGAGAGAGGAGGAAGCAGGCTCCCTGCAGAGCAGAGAGCCCGATGTGGGGCTCGATCCCAGGACCCCGGGATCATGACCTGAGCCGAAGGCAGAGGCTTAAACCACTGAGCCACCCAGGTGCCCCACAAGTGCACTTTCTAATCCCCATCACCGATTTCATCCACCCCACCCCCCACCTCTGCTTTGGTAACGATCAGTTTGTTCTCCACAGTAAAGAGTCTGTTTCATGGTTTGCATCTCTCCCTTTCCCCCCTTGGCTCATTTGTTTTGTTTCTTAAATTCCACATATGAATGAAATCATATGGCATTTGTCTTTCTCTGACTGACTTGTTTCACTTAGCATTATATTCTTTTTTTTTATTGCCACACAATGTATTATTTGCTTCAGGAGTACAGGTCTGTGAATCATCAGTCTTACACAATTCACAACACTCACCATAGCACATACCCTCCCCAATATCCATAACCCTGGAACGCTACCCCGCCCCTCCAATCCTCCCCAGCAACACTTCGTTTGTTTCCTGAGATTAAGAGTCTCTTATGGTTTGTCTCCTTTCCAGGTTCCATCTTGTTTCAGTTTTTCCATCCCTACCTCACATAAGCCCCTGCCCTGCCTCTCAAATTCCTCATATCAGAGAAATCATGATAATTGTCTTTCTCTAATTGACTTATTTTGATTAGCACAGTACCCTCTAGTTCCATTCATGTTGCTGCAAAAGGCAGGATTTTGGGTTTTTTGATGGCTGCATGGTATTCCATTGTATATATATACCACATCTTCTTAATCCATTCATCTGTTGATGGACATCTAGGTCCTTTCCATAGTTTGGCTATTGTGGACATTGCTGCTATAAATATTCGGGTGCACGTGGCCCTTTGGATCACTACATTTGTATCTTTAGGGTAAATACCCAGTAGTGCAATTGGTGGGTCATAAGGTAGCTCTATTTTCAACTTTTTGAGGAACCTCCATACTGTTTTCCAGAGTGGCTGTACCAGCTTGCATTCCCACCAACAGTATAGGAGCATCCTCCTTTATCTGGATCCTCACCAACATCTGTCATTTCCTGACTTGTTAATTTTGGCTATTCTGACTGGTGTGGAGTGGTATCTCACTGTGGTTTTGATTGTATTTCCCTCATGACAACAATGTTGAGCACTTTTTCATGTGTCTGTTGGCCAGTTGGATGTCTTCTTTGCAGAAATCTCTCTTCATGTCTTCTGTCCATTTCTTGATTGAATTATTTGTTCTTCACATATTGAGTTTGATAAGTTCTTTATAGATTTTGGATACTAGCCCTTTATCTGATATGTCATTTGCAAGTATCTTCTCCCATTCTGTCAGTTGTCTTTTGATTTTGTTGACTGTTTCTTTTGCTGTGCAAAAGCTTTTTATCTTGATGAAGTCCCAATAGTTCATTTTTGCCCTTCCTTCCCTTGCCTTTGGCGATGTTTCCAGGAAGAAGTTGCTGTGGATGAGGTCGAAGAGGTTGCTGCCTGTGTTCTCTTCAAGGATTTTGATGAATTCCTTTCTCACATTGAGGTCTTTAATCCATTTGGAGTCTCTCTCTCTCTATATATATATATATTTTAAAGATTTTATTTATTTATTTGACAGACAGAGATCACAGGTAGGCAGAGAGGCAGGCAGAGAGAGAAGAAGGGAAGCAGGCTCCCTGCCGAGCAGAGAGCCCGACGTGGGGCTCAATCCCAGGACCCTGGGACCATGACCTGAGCCGAAGACAGAGGCTTTAACCCACTGAGCCACCCAGGTGCCCCATTTGGAATCTATATTTGTGTGTGGTGTAAGGAAATGGTCCAGGTTCATTTTTCTGCATGTGGCTGCCCAATTTTCCCAATACCATTTGTTGAACAGACTGTCTTTTTTCCATTGAACATTCTTTCCTGCTTTGTCAAAGATTAGTTGACCATAGAGTTGAGTGTCCATTTATGGGCTCTCTATTCTGTTCCATTGATCTATGTGTCTGTTTTTGTTCCAGGATCATACTGTCTTTCTAATTACAACTTTGGAATAGAGCTTGAAGTCTGAAATTGGGGTGCCACCAACTTTGGCTTTCTTTTTCAACATTCCTTTGGCTATCTGGAGTCTTTTCTGGTTCCGTATAAATTTTAGGATTATTTGTTTCATTTCCTTGAAAAAAATTGATGGTGTTCTGATAGGGGTTGCATTAAACATATAGATTGCTTAAGGTAGCGTAGACATTTTCACAATATTTGTTCTTCCGATCCATGAGCATGGAATATTTTTCCATTTCTTTGCATCTTCCTTAATTTCTCTCATGAGTACATTATAGTTTCTGAGTGAAGACTGTTTTCCTCTTTGGTTAGGTTTGTTCCTAGGTATCTTATGGTTTGGGGTGCAATTGTAAATGGAATCAACTCCTTAATTTCTCTTTCTTCTGTCTTGCTATTGGTGTATAAAAATGCAACTGATTTGTGTGCATTGATTTTCTATCCTAACACTTCACTGAATTCCTATCTCAGTTCTAGCAGGTTTAGAGTGGAGTCTTTTGGGTTTTCCACATAAAGTACCATATCATTGGCAAAGAGTGAGAGTTTGACTTCTTTGCCAATTCAGATGCTTTTTGTTTCTTTTTGTTGTCTGATTGCTAAGGCTAGGACTTCTAGTACTGTGGTGAATAGCAGTGGTGGTAGTGGACATCCCTGCTGTGTTCCTGACCTTAGAGGAAAAGCTCTTAGTTTTTCCCCATTGAGAATAAAATTTGCTGTGGGTTTTTCATAGATGACTTTGTGGTGTGTACCCTCTATCCCTACTGTGAAGAGTTTTGATCAAGAAAGGATGCTGTACTTTGTCAAATGCTTTTTCAGCATCTACTGAGAGTACCATATGGTTCTTGTTCTTTCTTTTATTAATGTATTGTATCACAATGATTAATTTGTGGATGTTGAACCAAACTTACAGCCCAGGAATAAATCCCACTTGATCATGGTGAATAATCCTTTTAATGTACTGTTGGATCCTATTGGTTAGTATGTTGGTGAGAATGTTTACATCCATGTTCATCAAGGATATTGGTCTGTACTTTTCATTCTTGCTGGGGTCTTTGTCTGATTTTGTGATCAAGGTAATGCTGGCCACATAAAATGAGTTTGGACGTTTTCCTTCCACATCTATCTTTTGGAACAGTTTCAAGGAGAATAGGTATTCTTTTTTAAACGGTTGGTAGAATTCCCCAGGGAAGCTGTCTGTCCCTGGGCTCTTGTTTATTGAGAGATTTTTGACCACTGCTTCAATCTCCTTACTGGCTATGGGTCTGTTCAGCTTTTCTATTTCTTTCTGGTTCAGTTTTGGTGGTTTATATGTTTCCAAGAATGTATTCATTTCTTCCAGATTGTCAAATTTGCTGGTATAGAGTTGCTTATAATATGTTCTTATAACTGTTTGTACTTCTTTGGTGTTGGTTGTGATCTCTCCTCTTTCATTCATGATTTTATTTATTTGGGCACTTTTTCTTTTCTTTTTGAGAAATCTGGCCAGGGTTTGTCAATTTTATTAATTCTTTCAAAAATTTTTTTTCTTCAAAAAAGAATTTTATTAATTCTTTCAAAGAATTATGAATCATAATTTCATTGATTCATTCTACTGTTCTTTTGGTTTCTATTTCATTGACTTCTGCTCTGATCTTTATGATTTCTCTTCTTCTGCTGGATTTTGGCTTTCTTTAGTATTCTCTCTCCAGCTCTTTAGGTGTAGGGTTAGGTTGTGTACTTGAGACCTTTCTTATTTCTTGAGAAAGGCTTGTATTATTGCTATATACTATATATTATTGCTATATACTTTCCTCTCAGCACTACCTTTGCTGTGTCCCACAGATTTTTGAACAGTTGTGTTTCATTTTCATTTGTTTCTATGATTTTTTTTCAATTCTTCTTTACTTTCCTGGTTGAGCCATTCATCCTTTAGTAAGATACTCATTAGCCTCCATGTATTTGAGTTTTTTCCAACTTTCCTCTTGTGGTTGAGTTCTAGTTTCAAAGCATTGTGGTCAGAAAATATTCAGGGAATGATCCCAGGCTTTTCGTACTGTTAAGACCTCACTTGTGACCCAGGATGTGATCGGTTCTAGAGAATGTTCCATGTGCACTAGAGAAGAATGTGTATTCTGTTGCTTTGGGAATGGAATGTTCTATATATAACTGTGATGTCTGTCTGGTCTAGTGTGTCATTTAAAGCCTTTATTTTCTTGTTGATCTTTTGCTTGGATGATCTGTCCATTTCAATGAGGGGGGTGTTAAAGTCCCCTACTATTACTGTATTATTGTCAATGTGTTTCTTAGATTTTGTAATGAATTGGTTTATATAGTTGGCTGCTCCCATGTTAAGGGTATAGATATCTAAAATTGTTAGATCTTCTTGTTGGACAGACCCATTGAGTATGATATAGTGTCCCTTCTCATTTCTTATTATATTCTTTAGCTTAAAATCTATTTGATCTGATATAAGGATTGCAGCTGCTGCTTTCTTTTGATGTCCATTAGCATGGTAAATTGTTTTCCACCCCCCTCACTTTACATTTGGAGGTGTCTTTGGGTCTACAATGAGTTTCTTACAGACAGCATATCTATGGGTCTTGTTTTTTTTTTTTTTAATCCATTTTGATACCATATGTCTTTTAATTGGAGCATTTAGCCCATTTACATTCAGGGTAACTATTGAAAAATATGAATTTAGTGCTACTGTATTGCCTGTAAGGTGACTGTTACTGTATATTGTCTCTGTTCCTTTCTGGTCTGTTACTTTTAGGCTCTCTCTGCTTAGAGGAAACCTTTCATTATCTCCTGAAGGGATGGGTTGGTGTTGCAAATTCTTTTAATTTTTGTTTGTCCTGGAAGCTTTTTATCTCTCCTTCTGTTTTTCAGTGATAACCTAGCTGGATATAGTACTGTTGGCTGCATATTTTTCTCATTTAGTGCTCTGGATATATTTCTTTCTGGCCTGCCAGGTCTCTGTGGATAGGTCTGCTTTCAATCTAATATTTCTACTGTTGTATGTTATAGACCTCTTGTCCCAAGCTGCTTTCAGGATTTTCTCTTTGTTGCTCAGACTTGTAAGTTTTACTATTAGATGACAGTGTGTTCACCTATTTTTATTAAATTTAAGAGGGGAGTGTTCTATGAGCTTTCTGGATTTTGATGCTCATTCCCTTTGCCAATTTAGGAAAATTCTCAACTACAATTTGCTCAAATATACTTCTGCCCCTCACTTTCTTCTTCTTCTGGGTTACCAATTATTCTAATGTTGCTTCATCTTACATATCACTTATCTCTCAAATTCTCCCCTCATGGTGCCCTCTCTTTTTCTCAGCTTCTTTATTCGCCATTATTTGGACTTCCATATCACTAATTCTCTCTTCTGCCTCATTTGGCAGTAAGAGCCTCCGTTTTTTATTGCAACTCATTAATAGCTTTTTTTAAAATTTCAAACTGGTCTTTTATCCATTTTGAGTTTATCTTTGTGTATGGTGTAAGAGAATGGTCAAGTTTCATTCTTCTACATATACCTGCCCAGTTTTCCCAGCACCATTTATGGAAGAGACTGTCTTTTTTCCACTGCATATTTTTTCCTGTTTTGTTGAAGATTATTTGACCATAGAGTTGAGGGTCCATATCTGGGCTCTCTCCTCTGTTCCACTGGTCTATGTGTCTGTTTTTATGCCAGTACCATGCTGTCTTGGTGATCACAGCTTTGTAATAAAGCTTGAAATCAGGAAACGAGATGCCCCCTGCTTTATTTTTGTTTTTCAGCATTTCCTTAGCAATTCGGCATCTCTTCTGATTCCACACAGATTTTAGGATTATTTGCCCCAGCTCTTTGAAGAATACTGGTGGAATTTTGATCGGAATAGCATTAAAAGTATAGATTGCTCTAGGCAGTATAGACATTTTAACAATGTTTATTCTTCTGATCCAAGAGCATGGAATAGTCTTCCATCTTTTTGTGTCTTCAATTTCTTTCATGAGTGTTCTGTAGTTCCTTGAGTACAGATCCTTTACCTCTTTGGTTAGGTTTATTCCCAGGTATCTTATGGTTCTTGGTGCTATAGTAAATGGAATTGATTTTCTAATCCCTGCCATTGCACTACTGGGTATTTACCCCAAAGATACAGATGTAGTGAAAAGAAGGGCCATCTATACCCCCAATGTTTATAGCAGCAATGGCCATGGTCGCCAAACTGTGGAAAGAGCCAAGATGCCCTTCAACGGATGAATGGATAAGGAAGATGTGGTCCATATACACTATGGAGTGGTATGCCTCCATCAGAAAGGATGAATACCCAACTTTTGTAGCAACATGGACAGGACTGGAAGAGATTATGCTGAGTGAAATAAGTCAAGCAGAGAGAGTCAATTATCATATGGTTTTGCTTATTTGTGGAGCATAACAAATAGCATGGAAGACATGGGGAGATAGAGAGGAGAAGGGAGCTGGGGGAAATTAGAAGGGGAGGTGAACCATGAGAGACTATGGACTCTGAAAAACAATCTTAGGGTTTTGAAGGGGTGGGGGGCGGGAGGTTGAGGAAACTGGTGGGTATTATAGAAGGCACAGATTGCCCTCTATAATTGGAGGATTGGGTGTGGTGCAAAAATAATGAATACTTTTATGCTGAAAATAAAAAATAATTTAAAAAAATTTCAAACTGGTTATATTTTAGTTCTTTTATTTCTCCAGAAAGGGATTTTATGTCTCCAGAAAGGGAAACTCTAGTATCTTCCATGCCTTTTTTGAGCCCAGCTAGCATATTGATAATTGTCATTTTGAACTCTAGTTCTGACATCTTACTAGTGTCCATATTGATTAGGTCTCTAGCCATCAACACTGCCTCTTGTTCTTTTTTTTTTGAGGTGGGTTTTTGTACCTTGTCATTTTATCCAGGTAATAGATGAATGAGAGAACAAAATATTAAAAGTGTAGCAATAATCCCAGAAAAATATACACTAACCAAATCAGAAGAGACCCAAAACTGGGGGGGAGAAGAAAGGAGGGGAACAAAAATCATATATATATATGTATATATATGTATATATACATATATACATATATATACATATATATATATGAATAAAACAGAGCTGGTGAATAGAACAGAGCCACACACTTGATTTTGGGTATATTTTGGTCTGTTAGAAGAATCTTCCAAAATTTTAAAGAAAGAAAAAAAATATATATATATGCAAAAATAAGGGTAAACATGATAAAGGGATGCTATATGACTGTAACGGTGAAAATTTTAAGATTCTAAAAAGGGGCACCTGAGTTCAGTGGCTTAAACCTCTGCCTTCAACTCAGGTCATGATCTCAGAGTCCTGGGATTGAGGCCCTCATTGGGCTCTCTGCTCAGTAGAGAGCCTGCTTCCCCCCTCTCTTTCTCTGCCTGCCTACTTGTGATTTCTCTTTCTGTCAAATATGTAAACAAAATCCTTTTAAAAATATTCTAAAAAAGGAATTGATAAGATAATCATTTTGTTTAAAGTAGAAAAAAAGGAGGGGGGAAGGCTAGAATGTGACCAACATGGAGGCTAGAACAAAGCCATGTGTTAGATTTAGGGTATATCTTGAAGAAATAAATTTTGAAGAATAAATTTTAAAGAAAGAAAAACCTATATGTATACAAAAAAATACGGTTAAATACAATGAAGGCATAGAATATGATTATAACAATGAAATTGTTAAAAGATTTTTAAAAACGTTATCGATAAGATAAAATAGTTTAAGAAGTTTAAAATATGAAAGAGGAGGAGCGCCTGTGTGGCTCAGCTGTTAAGCATCTGCCTTTGGCTCAGTTCATGACCTCATGGTCCTGGAATTGAGCCCTGCATCGGGCTCCCTGCTCAGCGGGAAGCCTGCTTCTCCCTCTCCCACTTCCCCTGCTTGTGTTCCCTCTCTAGCTGTGACTCTCTCTGCCAAATAAATAAAAAATGTCTTACAAAAAATAGGAAAGAGGAAAAATTTAAATAAATAGAATAGAACTTGGTCTTGGTTGGATGTTCTTGCTAATCTTGTGGGGGAGTGGCCTGTTGCAGTAATTCTCAAATGTCTTTGCCCAAGGTGGAATTGTACGACCAGAGTACCAGGCTAAGTAATCTGCTTGGGTTTGGCTCCGGTGCTTTTGTTCTCTGAATGCTTTCCATACTGCTTTAGAGGTAGAGAATAAAGATGGCAGCCTCCCAATATCTGGCCCTGAGGAGCCAAGAGCTTGGGGCCCCACTCCTCAGTGCACTCTCAGAGAAAAGCCGACCTCCCTGGTCTCCGGTTGCACTCAGAGCTCACCTGGCCTGTGACCGAGCATTTCTGTCTCTGGTGCATGGCCCTGTTTGTAGTCTCCAAACCCAGCATATTCCTGCAGTGCATTTCTGCACCACTTTCTCAGTAGAGGAAGGTGAATCTCCCTGGGTCTGACACTTGTGGGGTCCCTGCTTGAAGAGCAGTGACCCGACTGTGCCTTGGATCACAGTTTAATGAAATCCCAAGTTGAGAGCCCCCACCTTGGCTCTGTCTCTGTAGCCAGCTTCCCTGCCTTGATATCTGGGAGCTCTTCCACACTCATACACTCATGGGGATTCTGTGATCCTGTGGGTCCTGAGACCACACTGTCCCTGCGAGGGCTCCACCCTCCACTTAGCCTCAGGAGCAAGGTCCCTCAGTGGAGCAAACTTCTAAATGTTACAGTTTTGTGCTCCAGTGCTCTACCACTTGCTGCAACCTGCAGTGTCTCTTCCATATATTGCCTCAGATTCACTTCTCCACATGTCCGACCTTCCAGTTAGTGGTGGCTTTTCTGTTCCTAGAATTGCTGCTCTTCTTCTCTTCAATATCTTGTTGAGTTTGTTGGTGTTCAGAATGGTTTGATAATTATCTAGCTGAACTCTTGGATTCTAATGATATATAAGTCTACCATTCTTCCACCATCTTGCCTCACTTAGCATTACATTTTCTTAGCTCCATTCATGTCATTGCAAACGCCAAGATTTCATTCTTTATTACAGCTAAAAAATATTCCATTATGTGTGTGTATATAGATAGGTAGATAGATAAAAAAGATGTCTCTCACACACACATACACATACACGGAATCTTCTTATCTTCTTTATCCATTCATCAATCAATTGATGGACATTTGTGCTGCTTCCATATCTTGGCTAATGGAGTTAATGCTGATATAACCATCAGGGTGTATGTATCCCTTTGAATTAGTGTTTTTGTATTCCTTGGGTGAATACTTAGTAGTGCAATTGCTAGATTATAGAGTAGTTCTATTTTAACAGGAGCCTCCATACTATTTTCCAGAGTGGCTGATGAGTTTGCATTCCTACTAACAGTACATAAATTTCCTTTTTCACCATATCCTTGCCAATACCTGTTGTTTCTTGTGGTTTTGATTTTAGCCATTCTGACAGGTGTCAGGTGATATCTTGTTGCAATTTTGATTTGCATTTCCCTGATGATCAGTGATATTGAGCATCTTTTCATGTGTTTGTTGGCCATCTGGATGTCTTTGGAGAAGTGTGTTGCATTCATTTTTTAATTGGATTATTTGGGGTTTTTTTGGATATTAAGTTTTATAAGTCTTTTATGTATATTGGATACTAACCCTTGATCAGATATGTCATTCGCAAGTATCTTTTCCCTCCAATTCTGGAGGTTGCCTTTTTAGTTTGTTGATTGTTTCCTTCGCTGTGCATAAACTTTTTGATGTAGTCCTAATAGTTTATTTTTGCTTTTGTTTCCTTTGCTACAGATAATGTTAGAGAAATTACTGCCTGTGCTTTTTTTCTAGAATTTTTACAGTTTAAATATAGTTTTTTTGAAGGACACAATGCAGCCTAAAATATTAGCACTAGAGTTTATGAAAAAATGCATAGTTCTTTTAGTGAAGTGAATTCTGTGTGGTCAATTTGTAAGTTTACAATTGATATACAATATCACATTATCATAATTCTTAATTTCTGTCAAGTAAATCAGTAGTCTGGACCAATTATAACCTACAAGCCAAATCTGGATTGGTTTTTCTTTTTATAAATAAAGTTTTATTGGAACACCGATGTGCTCATTTATTCATATTTTTTCTGACTGCTTTCACACTGAAATGGTAGAGTTTAGTAGTTGCTGTAGAAATTCACTGAACTGTAAAGCATAAAATTGTTGTCCCTTTAAAGAAGAGGTTTGCAAACCTCTGATTCAAATAATATCTCTATTATTGTGTGTTGGCCATGCTTCAGCTCTGTGTTCTGTGTTTCACTTACTACAGTTCACTTAACTCTGATTATTCCCTTTGTAATAAGTGAGGGAACTGAGTACTAAACAGTTAACATTTTTGCCCAAGATCAAATAGCTAGTAAAGCGTGGGATTAGAATCAAATCCTTGTGGATTCCAAACATCCAGTTTCTTTCTACTAAACTGTATCCCCATGATATAAAGCACCTTGTTATCTGTGGTGTAATAAGAAAGATATTTGATTTTTATCCCCAGTTCCTGGCACCCTTGATGCTCTTACCTCTGAATTTCCTGAGTGATAAAGGTAACAGGAATGTCTTCTGTTCTAATGAGATGACCAGTGGGTCCCTCCAGTAGCTTCAGGATGAGGGCTGGCCACCAGAAAGACAAAACTTTGATTAGAACTTTAGAACTTCGAGCCACAACCCCTAACCCCTGGGAGGGAGAGGAGCTAGAGATTGAGTTAATCAGGCCTATGCAGTGGCCAAAATCATGTCTGTGTAATGAAACCTCCAACAGAAAATGCTCAAATGACAGGGTTTAGGGTGCTTCTGAACTGGAAAACATATCCACATTCTTGGAGGGTGGCACCCTCAGCTCCCTGGGGACAGATGCCCCTGTATTTAGGACCCTCTGGATATCTTCCTCAGTACCTCTTAATCTGGCTGTTCACTTATATCTATTGTAGTAAACAGTAAGCATAAATGCAGCATTTTTCCTGAGTTCTAGGGGGTCATTCTGCAAGCTACTGAACCTGAGGTTGGTATCCCCAACTTTGTGGCCAAGTAGGACAGAACTGTGGGTAACTTGGGGATCTGATACTTGCAGCTGGTATCTGAACTGAGGACATTATTACAGGACTGAACCTTTCAACCTCAGTCTTATGATAATTCACTTTATCTCTATCTCTGTCTCTAGATCTATCTAGATATTACTTACCCTCTCTTGGAAGTAACACTCGGGAGTATTTTTGACTAATGGGTTGGTGAATGAATGACTGTATCCAGTAGTTTTACTCATTTTTATCCAGTTTTATTGAGATATAAGTGATATATAACATTATAGAAGTTTAAGGTATACAATATATCAAAGTTCAATTTTTTTCAATAAAAAACACAACATGGGCTACTGGAGGGAATTAAAAACATTTTAGGAAAAGAACCAATAGAAATTCAAATAACTCAGATTTAAATATTACTAACCTTAGAAGATTTATATTCAATTATTTTGATTCTTTAATGAATACTTGAGGAATTTATAATCTTAAACTGAATTTTGTGTAATTGGTAGTATTAATCACTTGGATAGCTATGTTAATTTATAATTTAAAAAAGTAATAGATAAAGAAAACACATTTATACATTTTTAAATGAAGTTAAGTACTACAAACCCTATATAGCCCACTTTTGGTGACCTCTTATACTATGGATACACATACATATAATACAATATAAATCAGTCATCCTAGCTCAAATATATGGTACATTGCTTTCATAAGTTACCTGTACAGGGTGAAAAATAAGAATCAGTTCTTAGATGCCTTAATCAGTTAATGCCTTAAAGCTCCCAAATCCCAATGAAGGAGAAAGATGGAACATGTCCTCTTGGTTTACAAATGGAAACAAAACAAAAAAATATATGCAGAAAGATAAAGCAATTGGTCCAAAGTCATAAAGAAAAGAATGACAGAAAAAAGGATTCTCCTCAAGCTCCCTTGGCTCAAACTCACATACTCAGGAGTTTAATCAACCAATCAAAGTGTTTCAGAAAGAGAGACAATGCATATAGATTGATTTTTTTTTCTTTAATCTTTGAACAGAAGTCTGTTGATAAGTTCGTCATGCTGGTTTCTCTCATAGCACACATATGTTGTTTTTTTGTTTTTGTTTTTGTTTTTGTTTTTCAGAAAGCTACATCTCAATAGGATATAGAATATGCCCTTAAAAGGAAGCCTTCTTAATCTATTTTCAGATACAGTTCTCATCAAAATTAAAATATTATAGTCTTAAGGGATTGTGATGATGTTACCTTCTGCCATGCTAAAGGCAACATAGTTCTGGAATGCCTGAGACCCTAACTTTTTGTTTTTTTAGATTTATTTATTTGAGAGAGAGAGAACACAAAAGGGGGAAGGTCAGAGGGAGAAGCAGACCACTGGGCAAAGACAGATGCTTAACCTGACTGAGGCCACCCAGGTGCCCCAGACCCTAGGTCTGAATTAAGTCTTCCAGACTATGCTCCTTCAGACATAACTGAATCAAGTTAATGGGTATGGCCTAATGTATATCATTTTTTACTTTCAAAGAAATGCAGAAAGCATGTCAACATTTGTTACTGACTATGATAAAGGGAATGTAGACATTTTGATAAATGCAAGTAATAATATGCACAATCCCCTTAACATATTAGGCATTGCTTTGGAAGCCATGTTCCATGAATTTAAAAACTAGGGATGGAAGTGTCTGGGTGAAAAGAAATCGTAGCAGCATACCCTTCATACTCCAGAATTTCATTTGTTCCTTTTATGGATGTTGTCTTTACCTTCAGCCCCTCTCTCTAACTATCTGTGCCTCAAACTTAGGTTTCTACTCTGTGTCCTCAGTCATCTATGTCAATTTGATCCTTCTGGGTAACGTATTTCCTTCCTTTGTCAGCCTCACTCCTGACTGTGAATTCTGACTCCACTCAGCTTTGCTAGACAATGTTAGTCTATAGATTAAGCCCATATTTATGTTCATTAGATCTTGCTTTGACCCACTTTTGTTTACTGCATCCTGAATGCAGATATATGCCATGAATAGGTAGCCTCTTGGCTTGCCACTAGCTTCTTCTTGACTCCCTAATGGCAGAATGTGGTTCGCCAATCCTTACCTTCCTTCTCCCACTACTATAGTGCTGTATTAGTAAAAAAAAAAAAAAAAAAAGTCAAGGCAAAGCAATGGGATGATAGCTCAGATAGGAAAAGTTACTAATCATTTTGTGTGTATCATGTTTATAATTATCTTATTCTTCCTAAACACGTCAAGTTTTAAATCCACACATTTTGTTTTATTTATTATCACCTGCCAGTAAATGAGATTAGTTTTATTCTTCAAAATATATATTTGAATTTCATATCTTTCAATTTTCATGGCATGAACCTAAGGTAGGTATGTTATTAGCTATTTCAATTAAAGTGTGATTTAAGGAGCAAAGTGCCTCCCTCCAAAAAAATGAAGACACTTTTTAAAAATTATGATTTACATCTAGAGATTTAGGATTATATAACAAATTTACCTCATTTATTTATAAAATCTATTTCCATATATCCTATACATCACAACATCTCAATATAATTATCAGAGGAAGCTATCAATATTATCACAGAAGTTTTCAGAAACCAAATAATAACCAAAGATAAGTGACTTATTGTTTACCTTTCCTTATATTATTTGTAAATCTACTAAGAGTTTTCTATAAAATGTGGTACTTTGCTCTTGCGTACTTTGTCAGAATTCTGTTGTGTTATAGGATTCCCCCTATTTGCACGCTTATCCTTTCTATAGGCAAAGGTTGTTGGAATGTAGAGTTCAAGAAAGGTTTGTAATTTAAACACTTCACAGAGGTACTAAATGTCACTGACTTGGCATATTTATGGGAATTTCTATGCTGGGATTTGAGCATATAGTCAGTACATTTTTCAGTTATTAGTATCTCTTTATAAGGGTAAAATAAGGGTGGGTAATCCAGCAGTGACTGATTACGGTTTTCAAACATTGTCTTTATCCTTTATCCCCTAATCTCTTGCAATCGAGTGTTCTAAAGTGACATATTTTCCCTGAAGAATGTTGTTCTTCTCCAAGTGTTTGTACGTGTGTATAGAGACAACTCGTAAATCCAGCTGAGATATAAGGGGATAAATAAAACATCATTTCATTGGGCAGATTTAGAGAGGGCAACCACAGCAAATGATCACTGTGACACACATTGTAATTAATATAGGATGAAGAATATGAGGAACAGAAGAATTTGAGTCAATATGCCCAAAGAGGTCAGAGATTTCATAGAGGATGTGACATTTGTTTAAAAAAAACAACAGGTCCAAATGGAGTTAAATGAGCTAAGTCCATCAGGATCTTATACCTAACTTAATTATAGTTTTAACCTTTCCCAGGCATGCATTCTTAACCGGTCAGTCTGGAATTTTCTGGCCAATGAGGTAACCCCCCAACCAGACCCTTTGCCCCCCAAAGGTGCCTCACCTGAAACAGTCTTTTTTCCCTCCCTTATTTATGACTTCCTTGTCCTGCCTTTAAAAACCTTTCTCTTTCTGAACTCAACTTGGGCCCAGACAGAGAAGTAAAGTGCAGACCTTCAGGTGACTTGGTATCCACTGAAAAATAAAAACACCATACTGGGGCTTTTGCTAAAATGGAGTTATAATGTTATCAGTGGACTGTACTTATTTTTAACTTAGTGAAATCCTACTGTATCCTTCCCCTACCCTTGACGAGATAGAGTTAGATGGTACAAATAAAGAGCCATATAATGCATGTGGGACACTGGAGATATCCCAGCAACATTAATCTCTGAGCTTTCTGCCAACCAGAAAGCCTGAGGACACATAAGTAGCCATGAGGGAAACAGATTTATGAGACAGCTGAAGTAGAATTCCTTAATGTTAAATCCAGATTAAAGTTACAATCATCTTCTTGAAGAAAAAAAGGGTAGCGGGCTTTCCAAATTGCCCCTGCACCTTCTTCCAGTATTTTCCATTGGGCCGTGAGCTGTTTCAGCATCGGGCTAGATAAATCCTTGGAGTAGAAAAGCTCAAGGCTTGAAGTCCTAAGACCTGCACTCAAGCCAGTCTTTGGCTAAATAGCTACACGACTGTGGGTAAATCAGCTCATATGTGTGAGCCTTGATTTTCTCACAGATAAAATGTTAATAGTATCTCCCAGGGTAGTTGTGTTAGTCAAAAGACATAATATATGTGGAAGTGTCATGAAAATACTCATTCTTGCTTAACAAATATAATACATTAATGGGAATACCTCGCTGCAAGGGATACTAAAATCTTTGCTGCAGTAAAGTTAGGGAGAAATGAATAGAGATTTGCCCTCCACTACTCTCTGTCACATAGAGTAGAAATATTTTTTCATTTGAGCTGGTCTTCAAGCTGTAGGGCTGTTCTTAACCTGTTATCTGCATTGTCTGTGATCTGGCCCAAATCCCTCCTCTGTCCAACTTGTCTGATCACTGAAGGTCTCTTTCCACTCATTAATTTCTTAAATTTTTATGTTTATTTGTTGCCTTGTATTATTGGTGTGTTTGTATGTACTTTAACTGAATAGTACAAGGGGAAAACCAATAGTATTTGACTTGGAATCAGAAGAGAAGGGTTTTTGTCCCAGTTCATTCTCTACATTTTAGTCTTTATTACAAAATAGGGAATGTAAACATAAGGAGGTTTTTTTTTTTTAAGATTTTATTTATTTATTCGACAGACAGAGATCACAAGTAGGCAGAGAGGCAGGCAGAGAGAGAGAGGAAGGGAAGTAAGCTCCCTGCTGAGCAGGGAGCCCGCCGGGCTCAATGCAGGGCTCTATCCCAGGACCCTGAGACCATGACCTGAGCGAGAGACAGAGGCTTAACCCACTGAGCCACTCAGGCGCCCTAAATATAAGGAGTTTTAAGATCCCTTTCTATTAGGAAAAATATGCTTATGTATTACTGTACTGCTTAGAGCTTCCTCCAAGGCAAAACCTAAAAATGTGTGTTTGTGTGTGTGTGTGTGACAAAATGCTTATTTTCAGTCTTATGTGCTGATATTTTAACCCCTGCAATCATGCTAGAAAGTAAAAATGAAATCTCTTTATGTCAAAGGATTAACTTCTGTGACTCCCCCTTAAAGACTCAGGCCATTTAGTCATGCCTTACATGAACCAATTCAACCTTCTGTATCTAATAGTGTATTAAGATCCATTCTCGAAGTTATTCAAATATATTGATTGTAAAAAAATTTCAAGGCATTTCATTTTTATGACTCACAGTATGTGAACATAGTGATCAAAATTGTGAGTCAAAAATGAATCGATTACATAATTATTTTAACGAGCACCGAGGCATTATAATTTTAAATTTTTTCTCTATGTCGAAATAATTAAATTTGGGTTGCTAATTTTAAGCTGCCTTAGGATTCATCAGGCAAATTAAATGCATGCGCTCTGCCTCAGCAGTGTTCAGGAGAATGTCTTATGTCTTTGATCTTTACTGGACGTCTCGGGACAATCCCCAGCCTTAGGGAAATCCTGCCGCATGGACTGTCTTATTCTGCACTTAGGAGTCTTCCTTCGGAGTTGTTCTGCAATCTCTTCATGTATGGAAAAAAGTAAGAAAATCACACATCAGTGTTTTCCAATCTCTAACTTCTTACTTACTTGCTCTAACCTCTTTCTTACAACTTTGGTAGGAAGGCATCCGAGAGCCTTAATATCTATTCTGAATAGGTAGGTCTGCACCCCCTATGCTTCCTACCCTTTATGTCGGTACTGTCTCCAGTATGTGTGCAGACATTAATCAGACTTGCTTATGTTTATGAAATACCACTTTCTTTTTATCTTCTGTAATCAGCGATTATGTACATATATATTTCTTCCCATAGCTATAATCATAAGTCTAAAAGTTGGCCAACTACTTACTAGCATTTGACGGATACCTAAATTTATATTCCTTAAATTAGACCATTCTGTTTTATCATAATTGAATACTTATTGACCTATCCATTAAGCATTCTCCATTCCTTTCTTTCTTTCCTTTCTTTATTCGTCTTCCCTTTTCCCTTTTTAATTTTTGTTTCTCTCTTTCCATCTACACAACTTTATTACTACATTTTAGAAACAAAGAAGCATACAGTTTCTTGGCATTCAATCTAAGCTTAGAGCATTTTGACCTTGAATACTGCCAAGACTTTCCCATGTGCCTTGAATCCAGGTGTGGTTGCTAAGATACGTTATTAATCTTCCAATAAAAAGAATAGAGAGGTCAGGGTGTGAAGAAGGTATGTTTATTAAGGAGCCTTGTTTATGGATTTTGTTTGAAATTTGTTATCCTTCCTGTGATTAGAAACTATTTTAAATTTTTCAGTTGTTTTTCTTCCCTTTTTAAATAATTAAATATCTCAATTCAAAGAAGGGAAAGTCATCCATATTTAGAAATTGCAGGATACCATTTAAGATTTATTTATTTGAGAGAGAGTGAGCAAGAGAAGAGGGAGTGGAAGAGGGAAAGCAGGCTCCCCACTGTGCAGGAAGCCTACTACTGGGCTTGATCCCAGAAGATCGAGATCATGACCCAAGCCAAGGCCAGACGCTTAACCAACTGAGCCACCCAATCACCCCAGGATACCATTTTTTGAATTAAAGTTTTTATTCTATAGCCATTTATGTCATATAGTAAATTTATTTCCACAAGTTGATACTACTTTTAATAAAAGATTAGTTTCCATAAAGAATAAATTTTTAAAATACACAAGAGTAAGGGCATCTGGGTGGCTCAGTCAGTTAAGTATCTGCCTTTGGCTCAAGTCATGATCTCAGGGTCCTGGGATCAAGCCTCGTGTCTAGCTCCCTGCTCAGCGGTGAGTTTGCTTCTCCCTCTGCCACTCCCCCTGCTCCTGCTGTCTTTCTCTCTCTTTTTCTTTCTCTCCATCCCCCGCTCAAATAAATAAAACCCTTTAAAAAAAATACACAACAGTAGTACAAATAAGAACATAGAAATGTCAGGCGGATACAAGTAATGCGACTCATCATTAATTTGCACCATTAGCTTTCTGAAACCTGAAACATAAAGCTAAACTTGTTAAATTATATCATTCCAGTGGTCTCAGAACAGGAATCTTAGTATTTATCAGGAAATACATTTTCATTAAAATAAATCTCTTAAGTTTTGTTTGAGGGAGCTACTGAATGTCACAATGGACCACATATCCAATAATCAATGCTTCCGGAATAAGCACCAGTACCCTCCCACACAGGAGTCTCCTGAAATATTTGCTGAGCTGACTTCGGCTCCTAATCTCAGAACCCCGCTCCCTTGCTCAGCACAATAGATGGATTCTCAGTAGCTCTTCTCAGTGTGTTTACAGCTGATTATTAAAGTCTCCAGTCTTACACTCTAACCCACCCCACTACGGTAAGAAACAGAGCATATTCCTAAGTCCAACAGACCTGGATGTGAGTCCTCACATTCATTTATTAGCTCTCTACCTTGGCCACGTTAGTTATCTTCTTTATTCTTTATTCATCTGTGTACAGAGCTAGAAATCGTCCCTGTCTCACGGAACAAGAGCATTGCATTTAATGTTATTACGCATATGAAATACACAGCACAGTGCCTGACTCACAGTAAGCCCTAGATAAATGCTAACTCCCAATATTTTTGTTTCTAAAATTCAAATATGAACATGTCACTCCATTATTATTATTATTATTATTATTGTTTTATTTATTTATTTGACAGACACAGATTACAAGTAGGCAGAGAGGCAGGCAAAGAGAGAGGGAGAAGCAGGCTCCCTGCTGAGCAGAGAGCCCGATGCTGGGCACGATCCCAGGACCCTGGGATCATGACCTGCGCTAAAGGCAGAGGCTTTAACCCACTGAGCCACCCAGGTGCCCCTCACCCCATTATTTAAATTCCAAAACATTAAACAGTTGCCTACAGAATGAAATCTCAGCTCTGAAGCATGACGTGAAGAGTGGTCCATGAGCGAGTTCTCTGTTTACTGCTCAGAGTACCTGGCCCCTGTGTTCTCTTCATATCAGTCATACAACCCTTGTTGTCCATAACCCCCTGCCATTTTGAGGTGGCTGAATAGTATCTCGGCCTTAAGTATCTGTGGGCCTCATTCATCTCTTCCCCTTTTTCACCCTGTAGGTGGATAGGTACCCATTCCTTTGTCATGAGTCACAAATATCACAAGATACAACTTTCCCTAAACTACCCACTTCTGGAGATTCGTCTTCTTCCCTAGCTTTTCCTCCTTCATGGACTTCCAAAATCATTCTTTTCATAATTTATTGATTTGTTTATACTCTGATCTTTAAACAAGCTATATCATGTACCCACTTAAGTATATTTAAAACAAATTCTTACACATGAATATTTTTATTTCTGAAACATATTGATATACAGCTTCATAAATGTATTTGTACCATATAAAATAAGCACAAAATACACATGAGAAAGGATGAGATAAAAATATATCCAGAAATGTGAATATCTTGTCTATTTGTCCATGGCCCTTAGAGTCAATCTTGTTCTAGAGACCATGGGTTGGTTTGACTGTAAACTCATGGAGAAGAGAGGCTTTGTTTTTAGCTCCAGTACTAGGTAAGGTGTTCAGCTTGACTTCCAGTATTTAATAAATACTTTTTTGTAGAGTGAATGAATTAATAAATAATCTTTCTTTATATTGATCATGATAAAGGACAGAGTATTTCAGTGAAAATAAATAAAGCGGCCATCAGTTTATAAATTTATGGATCTCTAAGTTGTTCTATGGTTAGAGTTTAGAATATCTAGGTAGGTGGATAAGAATAAAAGGTGATATTTACTGAGCAAGTCTTACAGACAATGGACTAGACAGGCAGTGTGTCTTTTAATTTATCTTCTTTGAATAACATGTCTTTTTCCACTGTGAATTTTTTCATAGAGGCCAAAGAAATGAATTTAAGTTTGAGTAGTAGAGTCGAGATCTTTAAAAAACAAAAGCAAAATCCCTAGAATACAGCTATTCTGATTTCCTCATTGACAGATGATCCAAATACTATATGTGCAATTTACAGATAATAACAGTACTATTACTCCTCTTACCACTACTACTACTACTACTACTACTACTACTACTAATAATAATAATAATAAAAATACTACCACCAAAAATTTTCCAATTACTTCCTCTTTACCAAGAATGGTTATGAATCATTTTACATCTATTAATTATCTTAATCCTCACACAACTCTATGGGTTAATTATTGTTATCTCTCTCTTATGGAGAAGAAAGTCAAGGAACAGAGAATTTTAGCAGGTAGTTCAAGATTACATTGCTAGCAAGTGATGTAGCTAAAATTTGAATGAAGATGTTCTGGCTACAGACCCTACAAGTTTAATAATTATTTCATACTGCCTTGCACACATTTTATTCAGATACTTCTAAAGTTAAATAATGATATGGAAAAGCAAAATAAGAGGATTGTGTGTCCATTGTAATGGGGTCAGTAATAGAGATCAGAATTTTAAGTGACTCAGTGTCATTTATGCTACTCAGTAGCATTTCAGCAGAGCCTTTTATAATCAAACCATACTTGTGGACTAATTGTAAAGACTTAGGTGAGTCCATAAAGTGAGTAAAAACATGTATGCCTGTTCAAAGCACCTTTCTTTTCTTTATCTACATTTGATTGCTGATAGAATTGTTGGCCTTGCTGCTTAAGTCTCTGAATAATGACTTAATCAAATGAAATACCCCTTTGGTATGCTAATTATAATTATGACACTTTGGAACCTCATTAATTGGATTTTTTCTTTTTTTTTTGCTATTTCATTGGCAGTCAGATAAAGTTCTTTATTACTGTGAATGGTCATATAGTATGACATTACATTATAACTGGAAAGTAATTATCTTTATTGGGCAATATCAAATATATCAAGGTAAAGGTTGATGGTATGTAAACTTTGTTATTGGATTTAAAATGTTCCCTTTCTATTGTACTATGTATATAAACACCTTAGCTGAGCTTCACACTTTATCTGGAATATGAATAAATAATAATCTGCTATTTAAAAGCATTAAGAAATATAATTACAAGAGCCTTACATTTCTACCTCAGTTGAAATATAGGTGGAAATTTTTCTGTTAATTGTCTTGAAATACTCTATTCCCTTAACAGTGCTGCAAGTTTACCCATAAGTACTTCCCGTGTCCATCAACTCTTCTAATTTACAGCACATGAGCTCAAAAATCCTATTGGCCTGATTGCGCAGAAGACCCTGGATCCACTGGCCTGGTAAAGTGTACTCTCTCTAATCCAAGCAAAACAGAAGTTAGGCTCCTCAATTTTCATAACTGGTGGCTGACCTAAGTGAAAACAGTTCCAAAAAAGCATATGAGAGTCAAGGTACAGTATCATCTCCCCTTTTCTAAATAGCAGAATACAGTTCAGTTGCTTGGGACTGCATTGATAAGAAATCACAACATCTTCCAACCTCCAATGGAAACAAAACCAGAACTCCAGAACTACAGCATCCAATAAACACCCACTGAGCATGTGGCCCATGAGCCCTTGAAATGTGGCTTGTGAGATATGTGAGATATGCTCTAGGTATGAAAGATATGCTGGATTTCAAAGATTTAACACACACACACACACACCCCACACACAGAAAACCAAAGATAAGACATATAACTGATGATCGTTTTTATATTGGTTATATGTTGAAATAATGATAGCATGAGTCTATTGGATGACATAAAATATATTATTAAACTTAATGTCACCTAATCTTCTTATTTGTTATTGTGGCTAATAGGAAATTCAAAATGACAAGGGCGGCTCACCTTCTAATCTTATTGGAACGCTCACTTTAGACCTAAAGAGGAAGGGCGGCAGGGGCGTCTGTGTCTGCAGACTGAATTCTGAGCACTTGCACTAGCCAACTGCCTAGGGGTCCTAGCTTGTTTCGCTGCTTGTCAATAGAAGAGAAAGTCAGAGAAAGTGTCATAAGAAACAGTGAGACAAATAACAGGCTTCTCTTAGGAAGGAATGTTTAACAGAGCAAGGAGGAAAGCAGCGGGTAAACTGCAGCCCTCCCTCCCCTTGCTTCCTGGTGAAATGCCTCTCTGCCTTTTTACCACATGAGAGAGAAGCAAAGAAGGGTCGGCGAGCTGGCTCTCATTATGCCAGGAAGTGAAGAGCGAGATGGTGTTCCAAAACAAGAGAAGGGCGGTGCATGAGGCCAAGTTTTCCAATTTTCCGGTAACATTCCCCAGTGGATGGAACTGAGATCCTCATTCCACAGTAAAAACATGTCTTCTTTCTCCCTACACTACTCCCACCAGTGTTTTTCAGTCTTAGTTTTCTTAACCCATTGAGATTGGAGATCAGTTACTAAGCCAGGAGCAATCAGAGCTCAGCTAACTCCACCAGGTTAGGAGATCATACTTATCTAAGTAATTTTCCCTTGTGCTCGCTTCGGCAGCACATATACTAAGTAATTTTCCCATTTTCAGTGAAGTGCTCCCCCAGTAGTAAACGTGACATTTGGTTTATCTCTCTGGGACCAAAGCTTGGTGTCCCACCTATGGCACTGGTATGCCTCACAACAGATCATTTACTTCTGATTAGCATTGAATAGCATCTCTCCCATTCTTAAATTCCCAGAGAAAAAAATAAAATGCAAAATGAAAGTCATTATTTTTTAAAAATTTGAATCTGAAAAACTTAAGTTCAAAATGCTTGTATTCCCGTTCTTGGTCTGCATACTCTTATTCCAAGGTCTTCGCTCAGATGTCTGATCAGAGTTTGGATTTTTCCTGGAGCAAATGCCATTTGGCCAATGTTAACAGTGGATTATTTTTCCCTTCCATGTACCAGGATTATGCGTCTCTGTGCAATCTGGTGACTTGTGTGGCGTCCTATAGGCAGGGTATATATGCCGGCTTCATTCATTTTGGGTTTTGTCACAGGGCATGCGGTGATCAGTCAGATGTGAGGAGATAGGATCCTTTCCATGATCAAGCAGAGGCTTTAGGGAGATGGGTGTGGTTTGGTTAAATTCTTTTCCGTTCTTGACCACTGATCATGGCAATGGTGTGTCACAGATCACTGTTACTCAGCCTGGCCTCAGATGAAAGTTACATGTATTTCGGAACCAATCAGTAGAATCACAGCTTATGTAACAGGAGTGGGAAATGCTTTTTCGCTGTCAACCATTGATTACTTATGTTGTTACCACAACAATTTTGCCTGAAGCAACAACTGTAAGCTGGTGTGTTGCTTATGCTTTATAATTATGGATTTGATGATAATTAGGCAAAATTATGATTCTGAAAGCCAGAGCACAAGTGCAAGGCAAACCCACATCCTCTCACCAGCCGAAGATCATGGTTGTAAAGACAGAGTGGCATGTGAGGGGGAGGAGGTTTAAAAAAAGATAGGAAACTCAGAGAATGTCTTTGTCTCATCTCAGTTTGTTAATTGCTTTATGTTGGTTGTTCAGAGCTCCTCCCTAGGGAATGTAGAAAATAATTTCTAATATTCCCCCTCCCTGGAGACTGGAACACTAGTATCGTTCCCTCCAAGGAAATACATGGGGTAGGATAATAAGTATGCCCTACCAATGACCAGAAGAGTGAATTTGAGAACATTTTGAAAATCAAAGGCAAGACATACACAACTCTTAATTAGGTGATTAGCATGTATTGAAATAGAACACATCTCCTCCGTTATAGATGATGGTCAAGTTTTTCATCACATTTTCTGTATTTTGTTTTATGAGCGTATTTTGTGCCAGGACATTAAAAGAAGACATAAAGTTTTAAGTAACATTTGTAGTCTATGATATCTACCTAGCACTCCCTAATTACCAGATCACTTACACATGCATGATTTCCTGATTGTGTTTCTCACAATATCCTTGAAAAGGTACACGTGCCAGTTATTATCATACCAGTTTTAAAGAGAGAAAAGGGGACACAAGAGGCCTTGAGAATTTAGGCAGGATTATGTAAGCAGAAAGCTTCTGAGTTAGACCTGGAGTCCATAGCCTCTGTATTGTGTCTGGGGCTCTCCATGCCATGCATTTCATAGGAAGACTGTGCTGATGCCCCCCCACTGACACATACCTTCCCCATTCCCCCCACCACTTATATCCAAACATGAAACTTGACTCAAATGTTCACTGTTCTGGGCATCCCTGTATCCTAGCAATTTTCACAATATTTCGTGGTTTCTCCCCTAGTTTCAAAAGTGGGCTTTAAAGTCCATAGTCCATAAGGCTAGGAACTATACCTTCTTCTCCTTCCTCCTCCCCCTCTCCCCCTTTTTGTCCTCCCCTCCTCCTCCATTTTTTTTTGTTGAAAGATTTATTTATTTGAGAGAAAGAGAGAGAAAATGGGGGTAGAGGCAGAGGGAGAGAGAATCTTAAGCAGGCTCTGCACCAAGCATGGAACTGTACTTAGGACTCCATCTCCTGACCCTGAGATCATGGCCTGAGTACCCAGGCACCCTACTACTACTACGACGATGACGATGGCGATGATGACTACTACTTCTATTTCTACTACTTCTTCTTCTTCCTCCTCCTCCTCAACCTCCTCCCTCTTTCCTTCCTTTCTTCTTCTGTTTGCTCTAGCCCCACTTATTCATTAAGTCCCATAAATGCTATCTTTTAAGAGAGTCACTAGAAAATTAACATATGTTAATAATCAGAGGACATTTTTCTTCTTGGAAGGTAAAGATAACTTTAAGATTGATAACAATATATTTTGCTGGAGTCTTTTGGGTTTTCTATATTAGTATCATGTCATCTGCAAAGAGCGAAAGTTTGACTTTTTCTTTGCCAGTTTGGATGTCTTTTATTTCTCTTTGTTGTCTGATTGCCCTGGCTAAGGTTTCCAGTACTATTTTGAACAACAGTGGTGAGAGTGGACATCCTGGTCATGCTCCTGACCTTAGGAGAAGAGCTTTCAGTTTTTCCCCATTGAGGATGATATTCACTGTGAGTTTTTCATCAAGAAAGGATGCTGTATTTGTCAAATGCTTTTTCTACATCTATTGAGAGGATCATATGGCTCCTTGCCCTTTCTTTTATTAATGTGGTATATCACATTGATTGATTTATGGATGTTGAACCACTCTTGCAACCCAGAAATAAATCCCACTTGGTCATAAGAAGTCATCCTTTTAATGTACTGTTGGATGCTATTAGCTAGTATCTTGGTGACAATTTTTACATTCAATTTCATCAGGGATATTGTCTATAATTCTCCTTTTTAGTGAGGTCTTTGTTTGGTATTGGGATCAGGTAATGTTGGCCTCATAAAATTGAGCTTGGAAGTTTTTCCTTCCATTTCAATTTTTGGAAACAACTTCAGAAGAATAGGTATTAATTCTTCTTTATTTTAAAATTTTTAAGGAATTTATTTACTTATTTCACACACACACACACACACACACACACACACACACAGAAGGAGAGAGAGAGCGAGAGCGAGGGAGAGAGCATGAACAAGCAGGGGGAACAGCAGGCAGAGCAGGCAGAGGGAGAAGCAGGCTCCCTGCCAAGGGAGGAGCCAGATGTGGACCCCTATCCCAGGACCCTATGATCATGACCTGAGCCAAAGGCAGCCACTTAAATGATTGAGGCACCCAGGCGTCCTGGTATTAATTCTTCTTTAAATGTTTCATAGGGGCACCTGCATGGCTCAGTTGGTTGTGTCTGCCTTTGGCCCAGGTCATGATCCCAGGGTCCTGGAATCGAGTCCCGCACTGGGCTCCTTGTTCAGCAGGGAGCCTGCTTCTCCCTCTATCTGCCGTTCCTCCTGCTTGTGTCTCTTTCTGGCATATAAATAAATAAAAATCTTTTAAAAAATGGTAGAATTCCACTAGGAAGCCATCTGGCCCTGGACTCTTATTTGTTGGGAAATTTTTTGATTACTGACTCAATTTCTTTGCTGGTTATGGGTCTGTTAAAGTTTTCTATTTCTTCCTGTTTCAGTTTTGGTAGTTATGGTTCTAGAAATGCATCCATTTCTTCCAGATTACCTAATTTGTTGGCATATAATTGCTTATAATATTCTCCTGTAATTGTTTGTATTTCTTTGGTGTTGGTTGTGATCTTTCCTCTTTCATTCATGATTTTATTTGCGTCCTCTCTCTTTTCTTTTTGATAAGTCTGGCTAGGGGTTTATTCTTTCAAAGACCCAGATCCTAGTTTTATTGATCTGTTCAATTCTTTGTCTGTGTGTGTGTATTAAGATTTATTTATTTAGAGAGACAGAGAGCACAGCAGGGGAGCAGGAGAGAGAGAGAGAGAGAGAAGCAGGTTTCCCAATGAGCAAGCACCATGACCTGAACTGAAAGCAGCCACTTAACCAACTAAGCCACCCAGGTACCCCTGTCCTACTCTTTGTAAAATTTCTATATTGTTGTCTTCTGCTCTAATATTTATTATTTCTCTTCTCCTGTTGGATATAATCTTTATTGCTATTTAAGTGTAATGTTAGGTTGTGTATTTGAGACTTCTTGTTTCTCGAGAAAGGCTTATATTGCTATATACATCCCTTGAAAATAGAGAGAGAGGAAAACCATAAGAGATGCTGAACTCTGGGGAACAACTGAGGGTTGCTGGAGGGGAGTTGGGTGGGTGGATGGAGTAACTGGGTGATGGGCATTAAGGAGGGAACGTGATATAATAAGCACTGGGTGTTACATGCAACTGATGAGTCACTAAATTCTACTCCTGAAACTAACAGTACAGTATATGTTAATTAAATTGAATTTAAATAATTTTTAAAAAAGAAAAAATATTAATAACAATACATTATATCCACTGAATAAAGATATATGATCACTAACTTATATTCAGGCCAATAGATATCTCTTAAGAATGGTAACTGGTCTTCCATACCCCAACTTCCCAATTTCTGTATTCTCAACTTCTCACACAGAGACATCCCTGTTTATTAGAGCAACCTGTTTATTCCCCTTTTGGTGGCACTCTTACTTCCCCTTTCTACAGAAAACCCACATTATACAGCTTCGTCACATAGCCTGTCAAGGGAAAAGAAAAGATAGAAACACAGACTCTATAACAAGTGATTCTTAAAGTTAACTCCACATCAGAATTACCCAGGGGAAATTTTTCAAATAACAATCCCATAGACATTCAATTTTTAATTAGTCTGGGGTGGGACCTGGACTTCAGTATTAAAAAACAAAAGTAAACAAAAACTCTGAAATCAAATGTGTAGCCAGGATTTAGAATCTAGGCTTTTTAAAATGATGTTGTACTGGTATCTAAGAAGACCTAAATTTACAAATTTCAGGAAATTCACTGGATGGCCACACAGAGAAATCTGGCTGCAGTCCTCACTTTCATTCAGGAATCACCCAAATCAGCAGAACAAAGAGGAAGGCATTGCCTTGAGGAACAGTGTGCCAGCTAGAAAGGGGAATAGGGATGTTCTTCAATTTGACTGCCACACCAGACTTTGTGAACAGCCGTTCTCTCTATCCAGGACTCTTCCTCTATTAGTTCCTTCTTCTCTACATGGTATTCGAATTCCATGCAGTTGGAAGAGGGGCAAGATATAGAGAAGTAGGAGACCCTGTTTTGATGGGTCCCCTAAAGTGAGCTAATTATCTACCAGAACACTCTGAACACCCAAGAAACCAGACTGAAATGTAGGATTATACACTTCTGGATCTCTATGAGGGCAGAAGACACCAGTGAAGAGGCGAAGTGTATTGGGAATGATCAGACTGATAAACAGAAGGGGGAAGGAGTCATCAGAAGTCCAGAAGTGACCCATTGGAAAGTACAACCCCAATACAAAAGTGCCCTCTGACTGGGGACCAGCACTGACTTGGAGTCTAGTTAAAAGCACTCAAAAAGGGAAAAAGATTTTAAATGGCAACTGATGGAATCAGGAGGTCATGGGCATGGGCCTAAGCCCATGGACTGAGGCACCCACTCAAGCCAGAGAGAGTGGTGGTGGAGCCTCCAGTTCTGATCCCGAAGCCCTAAGGGTTGCATGGCTTGCACCACCACTCAGGCCCAGAGCGCACTCTTGCCCCAACATGAGGAGTCTGGTGTGCATGCTCTAGAATCACAGCCTTTTGCACTCTGCGCTCACTGCATGAGAGGAGTCTCAACCCCGTTCCCAACCCACACCTGAGAGTGCTTCATGCGGGTGCTAATCAGAGGTCTCTAGGACTGGCCTGAGTCTGAACACTCCCAGCCCAGACTTGAAGGAACTACCCCAGACAGCAGTCCTGGCAAAGGCAGCCACCATAAGCAGGCTCCCTGGACCAGTATCATTCATGATTTTGGCACGGGGGTGCAGGACAGGCCTGTGCTTTGGGCGACCCCTGAGATAATGGCTGGGGGGCACACACTGCTTGTGGCAGGATGCACGACTCAGCAAGAGTTTGCAGAGGGGGAGTCTTTGTGTCCTGGACCACCAAGAGGGGAGCAGACTGAGGCTTCTTTCTGAGATGAAGGTCTGGGTGAGTTTGCTTTCAACTAAAACTCTGAAACAAAAACCTCCAGAGAACAAAAGCCTGAAAAAACGGTTTCCACAGAGCCCAGCCCCTTCGTAGGACTGGAGGACTCAACCCAAGTAAGACTGGTTGAAAAACAACTCAGCAGCCCTCTCCCCCAGAAAGCCAGCCAAAAGAATGAGAGGACAACCACCACAGGGTCCCCATAAACTGTAAAACCCCAATATCAGTGGAAAACAATATATTAAGCTCCTGGTATTGCCCTAAAACCTATCTATATTTCATAGATATAACTTTTATTTTTAATACGTTCTCACTATTCTTGTTTTTTTTTAACCTACTTACCATTGCAACTAGAGGTTTAATACAAAATATTCCATAATAACCTTTTAACTTGAACCTTTTTCATACATATACCTGTATTTTTCTTTTTCTTTTCTATTTTATTTTTTTAATATACATATAGATATAAGCTTCAAGGTAATCCTCTTTCCCTAATCAATACTACCCCTGTATATAAACCAGCTTTATAAGAGATAAGTCCTTTAACAAAGATCTCAAGATATACCCAGGAAGAATCAAAATAACCTTCCTCGCCCACATCAAAGATCTATAACTACCATCCATCCCATCTTTTTCTTCTGTCAGTGTTTCTGTGTATTTGTTTTTGTTCTGGTATTATGTAAATCTTATCCTTGGAGTTCATTTTGGCTGGGTTCTTTTTTTTTTTTTTTTTTCTTGTCATTTACTTTTGTCAGTCTTTTTGTCCATTTTTGTCTGTATAACTTATAAATCTTACCTTTGGGGCCCATTCTAGCTGAATCTTCCATTTTTTTCTGTCTCTCTGTCTTTTTTTTTTCCTTTTTCTTTCCTTTTGGTGGTGACTTCCAATTTCTCAGAAGCATTCCAGGGTTCACCTTGCTTGGATTGTAGTTGATATATTCAGCTACACATCCCTTCAACCACCTCTCACCAAAATGACTAGGAGGAGGAAGACCCAACAGAGGAAAAATTCAGAGGCTGTGCCCTGTCCATCAGACTATTGGATATGGACATAAACAGTATGTCGGAAAGGGAATTCAGGGTAACAATTATGCAGGCAATGGCTAGGTTGGAGAAAACCGTTAGTGACAACATGGAATTGATTAAAGCAGAAGTGAAAGCTGCCCGGGAAGAAGTTTAAAATGCTATCAATGAGATCCAATCTAATGTAAATACTAGAACAGCTAGGGTAACTGAGGCAGAAGATAGAATTAGTGATCTAGAGGACAAACTGATAGAGCAAATGGATCAGGAGGAGGCCTGGAACAAACAGCTTAGAAGCCATGAAAACAGAATTAGGGAAATAAATGATGCCGTGAAACGTTCCAACATCAGAATTATTGGGATCCCTGAGGGGGAGGAGAAAGAAAGAAGACCAGGAGATATAGTTGAACAAATTCTCCATGAAAATTTTCCCATTCTGGGGAATAGAAGCAGTGTTTGTGTCCTAGAGATAGAAAGATCACCCCCAAGATGAACAAATCTAGAAAGACCTCGAGGCACTTGACTGAAAGACTGATGAGTCATAATTTTAGACAAGAGCTTTTGAGAGCAGCTCGGAGGAAGTTTCCTTATGTAGAGAGGAAGGTCCATGAGAATAACATCAGACCTGTCCACAGAAAGGGCTAGCAAGACATATTCAGGGCACTAAATGAGAAGAACATGCAGCCAAGAATACTTTATCCAGCAAGACTGACATTCAAAATGGATGGAGAGATAAAGAGCTTCCAAGACTAGCAAGGTTTAAAAGAGGATGTGACCACCAAGCCGGCACTACAAGAAACATTAAGGGACGTTCTGTAAAAAAAGGAAGAACCCAAGAGTGTCATAGAACAGAAATTTACAGAGACAATCTATAGAAACAAGTACTTCACAGACAACATGATGTCAATAAAAACATATCTTTCAATAATCACTCTCAATGTGAATGGCCTAAAAGCTCCCATAAAATGGCACAGGGTTACAGACTGGATAAAATGACAAGACCTTTCCATATGTTGTCTACAAGAGACCCATTTGGAACCCAAGGGTACATCCAGACTGAAAGTAAAGGGATGGAGAAGTATCTTTCATGCCAATAGGCCTCAAAAGAAAGCTGGGGTAGTGATTCTCATATCAGATAAATTAGATTTTAAACTAAAGACTATAGTCAAAGATAAAGAAGAACATTACATCATTCTTAAAGGGTCTATCCACCAAAAACATCTAAAAATTATAAATATTTATGCCCCCAATATGGGAGCAGCCAGCTCCATAAGACTTAACTGTTAATCAAGATAAAGAGTCATATTGACATGAATACATTAATAGTAGGGGATCTTAACACACCACTCTCATTAATAGACAGATCATCCAAGCAGAAAATCAGTAAAGAAACAAGAGCATTGAATGACACATTGGACCAGATGGACCTCATAGATATATACAGAACATTCTACCCTAAAACAACAGAATACTCTTTCTCCTCAAGTGCACATGGAACTTTCTCCAGAATAGACCACATACTAGGTCACAAATCAGGGCTCAACTGATACCAAAAGACTGAGATTATTCCCTGCATATTCTCAGACCACAATGCTTTGAAACTAGAACTCAACAACATGAAAAAGTTTGGAAGGAATTCAAACACTTGGAAGCTAAAGACCACCCTGCTTAAGAATGTTTGGATTAACCAGGAAATCGAAGTAGAACTTAAGCAATTCATGGAAACCAATGAGAATCAAGACACTTCAGTCCAAAACCTATGGGATATGGCAAAGGCAGTCTTAATGGGGAAATATATAGCTATCCAAGCCTCCCTCAAAAAAAAGGAAAAAATCCAAAATACACCAGCTCTCCTTATACCTTAAATAACTGGAGAATCAACAACAAATTAAGCCAACCCCATACACGAGAGGGGAAATAATCAAGATTGGAGCAGAGATCAATGAGATAGAAACTAAGGATATAGTAGAATGCATCAATGAAACTAAAAGCTGTTTTTTTTTTTTTAAGTGTAAGATCGATAAACCATTGGTCAAACTAATCCAAAAGAAAAGAGGGAGGACCCAAATTAATGAAATTATGAATGAAAAAGGAGAGATCATGACTAACACCAAGGAAATAGAAACAGTCATCAGAAATTGTCATCAACAATTCTATGCCAGTAAGTTAAGCAACCTAGATGAAATGGATGCATTCCTGGAAACCTATAAACTTCCAAAAGTGAATCAGGAAGAAATTGACAACCTGAATAGACCAATATCTAGAGATTGACAGTGATCAAAAACCTCCCCAAAAACAAGACCCCAGGACCTGACGGGTTCTCTGGAGAATTCTACCAAACATTCAAAGAAGAAATAATATCTATTTTCCTGAAGCTGTTTCAAAAGATAGAAACAGAAGGAAAACTTCCAGATTCTATTTATGAAGCCAGCGTTACCCTGATCCCCAAACCAGGCAAAGACCCCACCAAAAAGGAGAATTTCAGACCAGTATCCCTGATGAATATGGATGCCAAGATTCTCAAAAAGATCCCAGCTAATAGGATCCAACAGTATATTAAAAAGATTATCCACCATGACCAGGTGGGATTTATCCATGGGATGCAAGCGTGGTTCAACATTCACAAAATCAATAAATGTGATAGAACAAATCAGTAAAAGAAGAGAGAAGAACCACATAGTCCTCTCAATTGATGCAGAAAAAAGCATTTGACAAAATACAGCATCTGTTCCTGATCAAAATGATTCAAAGTATAGGGATAAAGGGAACATTCCTCAACTTCATAAAATCTATCTATGAAAAACCCACAGTGAGTATCATCCTCAATGTGGAAAAGCTGACAACCTTCCCTTTGAGATCAGGAGCACGACAAGGATGTCCATCTTCACCACTGTTGTTCAACATAGTACTAGAAGTCCTAGCAATAGCAATCAGACAGCAAAAATAAAAGGTATTCAAATTGGCAAAGAAGAAGTCAAATTCTCTCTTCACAGATATAATGATGTTTTATATGGGAAACCCAAAGACTCCACCCCCAAACTACTAGAACTCACACGGCAATTCAGTAATGTGGCAGAATACAAAATCGATATACAAAAATCAGTTGCTTTCTTATACAATAACAATGAAAAAATAGAAAGGGGAATTAGAGAATCAATTCTATTCACTATAGCACCAAGAACCATAAGATACCTGGGAATAAACCTAATCAAAGAGGTAAAGGATCTATACGCAAGGAACTACAGAACACTCATGAAAGAAATTGAAGAAGACACAAAAAGATGGAAGACCATTCCATGCTCATGGATTGGAAGAATAAACATTGTTAAAATGTCTAAATCTATACTTTCAATGCCATCTTGATCAGAATTCCACTGGCATTATTCAAAGAGCTGGAACAAACAATCCTAAAATTTGTATGGAACCAGAAGAGCCCCCTAATTGCTAAGGGAATGTTGAAAAAGAGAAACAAAACTGGGGGCATCACATTGACTGATTTCAAGCTTTACTACAAAGCTGTGATCATCAAGACAGCATGGTACTGGCACAAAAACAGACACATAGGCCAATGGAACAGAGTAGAGAGCCCAGATATGGACCCTCAAACTTATGGTCAAATAATCTTCAACAAAGCAGAAAAAAAAATATATACATTGGAAAAAAAGCAGTCTCTTCAATAAATGGTTTGGGGAAATTGGACAGTTACGTGTAGAAGAATGAAACTCGACCATTCTCTTACAGCATACACAAAGATAAACTCAAATGGATAAAAGACTTCAATGTGAGGCAGGAATCTATCAAAACCCTAGAGGAGGACATAGGTAGAAACCTCTTTGACATTTGCCACAGCTACATCTTTCAAGATATGTCTCCAAAGACAAAGTCAACAAAACAAAGAGGCAACTCACAGAATGGGAGAAGATATTTGCAAATGACAGTACAAAGAGCTGATATCCAAGATCTATAAAGAACTTCTCAAAGGCAACACACACAAAAAAGATGATCACGTCAAAAAATGGGCAGAAGGCATGAACAGACACTTCTCCAAAGAAGACATACAAATGGCTATCAGACACATGAAGAAATGTTTGTCATCATCAGCCATCAGGGAGATTTAAATCAAAACCAAATTGAGATACCGCCTTACACCAGTTAGAATGGCCAAAATTAACAAGACAATAAACAACAAGTGTTGGAGAGGATGTGGAGAAAGGGGAACCCTGTTACACTATTGGTGGGTATGCAAGTTGGTGCAGCCACTTTGGAAAACTGTGGATATTCCTTAAGAAATTAAAAATAGAGCTTCCCTATGACCCTGCAATTGCACTACTGGGTATTTAACCCAGAGTTACAGTTGTAGTGAACAGAAGGGCCACCTGTACCCCAGTGTTCATAGCAGCAATGGCCATGGTTGCCACTGTGGAAAGAACCAAAATGCCCTTCAATGGATGAATGGATAAAGAAAATACGGTCCATGTATACAGTGGAGTATTCTGCCTCCATCAGAAAGGATGAATACCCAACTTTTGTATCAACATGGACGGGACTGGAAGAGATTATGCTGAGTGAAATGAGGAGAGAGAGTCAATTATTAAATGGTTTCATTTACTCGTGGAGCATAAGGAATAACACAGAAGACATTGGACAATGGAGAAGAGAAGTGAGTTGGGGGAAATTGGATGGGGAAACAAACCATAAGAAACTGGACTCTGAGAAACAAACTGAGGGTTTTGGAGGGAGGTGGGATGGGTGGGGTGAGCCTGGTGGTGGGTATTATGGAGGGCACGTATTGCATGGAGCAATGGGTGTGGTACATAAACAATGAATTTGGAACACTTAAAAAATTAAATTAAATTAAATTTAAAAAAAAAAAAAAGAAAAGAAAAAAGAATTCCATTCAGTTACACAACCTGGCTTGTTCCTGTCCAGCTCAGGTCACCACGAACTTTCATCCGTAACACAGATTGTTAGTTGGGAAATTGTGAGGCAATTGCTGGAACTAAACTTGATCCTATGTGGGACTCCAGGAGATGTATCAGCTGCTGTGGTCATGCCCAGTTTACTGCAGGCTTGGAGAGTATTTTAAGTAAAGAAGAGTTCCAGAAGCCTCCACAGGAGAGCAGTGATGGCAAGGGGGAAAGGTGGGAACAGAACAAACATTAAAATAGGGAAGAAAAGTGCTTTCCCTTGACCAGGAAATTTTTTAGCTTGTGACCTCATCACGTTGTAGCTCACTGTGTCCTTTTAAGTACATGAAATTTCAACACTGGCAAAAATTAAGAGAACGCCTTATTTTATTTTGCACAGAATTTAATCATTTGAGCAGGTCATTTTAAAAGTATTTGACCCATTTGAATTCCAAATATACCCACCTTTTGAAAATAAATCATCAGGTTAAGGACAACAGGAGTTTGTTAACTTCAGCAATTAAAGAGAAGGAAGACAATATTTAGGGCAAATGGTCCCTTTTGAAATACATAAATATAGTAAGAATGGGGAAAATTAAAAATATAAAAAGAAAGCAAGTCACACATGCAATAAGATCCAGAAAATACCAGTCTATGAACAATCTTGCATAAGAAAAATTATTAATGAATAAAAAACACAATGGTGAGGAAAGATAACACATTGATTTGTACAAAAGAACAGTGAATTATAAGAATGGATCAAGACATTTTTCTTACTTTCAGATGAAAGGGACGGTAAGGGAAGAGATAAGAGACAAGAAGACAAAGCCAGGTGATTCAATATATATGTATATCGTGAATTCCAGAACTGAGAAGAGAGCAGACTAAGAGAGCCCATAAAAGAAAAGTAATCAATGAACACAAACTTTGCTTTGTGCACAATGACCAAAGAAAGATAAGCTAAGACATCCTAATGATTTACATTTTTTTTTGGTCATTCTTAAAGAAGGTGATTATGTCTGTGCAGTATTGACATATATTCTGTCGAGGATTGTCCTGCTCCTCTGTTCTGTCCTAATATATTTTTCTTGGGCATATATAATTTAATTTTACCTGAGGAGAGTAGAGGAAAACAATCCTCAAAGGAATAGCAAGCACTATGAATTTAAAGACTAAGGATACTTCATCACGTGGTGGTGAGATATTTTACTTTAATGCCAAAATAAAAATTCAGCATTTTTCAGGCACAAACAAAGAGATAAACAGGCTTAAAGTAAAGGGAGAAAAAAAATTGGAATCAAATTTCACATCCATAATTGAAAACTAGACTACACGGGTATAATATCTCAAGAATGGAAAGACCATGAATAATACAAAAATAAATATTAAAAAAAGACCATAAATAATACAAAAATAAATATATTTTGTAAAAGTGGTGGTGATGGTAGGATCCTTTTGGAATATTTGCAATTTTCCCCATAAAAAAAGACAGACTACCCAGACATATAGATCACATCCTTTAAAAAAAAAAAATAGTGACATTCCCCCCTGAAGCTCTCATAACTAACCAGAAATATCTCTCTTCCATTGGAGAGACATTGATGGGAGTAGTATAAATTAAGAAGGATAGAGAAAATGATAAAAAAGTAAAAAAGAAGGTACAGAACATATAGAATACACAGTAAAGACAAGGGAGACAGAACCAGGACATCAGAGAAATGACAAGGTAATATTTCTGAACTGATCACAGACACAGAGAAAAAATACTAGACGAGAGCTAGACAATGTTTCTTGTATCTCTCAAAAATCTTAAAAAAGAATATAATGTATGAGTGAGGAACTTAGGAGAATCATGATTGAATTTCACAGAAAGTGATTATAACAGAAGGATAGTGAGCAGAAAAAGATGGTCCTTATAGGCAATGAGATCACATGACAAATATATACATATAAACAAGATAAATCTCTAACCTAATATTTTAAAGCAAACTAAAAGTGATCCAAAATATAAAATAATAACATAAATCAGGATAAGGAAAATTCATAGATAAGGTAACAGAACTCATGAAAGAAAAGAAAATTTAATTCCAGAATAAACACTAAATTGAAAGAAACAGAGAAGTGGATGTCTTAGGATAAACAGAAGGTGAGAAGGAGGATAATTTTAAACACCAAGAAAAAAATAAATAGAGAAAAATAGTGAAATAAGGTGATAAATAAGAAAGCAAAATCAACAAAACAGAACTAATGCTACAATATACATTCAGGAAAACAGTACTGAAATTTAAAAAAAGGAAAAAATAATGCTTGAATTACATGCTAAAAAAGTATTATGTATTAGGGGAAAAGGATGCCAGAAGGCTTCATTTTAAATGAAGCCCTGAAATAAAAAGGAAAAAAAATGGCAAAATAGCAAAATGACTAAGTCACTTAAAGGAAAAAGAAAAAGAAGGGTGATCTAATTTTTACTGACAATAATGCAATGCCAGAACATATTGGATTTTTTTTTTTTATATTCAAGGAGACAAAATGTGAGTCAAATATCATATGCAAGAACCTTAGAAAGTACTTCTGAGATCACAGAGTAAGGACCTCCAAAATCCATAAATGCACAAGAACATGGGCAAAACTGTCAAAATCAACTTTTTCAGAAATCTGGAAATTAAACAAAGGCTTGCAACAATCTGAGGAGTGTTTATTCAAGAACACTGGCTGACTGTCAGTAAGAACAGTGAGTTTTATGGAGTTTAAATGAGTTCTCCCTCCATCATCCTCTCCCAAGATGGGAAGTAGCTAAGACAAATGAGTCTCACAATGCCATCTGTGAAAATTGGAAGGCTGGGAGCCACTGAAAAGGATAACACAGGACAGAACAAAAGCCACATCTTCAGATAGTTGTCACTTACTGACCAGATAGGAAACTCCCTGTAAAGTTCCATCTCAGGGCACGTTTTTCTTTTAGAGTTTGTTCCATATGAACAGCTCTATCCTTGGGACATTTGTCCAAAACATAGGAATTGTTTATCATCCAGTTGCCTGATATAACTGACCCAAACCAAGAAAAACTCAGGAATAAGCTTCCACAGGGGGATCTAGAAGCTCCAGAATATCTGGGGGTAATCTAGAAGACCAGAATCTTGTGTGCATGCCCAGAAGAAGCATTAGAAGGTTCGTCTGCCTCAGTTCTGGCTGACTTTGAGGCTCTGGGCAAGCAGGAATTGAAGCTTAAGGCAGCATTGTCAGAGATGAAAGGTATATCCCAACACACACAGACACACACGGAGACACAAAGAGTCTCTTCAGCAAGAGCTAGGAGACTTACTAGTCCAGGCAATATAAGGAAATGTCCAGTCATTAACAACTAGTCATTAGTTGACCATTAAGCAAAAGAAGCATAGACTTCGACAGCCACACAACAAAAAACACAGATTTCACCATATTGGCTCAGGAAAGTCACTTAACAGATAGCCATAATAACAAAACAGGCAAACAAACAACTACAGCAAACAGAAACAAACCTGAGAATGGAGGAAATCTGATTTCCAAAGTTGCTATATGATAATATTTAAAATGCCTAATTTTCAACAAAACATTATGAGGCATGTGAAGAAATAAAAGTATGGCCCAGAACCTGCTCCTGGGCAGCTCGGTCAGTTAAATGTTCATCTCTGTGTTTCAGCTCAGGTCATGATCTCAGGGTCATGGTTTGTTTTTGTTTTTGTTTTTGTTTTTGTTTTTGTTTTTGTTTTTTTATTAAAGAGATTAATAGAGCCTTTCCCTGGAGAAGCCCAGATATTGGGCTTAACAGACAAGTACTTTAAAGATTTTATTTATTTATTTGACAGAGAGAAATTACAAGTACACTGAGAGGCAGGCAGAGAGAGAGAGAGAAGGAAGCAGGCTCCCTGCTGAGCAGAGAGCCCGATGCGGGACTCGATCCCAGGACCCTGAGATCATGACCTGAGCCGAAGGCAGCGGCTTAACCCACTGAGCCACCCAGGCGCCCTAGACAAGTACTTTAAATCAACTATTATAAATATGATCAAAGAGCTAAGAAACCATGAGAATGATGTCTCACCAAAAATGCCAGTGAAGAGATAGGAATTATAAAGAGGAGACAAATAGAGACTCTGCAGTTGAAAATTTTACTAAAGGGACTCAACATCGGATTTGAAGTAGAAGGTAAGAATCAAGAAACTTGATGGTGCAATTGAGATTATTTAGTCTGAGGAAAAGAAAGAAAAAAAAATAGTGAAGAAAAATAAATCCAGCCTTAGAAATGCATAAGACTCCATCTAGCATAAACCTGGTGATTCACAGACCTGTACCCCTGGGGCTAATAATACATTATATGTTAAATTTTTTTTAAATAAATAAATAAAATATATAGCAAAAAAAAAAAAAAAAAAAAGACTCCATCTAGCAAACCAACATACACAAAGTGGAAGTTCCAGAAGAAAGAGAAAAGATTAGAACAAATTATAACCAACAATCATTAGAGCATTCATTTCATATCCAAGATTCTCAGAAAACTCTAAGTAGGATAAGTTCAAAAAGATCCACATAATATAGACACATCATAGTCAAACTGGCAAAGCCCAAAGCCAAAGAATCTTGAAAACAAGAGGAAAATGACTCTTGTCAACAGCGGCTTTACTGTAATTACCATGGAGGCCAGAACACAGTGGAATTACACCTTTAAAGAGCTATGAGGGGGGTGCCTGGGTGGCTCAGTCTGTTCAGTGTCTGCCTTCGGCTCAGGTCATGTTCCCAGGGTCCTGGGATCAAGCCCTGCATCAGGCTTCTTGCTCAGTAGGGAGTCTGTTTCTGCCTCTGTCCCTCCCCTCTGCTCATTCTCTCTCTCAAATAAATAAATCTTTTAAGAAATTAAACAAATAAAGTGATGTAAGAAAAGGCCATTGACCAAGAATTCCATATCAAGCATTTTTGATTCTTCAAAAATGAAGGAGAAATTAAGATATTCTCAGATAAACAAAAACCGAGACTATTTGTTTCTAGCAGAATTGCCTTCTAAGAAAGACTAATGAGAGTCCTTCAGGCTGGAATGAAACAAAGAACAGCAGTTAATGATATAAAATACAGTACAGAAGCATTTTTTGTTTGTAACACCTTTTTTCCATCTACTTTGAAAGTAATAGCAGAGAGCAATAATTATTAAACTGTGGAGATAGAGATGTAATTTATATGATGATTATAGCACATGAAGGAAAGGAGAGAATGGGGTTAGATAGGAGCAAAGATTCTGTATACAATTGAAATTAAGTTGATATTTACTTAAACTAGATTATAAACTAATATGCTAATTGCAACTCCCAGGGAAACTAGTGAGAATAACTTAAAAAATATAATAAGAGAAACAACAAAGTAATTAAAACAGTATACTAGGAAAAATAGGCATATGACACAAAAGGTGGTAGTAATAGAGGATTAGACACATAATGCATGTGGAAAACAAACAGCAACTGAGTTGTAAATTGTTTCTTAAAAACAACCTGATTCTTATTAAAGTTCAGAGAAATGCAGGAACTTGCATAGCCTTCCTTAAAAAAAAAAAAAAGTTTCTTTCCATAAAATTAACTGAAACTCATTAATTAGTAAGTTTGTGAATAAATTAACACTTATCCCAATCCATTTTCTTACTTTCCAAAACATCTTCCCTCACTCTTCCTATTAGAGTTGCATGATTTGTCAGTATCAATGAAACACGTTCTGTGTTTCAAGCATTAAAAGGAAAAAGACAATCAAGTCTTCTTGTATATAACCTGCATGATTTCCATCTCATTTGTCCTATATCTTGATTGAGTGTGATGAAATAGCACAAATTATTTTACAAAGTTGCATTTGGTTTTCAGGTATAGTTGGGTCTAACACCTGCAAATTCAGCATTTTACCCAAAGACAGCACTTTACAACTTTTTAAAAAATCTTACTGCTTCATATTGCACATTTTCTACAACATGCAAGTTTAAATAGAATTCCAAACACAAACACCATTAAATGTGTATCTTTATTTTATAACAAGTTTGAAAATTCTGACAATGCCTGGATGATTGGCCAATTTTCTCTAGGAATCCTTTATATAATAGCATATTACCCTTTGGATAATACCCAGTTACTTTAGTTGATCCGTGAGGAAAAAGTGCAGGTTAGGAAATTGGTAGAAGTATTTTCAGAAAATAAATCTTAAAGTTTTCCTTGAAGTTTGAGTTATAATTACCTAACAATGAATTCCTGGGAATAGTCTCAAGAGATATTTTAGAGCTGATGTGGCTTTCTACTGAAGCAAATATGAGTCAAAAACAAATTTATGGAAAAATATTTATCTACAGATAACAAAAATTAGCAAAACTAGGTTTTGTGTTTTTGTTTTATCCTTCCCAGACTTATCTCCAGCTGTCCTAAGCATGCAGGCAATGAGATAGAGAGAGGGAACAATGTTACACAAAAGAGAGTTTGAACAAAATAACTAGTCCCATGACAGGTAACTTTCAGCCCCCAAAATACCGTTTTTCCACTTGAATTTGGAATTTTCTTCTCTAAAACAGATCTCTGTTATAGAAAACATTCCCAGTAGAAGGAACCAAATTGAGAATGAAAAATTTTATATTTGGAGATTCATAATGTATTTTAGAATGTTAAACACATTAAAGACTCTCAGAAATCTTACAGTGTTAAAAAAAATCTTGCAGCATTTCCAAAACTTTGTAAATAAACATAATTTTCATTTTGCAGATGCTTTCTGCCATTGAACAGTTTTAAAGTATTGGTATAGAGTTAGTTACCAAAACAAAAATCAAACTAAGAACATTTATTTTTACTGTTTTATGGTCATACAAAGTATCAGTGGTGGTATAACAAATGATACAGTCTCATAATTACTGATGGGTAGCGCAATTGCATGCAATCTTATGGAAAACCATTTGACAGTATGGATGAGAAGTTTCAAATCTTTTAAGCTATTGGACCCAGGTACTAGCTCTCATGTATTTATCCTAAGGGAATTAGATGAACTGCATAACCTAGAGAAATGATAAAAAGGTATGAGCTAAATAATAACTAGGGTTATTTCTGGCCTGGGTAATTATGTATCTATTTGTTTTCCTGTTCTGTTTTTCTGTATATTCCACATTACTATAATAACTATGTATTATTTTTCACAATAGAATGGTATTTACAAAATAGCACATGATTATGTTTTCTCTCATTTTACCTCCAATAAAAGCCTTGAGAAAAACTAAGACTTTGTAGTGGGTACTTTGATCTTTTGGAAGCTTTTCATTTGAAGGATTGGAAATGTTGAGTCAAATTACATAACTGTATTGTAAGCTATTAATTATACTCCGTCAAAGTTTGTAGTTTGAGTTATATCATTTTGTAACTCCTACCTTAATAAAGTATATTTTTTCTTTTAAATATTTTGTGTGGGTTTTTAAAAGATGATGTATGTTTCGAATATATTTTCAACAGGCAAAATACAAAAGAAGTATTAGGATGAATTAGAGAAGCTCTACGGCATCTACTCAGAAGGCAGAGTATGTGTTCTTTGCAACATAAATGACAGACTAAAATGATGTCTGTTTCACCCTACAAGTCTAAAGGGCTAGAAATGAGCTGTCTAGCTCTTTTGATGGCTGAGCAATGAAGAAGTGGTTTTAGTGGTTAGCTTCCAAGAATGTATGAGTGCTTCCTGTGATACAGATGTCGAACATACACAAGCTGTCTTGGATTCCATCCAAAAGATTACCTGGAGGGGCAAAGCAAAATCAGCAGAGACAAACTGAAGGTACCATTGTATTCTTACAAGCCAAGGAAGGAGTAACTTCCAGCCAGAAATAAGATGCATGCACTTATATCAAAGACGCTGTACAGGAGATATCCCCCGAGATGGCAAGAGGACCTCTGTAGAGACAATGGATGAAATGTCTGGACATATTCCAACAGAGTCTGTATGTTAATAACCATAACGCTATCAACAAATTCAGAACTTTCTTCACTCCTTAGTTGTCCTTCCCCTCCCAAGCTGCATTCCTGGAGGAGTTAGGAACTCTAGTGGTATCGAGGAACACCTGCTGGGAAAACAGCAGATTTAAATGCGCAGTGAGAGGGGCACCTGGGTGTCTTAGTCTTCTTCTTCTTCTTTTTTTTTTTTTTAATAAATGGGCAGTGAGAGACAAAAATGAAACTGTTTATTATTACATCCCCTGGCTTGTGCTTGCTCAGGTAAGCTTTATTTAAATGGGGAAAGAGTAGGATTGTTAGAAAAATACATGAGTTTCCATTAAATTTAGATTCCATATAAACGATAAATGCTTTTTAAGTAGTGCTGCAAATGTTGCATGGAATTTCAGTATATTAAAATATTCACTATTCATCAAAATTCAAATTTAACTGAAATTTTGGCATTTTTCGTTTGCCAAATCTGTCAATCCGACATTCTTTTTTTTTTTTTTTAAGATTTTATTTATTTATTTGAGAGAGAAAGAATGAGAGAGAGAGCATGAGAGGAGAGAGGACAGTGGGAGAAACAAACTCTCTGGCTATCAGAGAGCCTCATGTGGGACTCGATCCCAGACTCCAGGATCATGACCTGAGCAGAAGGCAGTTGCTTAACCAATTGAGCCACCCAGGAACCCCAATCCTACATTCTTTATGTCACTTAATGCTTTTTGGAAGGAAAGTCTTGCTTGATATCAGAAGCATCACCAGGGCTTTCTTTTTATTATATTTTTATGGTATATTTTCCCATCCATTCATTTTAACCATTCTGGATCACTTTACTTTTAGATGTGTCTCATGCACACAGCAAAGAATTGGGTTTTGATTTGTGTACTCCATTCAAACAAATCTTTTCTTACTGAGTTAAGTCCATTTAAATTTATTATTATGGTTAGTATATTTGGTTTCAGTTCTGCCATATCATGTCATCATATATTACATGTCAACATAAAGTCATTCATTTCACACTGTTGGCTTTTTTCCTTTTTTCTTTTTTCTTTCTTTCTTTCTTTCTTTTCTTTTCTTTTTTTTTTTTTTTTTTTTGTATTCTCTTGGTAAATAGAGAGGATTATATTTTTATTCAAAAACATTTTCTATGAAATCATTCTTTGGTTCTCCCTATAGGATTGCTATAGACTTTCTTCTGGTCTTACCCATTAGCTATTACCAGGTGGCCTGCTTCATATGGCCGTGTCTAGTTCTAGGTTTTGGTAACTGCTGTTCCACTTCAGGCATGGGAGGGTTGGGGTGGTGGAATAAGGTACAGACCACACATTGCTATTATTAGTGCCAGAGTCATCAATGCTACCTTGTGGTTTCCTTATACCCAGACCAAACGTGTATAATTAACACCCTTTTATTATTTTTTATAAAGATTTATTTATTTGAGAGGGAGAAAGAGAGCAAGCAGAGGGGTGTGGGGCAGAAAAAGAGGGAGACAGAGTCCTAATCAGGCTCCCTGATGAGTCTGGAGCCTGATGTAGGGCCAGTCCTCTACGCTGAGATCACAACCTGAGCTGAAATGAAGAGTCAGCTTCTTAACTCACTAAGCAACCCAGGTGCGCCAATTAGCACCCTTTTAAAAGCTTTCTTAAATGCACCAAACTTGAGAATTTCATGCATTTCCTGTGAAACCTGACTGATAAACAAAGCAATCATTTTGTTAATGAAAAACAAGTCATCGTAAGTAGGTGGCTACAATGAGAAAGCAGAAAAAGATCATTGAATATAAAAGATAATTCTGAAATATTTCCCCAAAAATATAAGAAGGAGATGGAGATAAAAATAAGAAAAATTGCACTACAATGTACGCAGATCATAGGTATCTATAATGTATAAAATCTGTATTCCCAAAGAAAGAATATAGATGGTAAAGAATCAATAATGAAGGAAATAATAAAAAGCTTCCTAGAAGAAAAAGAGCCTGCAAATTGAAATGGATCACCAATATTCAGGAAAACTACTGAGGAGATCTTTCCTTAACTTGAACTTGAAAATACTCAGCAGCCATGAGACCTATCACAATGACCGATTTATGGAAACCTTTTTTCCTAGTGGAATTCAGTCAATCTCACAATCCTTCACCACGGCCCTAGAGGTCGCTATTAACAATCCATCAGATCTGTAAATTGGGTGAACTTTGTTTTCCATCCCAGAATTTAACATAAAATTTAATTAAGATTAAGAGACAAGGAAATACTGTTTGTCCAAATATGTAGGTTGGAAAGATGTAGCTGCCTATAGGAGGCAGCTTCTATGTGACAAAAAAAGTGCATAAGGGCAATAACCCTGCCATCTTGGCTACTGTTTGCCAGCAGCTAGCACCCTGTGAATGCTCAGTAGATATTCATTGGGTGAATGAAAGATACAAAAATGAAGCTGGCCTCAGAAATCTTGGTGACACTAAAATGTCAGAAGAAAATTGAATAACATTTACAGAAGAAAAATAAATGTGATCCAGTCACCGTAGATAAAATATTTCTCAGAAATGGCAGGCTCAGAAAGTGCCTTATCTAAATACCCTTCTTAAAGGAAAAAAAAAATCATAAAAATATTTTATGCAAACAAAAATGTTTCAGAGTAAAAATATATGAGTTTTAGTTCAGAGTATCATGTGTTATGATAGCATCATAATTATTGATCTCAGATTAATAAGCAAAAAAAATCTTAATCCTAAAGAAATATTCAGTGGTAAGTATGATGTTCAAGAAGGCATTATTCAGTATGTAAAAAAGAAAAAAAAAGTGACTGGAATTCTTACTAATAAGCTATGGCTCACTCATAGAATAGATTAATACCAAGTCACTAAAATTATATTTTCAAAAATTAGTTAGTGGCCCATGAAAAATGTTATAGTTTGATGTTAAATGAAATGAAAGGATGTAAAAAAAAAAGTAGGTAAGGTTTGGTTTCAGACACTGCATTAAATAGTATTTTTTTAATTCCAAGGTATATAGTTTTTCTATTTTTAACATCCTGCAAGAGGTATCACTTCACAGTTGAGGCATCTTAGAATGATTTAAATACAGCAATTTTTTTAATGATGAATTAAAGATTATGGAATTTGTTTACTTGAAGTTATTTATCAGATCTTACTGATCTTTGGAACCCTTCCTCCTCACACAATAAATGCTACTGAATTTATGGCACTCAGTATGTAATAGTATTGTTGAATGACTGAAATAGTTTTTGAGTGAACAGTCCATCATATTTTTATGCTTTGAGAAACAAGAAATGCTTCAGTATCCAAATACATTTTTCTCACAATCAACAAACAAGAGAATTCCACTGAAATCATACTAAATTTTTTTTGGGGGGAAAGGAATGTGAAAATAAAATGGAATGATTTTCTGGAGAGAATTATGTAAGCAATGCCTTTAAAAATTATCAGTGAACTGACAAAGCTGTATTCATCCACTGACTACAAATTGCACTGATTTTGTATCTTCTTGGGGATATAGACCCAAATCCTTTCAGACACCATCAATATTATTAATTCTCATGTTTCTTTTTAATGCTGACTTGTCCTGCACTGTGCTAAGTTTATAGCTATTGATTAACAGAACTATGGAGAAGATTAAAAAGAATTTTAAAAACCTAAATCTTGTGTTTTTTTTTTTTGATAGAACTTCTGTGTCTTTGAAGTTTAAAAGAATACTAATGTAAAGTAATGTCTTTTTATACTAAATCACATTTCTTTTACTATGCTTTAAATCTGGAAGCAATGTTACAGTCAAATACTTTAGAATATATTATCTACTTCTTATTTAATTAGGGGGAAAAGCCATAAATATCCTCAGCTGTGAAGTCAAATGAATTTTTTTAATCAATATTCTGTGAGAAATCTGTAGAGTTAGTTTGCCCTAACTAAGTAGAAAGGTGATTTAAAAAATAAAAATCAATAATAAAATCTTGACATCTAACTATCAGCATGTCAGATTTAAACTGAATTTATATTAAAAGCATGTTGACATGAATGATTTGTTTAGTTTTAGGTAAAAGGCTGTTATCTTCACCCATCTGTTTAATACATGATGCCATATTTTTTTTAATATATTGTGGATAGTAACTTTTCCACACAATGTATATCCCCTTATTTAACATAAAAGTGTAATGTTAAGGCTACTTCTAGCCTATGTAATTGTTTTCATGTTTAAGGCACATAAAGCTCTTCAGATGAAGGATTTCACTTCTTAAGGCCTAGATGTGTCAATGTGTTTTGATTATGGAGTTATCTTGATGGAATAGAAGTAGTTAGAGTTTCAGAGTTGATCAGACATGAACTGCGTGGCCTTGGGAAAATTATGTGATCATTTTCAGTCTTGGTTTCGTTTGTACAAACTAGCAGTGAGCATTACCTTCTCATAGATTAGGGTTGAAAATTAAATAAACCTAAATACATAAAGTAGCTCATAACAGTGCATGTTCAAGCACTTTAAATCTCTTCTTTGGTGAATGCGGAGAAGTTCAATTTTAGAATAAAATTTCCTTAAACTGTGGCCTTTCCTTTGGAAATAAATTGTTTATATTTTGCCTGGATCTTTAGGAGAGTGCTACAAATTTAATCACAGTGCATTCAATGAACATAAATAGCCTAGAAGTGCAGATTTAGTATAATAGGCTTTCCTGTAATCACAAAGTTGTTGCAGCACAAAATGGATGGCTTGGTGTTCCACAAATGAGCATTTAAATTAGAAATGGCCTCTGACAAAATTCTAAAGCCAAGCTTTGTCTTTAGCTCCAAAACTTCAGTCAGAGTCTTGTTGGTTTGTCTAGATTCTTTAATTCCCCACAGTTGGGCCCCCACATGATTATCTTCTGTGGTGTCCCAGATCTTCTGCAGCTATAGGTCAGAGGCATGCCACCACTGTTGAACAGCATCCCTGGTCTGCCTCTTGCTTCAATAAATGGTCTTTGGCATGGATCTCTGATTCTGAGACCTGCTGGTGTAGCTTTCCTTGATCTTCAGGGTGTTCTGAGAAATGAAGCTCTGTCAGGTATTTGCCAGTCTTGTATCTGAACCCCAACTTGATGGATACTGGAGTCCTGATAGCTTTTGACAGAATTTGCCAATCGTAGGCAACAAATTGTCTCTCTGTTCTTTTCTACTATCAAACTCTCTAGATCACCTGTCATCGTGGAATGCAAAATTGAGAAGACATCTGATCATCTTGGGCCTAGCTTATTAACCCTTGCTGAGAACTGAATGAAGTTGGTTGTGTTGTTTCGGCTTTGGCTTGGCTGTCAGGCAACTATAATTCATAAAGTAATATAAAAGCCTTCCCCATGTATTCATACAAACACTAGGAAAATATTACTCAACAAATCTTGCCAAATGAATTGTAAAAAGTTATAGTCAGAGAGGAAAATTATAAATTAAAGGCAGTCATAGGTTCCAAGAAGAATGGAAGGTCCTAAAAGCTGGCAAACTATCCCAGGCAACAAAACTGATTCATGAAAATTAAAATAAGTTTAACTCACTTTTACATTTAAAAAAAAAGAAAAATCCTTAAAAATATAACTTGATTGGAAAATAATGAATGATTGCCAAAATTTGTTAACATCCTTCATGTGGTTGAATGGGCGATAGAAATGCTGAAACTTTTGAACATATCTGGGGGAAAAAATGGTAAGCATGTGTATTAAATTGTGAAGGATAGCTTGTAAAAGGGAATCTGAATATATTGCTTCTAATTTGTCTAAAAGAGGAAGAATTTAAAAAAAATTATATCAATTCAACAGGACTAAGAGCCAGCAAACATATATGTGTACTAGTTAAGTATCTATCCTACTACAACAAAACAGAAGTCTAGATATATAATCTTTAAAACAATATTTAAAGCAAAATTCCTCAGAAAAGTAGGAAATAAAGAGATGGAATATATTGAACTGGTAATCAAGTTTCCTGATCTGAGTGACTACAGGTCCAGCTAATTTCACAGGCAGTTTAAATCAAATTCAGTCAAACATCATAGTACAGACCATCCTTGTTTATAAAAGTATTCAGAGTGGGGCGCCTGGGTGGCTCAGTGGGTTAAAGCCTCTGCCTTCAACTCAGGTCATGATCTCAGGATCCTGGGATCAAGCCCCACGTCAGGCTCTCTGCTCTGCTGAGAGCCTGCTTCCTTTCCTCTCTCTCTGCCTGCCTCTCTGCCTACTGGTCATCTCTGTCTGTCAAATAAATTAATAAAATATTTTTTTAAAAAAGTATTTCAGAGAAATAGTCCAAGTTATTTCCTTATTTTAAAAATGCTACAACAAATATATTAACAGTGAGACTTTTGAAGTTGGTCTTAAGGTCACTAAATGATAAAGGTGCTGTTTTTCATCACTGCTGTTTAGAACTATACTAGAGGATCTAGTAGCTAAGGTTAAAAAGAAGCAAAAAAAAATTTTTTTAAGGAAAAGAAAGTGTGAAATGAGAAAACTAATAATTGAAAAGGCATGATGAAAATAGAAAATTCAAGACCAACAACAGTCAGCTCTTCAGAATTAGTAGGAGTTCAGCAAAGTGTCTAGGTACAGAACAAAAATCCTTATATAAACATAGGTACATCAAAATCAAAATTCTTACAATATACTAAAAATAAACATTTAGAAAATAAAATAATTACAAGTATCCTATTTACATCAGCAATAAAATCTATATGAGATGCAGAAATAAATTTAATAAAATGATATCTAAGGAGTAAAAAAAAGAAAAAGAAAAAGAAAAAAAAGAAATGAAAATTGAGAAACATCAAAATAGACCTAAATCAAAATAGAGCTATACCATGTCCATGGTTTGGAGCTATCATACTATGAAACAGGTACCAAAAAAATTTAAGCATTAAACTGAGGAAACTGGACATAGGAAGGAATCCACAAAAAGAAAGGAGAAGAGGCTTATAAATACAAAAGGTGAAATTATTCCAGTAGGATAAAACTCCCTCCACCTCAGAAACACAAATAAATTTTACAATACAATGATCAGTTTTCTAGGAAGACATTATCTATAAAAATTGACTAGAGGAGACATATAAAACAGATACAAATGTAAAGATAGAAAAAGTTGAAAATATGGTACATGACTCATTCCTTCAAAAGTTACCAAATAAATATGATTTCAACATCCAAAGGTAATGTCTGTCATCAAAATTCTTTTGAATCCTTAAAATGATTAACCAATTAAAATATTAGCACAAGGCTAGGGTAATCTTGATGCACCATGCTCACAAGGAGAGCATAAAGAAGAAAATTCTAGGAGTGTGTTTTCCAGTTGTGCAAACTACTCAACCAGAACCACTGGAAGGTTTATTTCTTTATTTAGTTATTTATGTAAAGCTTTTATTTATGTGAGAGAGAGAGAGAGAATATGAAGTGATCACAAGCCTGGGGAGGAGCAGAGGGAAAAGGAGAAACAGACTCCCCACTAAGCAGGGAGCCTGACCCAATATGGGGCTCAATACCAGGACCCTTGGATCATGATCTGAGCCAAAGATGGACACTAAACCAACTGAGCCACTCAGGTGCTCTAGAAAGTTTATTTTTGAAATTATTGTCCTAGACCTTTACTCACTTCTGCCATATAGAATCTTTGAGATGAGAAAGAGTGAATAGGTGGACATAGATGAGGCTCAGGAAGCTATCTTCTTTTAATAGGCTTCTTATGTGATTCTGGTTCATATGTGCTGAATTTTAGAACCACTGCCATAAACCAATGTAAGTAATAAATATAGCAATATATGATCTATAAAATGTAAACAACAACAACAGAACAATTATAGAATAGCAACACCTCTGAAAGAATAAAAACATAAATAATGATTCTCTCCAGACAGTACTTTGGGGAATTCCCAAAGAACTCCAAGAAATAGTCCATGCTTTGCTTGGGTACAATATTACTATAATCCATATTGTTATCATTAACCAGTCCTCAGCTGATATTTGGAAAATATATTTTTACATGGGAATTTTATTTACTCATGTCGATTGTAATTTAATACGACTTTCCTGCATTTCAACAAATTGAGGTTATATAGGGAGAAAAAAAATATTGGCATTGTAGACTTTATACCAAATAGGATTTTTTCATTCCCGTTTTGTAGAACTAGAATCAATAATGATCTATGTAAATTGAATTAAGTCAATTCTGTAGCAGGGGAATAACCAATATGACATTTAAATGCCTCTTCTAGCTCCAGTTTTAAAGTTTTCTCATTATGCTTAAAGTTTTACCAGCAAATGAGAAATGTGTATATGTTATTGATCGGATTGAATTTTTTTCATAATGAAATGGAGCATTCTATATTCTCAAGTGCTATAAAGTACCTTGAAATAACTATGGTGAATATTTCCCTGATCGATAATTTTTCAAATTCTGCTTATGTGTCTCCAATGTAGAATTTATGTACAGAGATGTTTGTATACCTTGATGATTCAAGAACAGGGCTGAAGCTGCTATAAGAAGAATCGATGATGTTCTCTGAACTACTGGTATGTGCCCTTTCCACCAACTGGATGTAAGTTCATTGTATTCACTTTTCTTATTACCCCATCAGTCTTTATTAATTGGTAAGCATATTTTAGTGAAATACATGTTTTTCTAATAGACTTGCATATAGTACCCCCCCAACACACGTAGCACATTCTAGTAAATACATGTTACTACATGTTGAGAGTATAGAATCACTCTAGATAACCTAGATTGTGGACTGTAATCTTCACAATAAGGGCTGAAGAAACTTGTAATTTGAGCAGGGTTGGAGGGTGTGTTTGTTTGCTATGGAATCACAAAGATGTTTAAATTATTATAAAGCGTAAAACAAGTGGGCAGTATCATTCTGACTAAACACATTGTTTCCTGGGATCACAATTTCTCAGAGAAATTATTACATTGGCAAATTATAAGTAATAAAACGAGAACATTAAGGATGGTAAAAAAAAAAAGTATTGTAATGCCAATGAAGGAATGAGTACTGACTTGGGAAATAGAGACTGATTCCTCTATTTTAGGGAGAAGCAGTGGTTAGGACAGAGATGAAACTGACAAAGTCAAGTCAGATTGCTCTAATGGGCACAACTTGCTATTATCTTTATGACCAGATACAAAATTATTGTCTGGATATTGGTGAAAGATTTGTAGAAAAAGTCTACTGAATACACATTTGCTTCCTCTTGATTACGCTGGGCTGAGTATGTTTACATGTGTAATTCTCTTTCCTTCTCTCAAATATCCAACACAGTCTTCATCCCAAGTGCCATGAAGCCACCAAGAGAGGCAAATATCAACACATGCAATGAGGATTAACTAACGAACCAGTCTCATCTAGTAATATGGTAAGTAATGTAAAGCATCAGAATTCTATGTATGGTATCATTTAAGTTTATAAAGTAAAAGCAGTCAGGAAGGTATAAGTTACTATAAAACAAGGATTTTGTATATATTTTTTCTGATTCTTAGAATGCTAAAAAGTAAGAATTATTAGGGTGCCTGGGTGGCTCAGTGGGTTAAGCCTCTGCTTTCAGCTCGGGTCATGATATCAGGGTCCTGGGATCAAGCCCCACATTGGGCTCTCTGCTCAACAGAGAGCCTGCTTCTCCTTCTCTCTCTGCTTGCCTGTCTATTTGTAATCTCTCTCTTTGTGTCAAATAAATAAATAAAATATTTTTTAAAAAAGGAAGAATTATTTTTCAAATTGTATATATATATAAAAAAATTGTATATATATATGCTGAGAGAGGTTTAAGTAACTTGCTTAAAGTCACATAGACAGTAAGTGGTAGGTTTCAAATTCCTGTCTGTTTTTTTCACCAATGTCTATGTATGTTCCATTCCTTTACACTGGTCACTGCTTGAAGTGAATTTTTCCATCAGTAACATAGTTAGGGAGGAGCAAGATGGCAGAGAAGTAGGAGACCTAAATTTCACCTGGCCCCAGGAACACAGCTAGTTACCAAACCGTTCTGAACACCCACAAACTCAGCAGGAGATCAAAGCGAAGAATGACAGCAATTCTAGGAACAGAAATGTGACCACTTTCTGGAAGTTAGGATGTGCAGAGCAGTGAATCTGAGGCTATATATGGAAAGAGAGACCACGGGGGCAAGGGGCGGCAGAACTTTTAAAAGTCAGCTCCACAGAGGGACGTTGCTCCAGAGGCTAAGAAGGGGTGGAACCCTCGCAGAGACAATGTGGTCTCAGAACCCCCAGGATCACAGAAAGACCATGGGTGTGGCAGAGTTCCCAGGTATTGGAGAGGGGAAGCCAACTACAGAGACAGAGCCAAGAAGTGAGCTCTTAGTTTGGGATTACCTTAAACCATCATCTGAGGCACCGTCAGGCCACTGCTCTTTGAGCAGGGAACCCACAAGTGGAAGACCCGGGGAGACTAACCTTCCTCCCTGCAGAGGAGCAGCACAAGAACCTGATGGGTTTGGAGACTCCAAACGGAGCCATGCGCCAGAGATAGAACTGTTTGGTCATGGGGTGAGCTCAGAGTGTGGCTGGAGACCAGAGAGATGGGAGGGATCGACTGCTTTTCTCTGAGGGTGCACTGAGGAATGGGGCCCCCAAGCTATTGGCTCCTCCAGACTGGATATTGGGAGGCCACCATCTTTATTCTCCGCCTCCAAAGCTCTACAAAAAGTGTTCAGGGAACAAAAGCTCTGAGAGCGAACCCAAGCAGATTACTCAGCCCGGCCCCTCACAAGGGCAGTGCATTTCTGCCTCTGGGAAAGACATTTGGAAATCACAGCAACAGGCCCCTCCCTCAGAAAATCAGCAAAAACATCCAGCCAAGACCAAGTTCACCAATGAGAACTGCAGAACTTGAGAGTGAGGGGAAAGCAACACAGAATTCATGTATCTTTTCCCATGATTCTTAAGTCTTTCAAAGTTAAGTTTTTTTAATTTTATTTTTTTCTTATTCTATTTTTTCAAATTTTTCCTCTTTACTATTTTAACCATTTTTAAACTACTTTATCTTATCAGTACCTTCTCGGGGCGCCTGGGTGGCTCAGTGGGTTAAGCCTCTGCCTTCGGCTCAAGTCATGATCTCAGGGTGTGGGGAACGAGCCCCGCATTGGGCTTTCTGCTTGGCAGGGAGTCTGCTTCCCCCTCTCTTTCTCTGCCTGCCTTTCTGCCTACTTGTGATCTCTTTCTGTCAAATAAATAAAATCTTTTAAAAATCTTTAATTTTCATTGTTATAGTCATATTTTATGCCTTCATTGTATTTAACCTTATTTTTTGTATACATATAGGTTTTTCTTTCTTTAAAATTTGGGATACAGTTCCTTCTAACAGATCAAAATATACCCTGAATCTAGCACATGGCTTTGTTCTAGTCTCCAGCCTGATCACATTCTTTCCTCTTTTTTTTTTCAACCAAATTCTTGTCTTATCAATTCTTTTAGCATCTTTTTAAATTTTCATCTTTACAGTCATATTCCATCCCTTCATTGTGTTTACCCTTATTTTTGTATCTATATACATTTTTCATATATATATATATATATATCCCCCTTTCTTCTCCCCCTGGTTTTGGGACTCTTCCAATTTGGTTACTGTGTATTTTTTCTGGGGTTGTTGCTACTCTTTTAGTATTTTGTTCTCTCATTCATCTATTCTTATCTGGATAAAATGACAAGGTAGAAAAACTCACCTCAAAAAAAAAAAAAAAAGAACAAGAGGCAGTACGGATGGCTAGGGACCTAATTAATATGGACATTAGTGGGGTGCCTGTGTGGCTCAGTGAGCTAAGCCTCTGCCTTCCACTCAGGTCATGATTTCAGTGTCCTGAGATTGAGCCCCACATTGGGCTCTCTGCTCGGCGGGGAGCCTGCTTCCCTCTCACTCTCTGCCTGCCTCTCTGCCTACTTGAGATCTCTGTCAAATAAATAAATTAAAAAATCTTTAACAAAAAGACATGAACATTAGTAAGATGTCAGAAGTAGAGTTCAGAATGATGATTATCAAGGTGCTAGCTGGTCTCAAAAAAAAGCATGGAAGATACTAGAGAATCCCTGTTTGGAGAAATAAAATCCCTTTCTGAAGAGATAAAAGAACTAAAATCTAACGAGTTTGAAATAAATAAAGCTATTAATGAGGTACATTTAAAAAAAAAATGGAGTCTCTTACTGCTAGGATAAATGAGGCAGAAGAGGGAATTAGTGATATAGAAGACCAAATGATAGAATAAAGAATCAGAGAAAAAGAGGTAAACAACTACTGGATCATGAGGGGAGAATTCAAGAGATAAGTGGTACCATAAGGCAAAACAATATTAGAATAATTGGATCCCAGAAAAAGAAGAGGGTCAGGGCCAGAAGGTATATTGGAGGAAATTAAAGCAGATAATTTCTTAATTTGGTGAAGGAAATAAGCATCGAAATTCAGGAGGCACAGAGATTTCCCCTCAATATCAGTAAAAATAGGTCCACACCCCATCATCTAATAGTAAAACTCACAAGTCTCAATGACAAAGAGAAAATCCTGAAAGCAGGTTGGGACAGGAGGTTTGTAACATATAACAGTAGATTAGCTCCTGAGGTCCTTCTGAGCTCTACTTCTGTGGGGAGATTCGTGGCTTAGGGGCTTCCTCTGGCACCTGCTCAGGAGCACATTTGTGGTGGTGGTGGCCCCTTGTCTAAGGCACTATTATCTGGGGAGTGACCCCTGAGCCAGGGTATTGAGTGCAGATGGAGCAGTCACAGAGCTGGGCTGGAGCTCACATGCACATGGAGATACAGTGGCTGCACGGATCCAGGTAGCCACTCTCACTGCAGAGACAGCCCCATGACCTAGGCACAGGCACCCTGGAGTGGGTGTGTAGCATATGCATGCCCATCTCAAGATTCTTTAGCATATGTAAGATTCTTCCGATCAGATCTGTAAAATGTATTTGTTATTTAAGGAAACATGTATGCCAATTTTGAGAACGAGGAAGAATAAGAAGGCCATTACTGTTTCTTCAAACTACTTGATTTTATTTGCCATAAACTTGTTTAGAATTCTTATATCTATAATCATTAATTTTCTGGGATTTCCTTTATTTTTACTGCTCTTGTCTGATTCTGAAATCATGTTTACTCTGGCATCATGTACTAAGTTAGACAATTTTCTCTCCATTAAATGGATTATGTATAAATTGAAATGATCTGTTTCTTGAAAGTAGAAAGAAACTGCTTGTAAAATTGTCTGGATCAGATGTTACCTTTTGGGGGGAAAAATATATATAAATTAAATTTTAAAAATTAAATTAAAAAAAATATATATTTTTAAATTTAATTTTTTCCAATGTTCTAAAATTCATTGTTTATCCACCACAACCAGTGCTCCATGTAATACGTGTCCTCCACAATACCCACCATCAGGCTCACCCCACTCCCACCCCACAAAACCCTCAGTTTGTGAAAATATTTTTAAAGTTTCTGTTTCTTCAGGCTTTATATATATCCTGACTTTATAGTTCTTCAGTTTCAGTAAGTAAAATTTTTCTAGGCATTTATACATTGGATCTAATTTTTGGAACTTAAGTAAAAAAGTTGTTCATGGTTAACTTACCTAATTATTGTATATTTCTAGTTGTGTGCCCTTTCTCATTGTATGTATATATGTATGTATTTATGTTTCTCTTCTTATGTTTTTTTTTTTTTTAAAGATTTTATTTATTTATTTGACAGAGAGAAATCACAAGTAGGCAGGCAGAGAGGCAGGCAGAGAGAGAGGAAGGGAAGCAGGCCCCCTGCTGAGCAGAGAGCCCGATGTGGGACTCGATCTCAGGACCCTGAGATCATGACCTGAGCCGAAGGCAGCGGCTTAACCCACTGAGCCACCCAGGCGTCCCTCTTCTTATGTTTTTAATCAATTTTGCTACTGTTTCCCTTAGTTTGTTAGTCTTTCAAAGTCACTTTTTAACTTTGTTAATTCCATTATACATTTTTGGTTTTTTGTTTTATTCTACTTTGCTCATATCTTTAATATGTCCCTACTTTTGATTTCTCTGTGTATATTCTATATTTCCCCTCACATCCCAGTCTAGATATTTAACTTACTGATTTCTCAGGCTGTGTTCTCTTTTAATGTAGAAATTGAATGCTATAAATTTCCCTCTATACTCTGCTTCATGATTATTTAACTTATCTGAAAATGACAACCATTTATTTTTAAAAGGTAGTTTTGCTAGATACAGACTTTCAGATTGGTAGTGACTTGTTCTCAAACCTTAAAAACTGGATTCCATTGTCTACGTTTTTTTTTTTTCTATTGAGAAGTCAGTTGTCAGTTTCATTGTCATTGCTTTATTGATCTAATTTTGGTTATTTATCAGTCTTTCTCTTTGGCTTCAGAGTTAGATCTTCTCTTTGTCTTTGGTGCTTCCAGTTTTAATGGAATGTTTTTTGGATTTTTTTCCATTTATTTTGCTTATGTATGTTCTAATTGTATTATATTTGCTTATCTTTGATAAATGTACTTCATTAGTTTAAAACACATTAAAAAAATCTTTTCATTGATTACTTCTCTATTATGTTTTGGGACTTCATGATGGTGATTAGAATTTTATTCTACACATTTTACATTTATTTTTATATTTTATGTTGTCTTGACTCCTTGATGCATTTTGGGTATTAGTTATTTGTGGTCCAGTTAACTAGTTCTCTTTTTAGCTTAACTTAAGTGTTTTTACCCCATCCATTTAGTTTTTCATAGTAAAAATCATATGCCTTTTAAAAATTGTGTTTGATTATTTTTCACACTCTTCGGTCACTTATTATAGACCCTTGCTGCTTTACCAATTTTGGTATTTCTTCTCATATTTTAAATTATTCTGAACTCATTTATTTCATATTTTAAACCAAAATCAGTTGTGGGCTATATCAGTTTGTATCCTAAATCAGTTTGTTTATTTTCCTGTTGAATCTCACTCACATTGGCTTGTTTCCTTGTTTTTTTTTTTCTTGTTTGTTTTGTTTTGTTGTTGTTGTATAATTGCTAATGAAAATTCGGTTCCTTGAACTCATGGGAATTCCTGCAGCTGAAATAATGTTCTTATCCCTTTGCTTCTTCCAGGATCTATAGTGTTGCTACTAAAGTGGGAGGGCCATTTTAGTGAACTTTGGGTCTCCCTAGGTTACTGGAGAAGAATGAGTTTTAAATATAGTTTGTCCTTTTGTCACTGACTTACAGCTCAGTCTTTGGATAACCGTATGTATTCTATAAATATTTTCCCTAACTTTTTGTCTAATGCCATTCCCCAACCCTTTTTGGAAGGAGAGTTAATAATGCCCTTTATTTCCTGCAAGCCATAATATGTAATGAAATTCTGCTTCCTATAGGGTTCCACATTTGAAGTGAAAGAGCCTTTCAGAGAGTTTCATCCACCATGCATTCAGAAATGCAAGATTTTAAAAAAAATCATTCACTTTTTAGAGAGTCTTTCTTTACTAGGATACACAATCAACCTCTAACTGTTTAGATTACATCTTTTAAAAAAAAAAAAAAACTTAAATAAGTCACAAGATTTTCACATAAGTTTTTTATTTATTTTTTATTATTTATTTATTTATTTTTTACTTTTACTTTTTTATTTTTTATAAACATATATTTTTATCCCCAGGGATACAGGTCTGTGAATCACCAGGTTTACACACTTCACAGCACTCACCAAAGCACATACCCTCCCCAATGTCCATAATCCCACCCCCTTCTCCCAAACCCCCTCCCCCCAGCAACCCTCAGTTTGTTTTGTGAGATTAAGAGTCACTTATGGTTTGTCTCCCTCCCAATCCAATCTTCTTTCATTGATTCTTCTCCTACCCACTTAAGCCCCCATGTTGCATCACCACTTCCTCATATCAGGGAGATCATATGATAGTTGTCTTTCTCTGCTTGACTTATTTCGCTAAGCATGATACGCTCTAGTTCCATCCATGTTGTCGCAAATGGCAAGATTTCATTTCTTTTGATGTCTGCATAGTATTGCATTGTGTATATATACCACATCTTCTTAATCCATTCATCTGTTGATGGACATCTAGGTCCTTTCCATAGTTTGGCTATTGTGGACATTGCTGCTATAAACATTCGGGTGCACGTGCCCCTTTGGATCACTACGTTTGTATCTTTAGGGTAAATACCCAATAGTGCAATTGCTGGGTCATAGGGCAGTTCTATTTTCAACATTTTGAGGAACCTCCATGCTCTTTTCCAGAGTGGCTGCACCAGCTTGCATTCCCACCAACAGTGTAGGAGGGTTCCCCTTTCTCCGCATCCTCGTCAGCATCTGTCATTTCCTCACATAAGTTTTAAACTTAAAATTATCTTTAAAAATGTTTTAGTATTTCAGTTTTGAGAGCAGAGGATTTCTCTTTTTTTAAACCTCATTTATTAATACTGAAAGTTTTCTAAGAATTGTATTTAAATTAATTAGTTTTATATTATCTTTGACCAGAGCAAATCGATCTTTATTTTTAAGGCAATGTGAACAGTTGTTACTTTTTGCTCTTTATCATGTTAAAATTAATGAAACAGAAGAAAATTAGGCTTTATGACTGGGTGTTACATGTTAAAGGGCAATGGAGGAGTTAAATTAAATATCGTATAAAATATAGGCTGCCTTTTCTTCACTTTAGTGCTCATGGATTTGCTGGTATAAAACTTCATGGAGAAATATATTTTGTAGATTTTATACTTCCTTTTTAAAATCCTCTTGCTAAATCTGTGAGCATGTGCATTAGTTCCTACAAAGATCAGAATCAATGTGGGCCATATAAATTGTAACATCTGATAATAGCCTGATATGTTGGTGTGCTATCATTCTCTTATCCAATTCTACCTTTGACGAAAGTCAGTTATCTAAGGTGCTGAAATACTTGATCAAAGCTAGATTTGTTTTTCTGGCTCTGTAAAGCAGATATCTGTAACTGTGGCTAAATATTTGTGCACTGAAAAATTTTAAAAGATGTATCAAAAATAGTTGCATTGAGTAAAATATTCAGCTTTTTAGAAATTTTATGCTCATTAAACTCTCCAAATTAATGTTTCCTTTTTTCTATTGGGGCACTTTTCAATATTAACCCCATTACTGTATATATTTTGAGAGTGTAAACGGATCATATTGTGTCAGGATAACTTAAATTTGTCTCTTGTTGATATTAGAATTTTGAATCATGACATAAATGTAGCTGCTTAAAATTTCCCTGTAGAAAAAAATGATGAGATAAAAATGTCTCAGTCACACAGAAACCACACTGATTCATTATTTCATAAAGAAAATATGGCCACAAACTATTTCTAACAACTTTATAGTAGTAGCATGCTCTTTGTCCACATCCAGAATATCCTGAAAAAAAAAAAATTGTCTTAAAGTATCCTACACTTAAATGATACTTGATTTGAAAGCTCTAAAATACTTCTAAATTATTTTTTATCTTAAGAAAGGTTGAGAAGCAATTTGGAATCATAAGAATCCCTAGCAAATCCATATTAACTGAGAGAATGGATTATAAGTGATTACTTTTTTTCAAGATTCATAGTTGCCACTTACAAATTACTAATTACTCAGTTGAAGTTTTGCCTTTGGTATTAGATTGCCATATGGAATATTTATTTGTCTATAAACAAATTATATGCTAAAATTCTAAAAGGCAGTATACAAGGAGGTGGGAATTCCCTATATATATTGATTTATCCTATTAATTTGCTTGGGATAACACTTACTTTTTTAATAAGGGAAAGAGCATGTGTATGTGTCTATATGTTTGTGTGTGTGTGTGTGTGTGTGTGCACGATTGTGTGTATAAAATTTAGTACAGTCTTGGCCAAAAAATTGTATATGCTGAAATAATGACATCTGAATTAGTATGTTAGGTCATATCTCTGTTGCTATCTTTTAATAATAACCCATCCCACAGGCTGCAGGTTGACAAGAGGTGTTTCTGAAATCATTACAGTAGTATTTATTACACCAAAGTTAAGACATAAAAGTTGTATTGTATGATATATGATTATCACCCTTTTAAAATTGAAAACCTGGAGATTAACCACAGTATTTATAGCTAAGAATTAAATCAGGTGATTCTCAGGATTCTTATAGAAAAGGGTACCTTTTAACTTGAACACAAAAATTAAAAGTTTTGTTCAGAACAAAGGGCCTTATGTTATGCAACAAATCAAAAAGTGATGATATGTATTCGGCTATTCTATGTTTCTAAAAGATTTTTAGTTTCTTATTGGTAGAGAGAATCTATTTCCACATACTTTCGGTAAACACACCTTAGCATGTATGGTCATTTCGTGTTCTTTTCTAGTGGGAGTAAAAGAAAGAAAAAAGAACTTTTTCCTTTAATATATTTTGCTTCTAGTTGAGTAACTAATAATGGGTAGAGTTTGTGGATCTTGATTTACTAAGTCCTTTAATTGATTATAGACTCATGAACTATATGCCTTTGTACTCCTGCTCAGACAGAATGGCACTCAAATGCAGAGCCTGTCTCCTATTAGTAATCTCTGTGGGTTGGCATTTCTTACACTTCTATCAGGGTGTGTTCCCCGAATGGGGATTTTCAGTCTTGCTTCCTGTTCTCCTGTACTGATGCCAATTTTCTGGAAGATTTACCAATAGCCTTCAGAACTGTGACGTTTTGCCTTGACTTCTTCAAAATGATTTTCTGAATCTTTTCAGATCCTTCCAGTTCATCAAATTCTTGGTCTTGATCCTACCTGCTTTGCTCCCACATTGCATGGTGTCTCTGGGTTTCTTTCCTCCACACTCTTCCTCTTTGTTTTTATTTTTTAAAAAATTTTAAGAGATTTTATTTCTGTATCTGACAGAGACAGATAGACAGAAAGAGAGCACAAGCAAGGAGAATGGGAGAGGGAGAGGCAGGCTTCCCTCCAAGCAGTGAGCCCAATGTGGGGCTCCATCCCAGGACTCAGGGATCATGACCTGAGCTGAAGGCAGACGCTTAATGACTGAGCCACCCAGGCATCCCCTTTGTTTTTATTAAAAAACAAACAAACAAACAAAAAAACACCTTGGGGTGCCTCACTAAGGAGCACATGACTCCTGGTCTGGGGTTGTGAGTTCAAGGTCCATATTGAATGTAGAGATTCCTGTAAAATAACATAAAATAAACAAACTTAAAAAAGAAATACCTTGATAAATTTGAGATGTGATCTAGGACAAACTGTTTTTACATCAAAGGGATTTAACCTCTTTATGCATGAAAGGATAGAATCAGATGAGTTTCTACTAGAATTCTACTTGATTCTGTTCCTTAAGTTCTCCAAACAATTTTGTCTTATAATTTCTACTTCTATTTACAAGTATGTTATTGTGCAACTTGTAAATAATTGAAATCCCAATATATATATGGTTGACACACACTGATGCAATATTACATTAGTTTCAGGTGTACAACATAGTGATTCCACAAGTTTATATCTTATTCTATGCTCACTGAAAGTATATCTACATGTTGTCACACAATGCTACTACAATACCATTGGCTATATTCCCCATGCTGTACCTTTTATCCCTGTGACTTATTCATTTGACAGCTGGAAACCTGGACCCCCCACTGACCTTTACCCATTTTGCCAGTCCTCAACCTGTACCATCTGGCAACCATCAGTTTGTTCCTTGTATTTATGAGTCTATTTCTACTTTTCTGTTTGTTTTTTAGATTCCATATTTAAGTCAAATCACATGGCATTTGTGTTTCTCTGTCTGATTTATTTCACTTAGCATAACACCTGCTAGGTCCATCCATGTCATTGGAAATAGCAATTTCTCATTATTGTTTATATATAAGTTATATATAGATATAGATATAAATGTAGATCTATCTCTCTATATATCACATCTTCTCTATACATTCATCTATCAGTGAACAATTGGCTTGCTTCCATATCTTGGCTTTTTTTTTTTTTTAATCTGTTTAGATTATTAACTCATTTTTTTAAATTTATTTTTTATTATGTTCAATTAGTCAACATATGGTACATTATTAGTTTTTGATGTAGTGTTCAATGTATCTTAGTTATTGTAAATCAATTGTAAATCATGCTGCAGTAAACACAGGGGTGCATATGTCTTTTTCAGTTAGTGTTTTCACTTTCTTAGGGTAAATACCAGCAGTGGAATTATAAGATTTATTTTTCATTTTTTGAGGAACCTCCATACTGTTTTCCACAGCTCTAGTTTACATTCACATGAACACTGCACAAGGGTTTCTTTTTCTCCATATCCTCGCCAATACTTGTTGTTTCTTGTGTTTTTAATTCTAGCCATTCTGACAGTCGTGTGGTGATACCTCATGTGCCTTTGATGTACATTTTCATGATTAGTGATGCTGAACATCTTTTCATGTGTCTGTTGGCTATCTGCATGTCTTCTTCTGCAAAATGTCTATTGAGGTCCTCTGCCCATTTTTTAATTGGATTATTTGGGCTTTTTTTTTTTTTTTTTGTCTCTCTGTGTGTGTGTCAAATTAAACATATTTTAAGTTCACATTTTTTAGTGTGCCTAAGCTATTTTTTGCAATATGGAATTCATTTAGATAAGCATTTTTAGTAAATGGTCTTGCTTCAACCTAGAATAACTATATTAGTTCTTTATACTTTTATAATTTTAACTTTAAAGAAGGTTTTCACTGACCTATTTTCTATTATGTTCAAGTTTTCTTGAGCCATTGCACAAGTATATCTCTCCTTTCTGTTATCACAATGTGATATGAGCCACAATATTTAGAGGATTGAGTTCAATACTCATCTCTGAGTTTTTAGAGACATTTCATTGCTCTCCTATCTTGGGGAAAGAGGAGTAAGTAACAGTCAGTGAAATGAGAGGAACTTGGTTCTAGGTCTGAAGGAAGCTTTCCCTGATCCAGTCGATCATAGGAATATGTGTAGTACTTACTCTTCTGCTTACAAAGAAGATTATCATTTTGACTTTGATTCCCAGGAGAGGAATTGATGTCCCAGAGGGAGTCCTGCATCATTTCTACTCATCACCTTTTCCTATGACCCACACCTCATTAGTTTATACCATCCACTTCATGCATAATCTGATCTCCTACGTCCCTTGGATTTAATTACCTCCTTCCCTTGTCATCTGGTCCAACAGTACCAGATCCAGGTCATTTACTTGAATAGGTTCACAATGACCCTGAAAAGACCAGAGGTAAAAACCTTCCAAATATTTATCAGTCAGTCATTTGTGGAAAGTCTTTCACATAATCAGGTAATACTTTTCCTTTTCAAACTCATTTTTCTGTTTTAATAGTCCATACAGTTTTCCTCAAAGGTCATCTGTTAGAAACTTACTTTAACAGCCATCATCCAACTTTATCACTAGTAAGAAGTTTAAAAAATTAGTTTAATATAAATGGCACAGAATAAGTCTCCTCCTTATAATGACAATACTGTAATTACTAGCACATTCTCATTATTGAAAGTTGCTTACTTTAGAACATTAGTCTCTTGTATTTGATCTATTTGATGATGGTTAAATACAGTATGTTCATTAGTACTTGCACAGAAGCTCTCTAATAACACTTAATATATTTTCTAAGAAAACTCTAATTACAAATTCTCACAGTGTGTGAAATAGTCTACTTTTGCCAAAGCAGAGGAGATTAAAAAAAAAAATGTTTAGCGTGATGAAAAGGATTCTTTGAAAGCTTGCAGGGTAGTTGATAACTTCAGTCCTGTAATGGCCCGTGAACACAGCAGTCTCTCTGTACATACAGTACTGTTTACAGAGATGTCATCATTTATACATTTTACTAAAATACAGTACAATGCATATTTGAAACTTTCACACAGGATTAAAATATATCAAGTCTGTTTTAAGATTAATCTGGCAAAAGGAGTACTGTCATTGTGAAAGATGAGTGGAACTAAGACCTGTTTTAATGTTTTATGAAAACATTATTAAAAAATCCATCATTAGTTGCATTCTCCCTCAAGTCTCTAAGCTCAGTTAAAATACATTAAGCTTACTTTAAAATCAATAAAGTATTTTAAAAGGTTTTTTTTTTTTTTTTTTCCTGGCACAAAGCAAAAGTGGGATGTATTTATTTTAATCTCACTTAAGCACTAAGGCCTAATCTATCATTTGGGCTCCTGTACTCCCCCAAAATATTATTTTGTAGAATAAATCAGCATTTCAGAGTGTATGTTTCAATTGTTTCCTAGATGGAATAGGAAAATCTTGCTCAGTACTACTTGTTTTTTTTTTGTTTTTTTTTTTTTTTTGTACTGGTTTGTTTCTCAAGGGTAGCTATTTGTTTTCCTATCTGTTGTAACAATCCATTTGGATCCAAACTGAGTCAGACTGGAAAACCAAACAACTCAAGAAATCTATAGGGACACGGAAGGACCAATGTTCTATGGTTTCACTCACACACAGTACCTAAAACAGACAAACTCATAGAAACGGAAAGTAGAAAGAGTGTTGCCAAGGGCTGGGCAGAGGGAAGGAGAATTAATATTAAATGAGTACACAGTTTCAGTTTTGCAAGATGAAAAAGTTGGAGAGATATGTTGCCAACAATATGAAATACCACAACTAAATTGTACACCTAAAAATGGCTACGATGGTAAATTTAATGTCATGTGCTTTTTACCTCAATTAGAGTAGCCAGGAAGGAAGGGGGGAGGGAAGGAGGCAGAGAACAAATGAACAAGGGAGGGAGAGAAGGAAGAAAGAAGGGATGGCGGGAAGGAAAGAGAGCAAGCTGTAGAGAGTAACCACATCCTAACCATAGGGACTTTTCCTCACAGCATTTCTCATATTCTCTGCTTGTGGATTCCATTTTCATCTCATACTCTACTGATTCATTCCTTCATCTACTCTTCCTGTTGTGTATCTATCCACTCCATACTGTCTGTTTCCTTATGGCTTTGGCTTACTACAGTGATTCATAGACCCACGTCTATCTACTGTCCTCTCTTTTTGTAATTTTTAGCACTGTTCTTAATTTCTTTCTTTTTTTTTTTTTTTCTGGTTTGCCCAATATAATTACACAGAGAGAATACGGTAGTCTCAGTTGAACCTTTTCAGCTACGGCACATCATATTTACTTGGCTATCTTAGGGGATAACTGTGCTTGGCAAACTCTGAGTCAGTAAACAGTATCCGAGTGAACTGATTTGGGCAACCATTGGAGGGCTGTCCCATGAGTAGTGGGCAGCAACGTTCCTTGTAGAAGATGTTATAGCTGTAGGGGGCCTTATAACTGATAGATCGGATTCACCTGCCTTTATGTCCTTACTCCTTGCCTTTTCCTTCTCAGTTGACTTCATTTGTTTTCACCTTGTTCTCAGAATTTTTTATAACTCAGTGCTTTCCACAAATAGATATATTTTTCCTCATCCATCAATTGTCCTTCTCCCTTTCACATATTTACAAACATTCACATAAAAGGTGTAATTTTAAGGTTAAAAAAAAAAAAACAACCCTGAGCATCACTCACTTTTAGCATTATTTATTGTGCTTAACGGGATACACAGAGAATTCTTGGTAAATATGTGTCAAATATCTGTTCGTTGCAATGAGGCAAGTCATGGAACACAAATATAATTGATAAGGAGGTCCTATATATAAGAGGATTCTGTTTACTATTTAATGTCTAACCATTGTTGGGATGATTTCCAGATTTCTTTTACTCTTCATGGTAACTAAGAACTACCCGTAGATATAGAAAGTTTGCTCTTTCTTGCACTAGGCTATTAACATAATAAATATGTTTGCTTATAGTTCTAAGGTCCACTGTTGCCAACTCAAAGAAGTGAGAGATTTTCCTTATATTTTTATCTAAAAGCCAGTTTAACACTCAAGGACAATACTCTTTTGACGCCACTAAGTCGCTCAAGCAAAATGTACCCATTTTTTAAAACTGAATCTAGAAGTCCTATGTAAATGTAGTCTTTTTAATTTATACAAGTATTTTCAAAGTCTACTTGAGAGAAAGCCCTGTGAGCTTCTAGTCCTCTTCTCCCATAATGAGACACATACACTCGAACAAGTCATTTAACCTGTCTATTCTCATTTACATATTTATAAAATTAGTCTTTGAAAGATTTTTCACTGTTGATCTTTCCAACAAGTGAAGAGACAAAAATCCTGTGATATGAACTTCCCAACACCAGTTTTGCTTTCCAATTATGGAATCCCCATCCCACTTCATAAAATCATCAATTTTCACTCTGGGTCAGAAGACGGGACACCTGCGAGATATGCCATCCAGAAGGACCTAAGCAATAATTAAACTAAATCCCTTTTCCTCTTATATTTGCACACCTTAATGGTTATTATTCAGACCTGTCCAAGAGAGACTACTGGTCTTTGGACTTCAGTGTAATAACACCTCTTCCCAGAGGTAGGACCTCATTCTGCATGGATACAATTTGCTCTGACAGGTTAGAGAGTTGATTTTCTATTCATCCTGTGAAGAATATGACTGCCTCTCTGAGCGTCATCTCCTGTTAGATATTAACACTGACTTCCACCTGGCAGAGATGAGCCTTAACTTGGTTTATTTTTATAAGTGTTTAACGCACTTTCCCTTTCAAGAGAAAATTTCTACTCGGTACCCTAGACAAATAATGAAAACACCAAGAAGCACAATATAATAGGTGCTTTGCTTACTAACAGTCACTCAAAACTGAGTAAATGTAGCACATCTGGATGAGCTAAATGCATTTTTCAACTTCTATGATGACCTGTCATTCCAAACTCTGTATTTCAGTTGCTTTTATCCATAGTATCCCCAGCTCAGTCTCTCTAAATGAGGTTCACTTTTCACTATGGTCTCAGAAGCAATTTCCCATGGCTTCTCACAGGCCCCCAAGCTCCAAACATTATTAAGATTTTTCCATATACATTATAAACCTCTTGGCAGTGTAATAGTGAATCATCATAATTTTGTTATGCCAAATCCATAGGTGATAGAAACAATAAAAAAGAAACCAAGAAGGGACTCACACTACATTTTAGCAAATGATTTCTGACCAGTGTGACAGCTCTATAAAGTTTTAAGAAATGTGTTCATTCTCTTCTTCTCATACCTTTTACCATTGCTTTTTATCTGATATCATGGGTGAATATCACAAATACATACCTGGATCTTCTACTCTCTTCCCCTGCTTGTGTATGTTAACCCTATCAATTTATAAATATGTAACAAGGTTAAAGAGAACTTGGATACTAGGGACAGAGGATCCTGAATGATACCACACCCCTAACATAACCATTTTTTGTATTTTTGTGTTAGTTCCCTTGCAGACCTAATCTGTATGAATATCTATTTTGTGTCTATAGGAATAGTTCAGTAACAAATAGAATGCTCATATATTTGCTTATGGCTTCCTTCCTGGATATAACACTGTATGCATGTTTTAAATTGTGTTATATTCATAACTGTCTTTTATAGTAACTTAAAAAATATTTTATTTATTTATTTGAGAGCAAGAGAGAGAGAGAGAGAGAAAAGAGCAGAGTCTCAATCTCATGATCCTGAGATTGTGATCAGAGCCAAAACCAAAAGTCGGACACTCAAGGGATTGAACCACCCGGAAGCCCCTTACAGTAACTTTTAATATCTTTGATTATTACTTTGACACAATTCTAATGAACTGCTAGGCAAAACGTATGATCTGTTTAATGGCTTTTGAAATGCACAGCGAGTTTACTTTCTAGAAAGATCATAAGAATTTTTATTGCTACTTGCTAAACTCTGTATGACAATACCTAGTTAATATATTCTCACCAGCACTAGGAACAGGATTTTGCATACTTAGTAAGAATAAATTATATGTCATTTAAATGCACTTTATTTCATTGAAACAAGTTTAATAGTTTACAAAAATCTTTTAAAAATTTATTATATATTGTTACTGCTGAAAATCTTTTTCTCTTCTTGCTTATTTAAGCATTTATTTCTTAATATTATTCTGCACAATTTCGTGTGTTTCTTTTCTATAATAATTACATTAAACTGCCACATTTCCTGAAATACTTTTCCTAGACTCTGCTTTTTTAGTTGTGTCTGTTATCTTGGAACCATTTTATATTTTAAGAAGTTGACTAGGACTCTTTTAATCTTTAATCTTCAGTGATTCTTAGAAACATAGTTTCATTTTATTTTGCCTACAACTTTTGTTAAATCTAAGATACTATAGGACAAATAGTAGCATAGAGGGAACTAGGAGTTGCTCTATCAACATATGTTAATATCTAAGAAATGTGTTGAAGCTAATGACACAATTGAGTTCTTTTATTTTCTCTCTATTTTGAATTGCTGCTTAATGATATCACTTTAGATATGGGTAACTGAGGACATTATTACTTCCTTACTGCAATTTAGAAGTCATTTTTACAAACTGATATTTGCATAAGCTTATACTAATTAAAATTATTGCTTTAAGCCAAAGGAGTCCTGCATAATGGATGCTATTGTTTGGTGGGACAGATCATTTTGCTTGGCACTAGCCCACAGAGGAAACCTACATCTATGCACAAGCCTGAAGAAATCTATCCTATAGAATACCTTCCAAACCCTAAAGCCAGGCTATATATCTTAAATATCTTCTTTTACTATCGAAAATAGGTTTACTCAAGAATAGCAGAGAATTGCAATTCAGGACATGCAAGCTATGGCAAAGCTATAGGCAAATCTGGAGAACAAAGGAGAGGAACATTCTTTTATAGAGGAAAGGGTGCAGTTGGGAAAGCCTGCTAGGAAAAAAAAGTCCATTGAAGTACACTGGGAGTTTGAAGTATGGAGCCTTTTTATTGGCTGTAAAGGAAACTGGAGCCCCAAAATGCAAAATTATTTTTCCCAGATCATCCCTGATGACCACCTACTGTGTGACATATGCCCATAATATTCATATCAAAACAACAGTAATAAAACACTTCTCCATACCCTTAAAATATACCCTGAACGATAGGCTTGCCAGGAGCTCCTTATAGGGTCACCCATAACTTGAAATGAGTTTATACAGGAAATATCAGGGACAGACATTCAAGAAAATATGTTGATCATATATATCCTGGATATGAATGCACATTTCTTTCATTTGATTTACTTAGTATCACTTTCATCAAAGGAGTTCCTTTTCTAATTACTGTTCAGAATGATATTAATTCATTGGTGGTGGTGATCTGAGAATTTCTCCTTTAACTAAAAGCTGTTTCTCTCCTCATTTACACATAAACACATACACACCTTTCAGTGAATTTTTTTTTTTTTAATCTCTGCTTCTTCCTTTTCCCACATCCTGGTTCCTCCTCATCTACTCCCACTATCACCCAGAATCATGCAGAAGCTGCATCTACCTGGTCTTTATACCACCTTCCTTCCTAAGAAGGTTTGGATTAAGAAATTCACCAGTTTGTGATTACAATAAACTCATGGAAGCCTCCATGTTTTAGTCAGTTCGGACTCTGATAACAGAATGCCATGGACTGGGTGGCTTAAGCAACAAATATTTATTTCTCATAGTTCCGGAGGCTGGTGCCAGCTGGTAGGGCTCTGATGAGATCCCTCTTTCTGGTTTACCCACAGCCACCATCTTGTCGTGTCCAAACATAGCAGAGAGATATCATCTCTCTAGGGTCTCCCCTTATAAGGGCACAGATCCCATTCTTGACATAATGACCTAATAATTGCCCAGGATGGTTATTCTTATCTCTTTCCTTCATCCTCTGGTAAGGTAGCTGAACTTTGATTGAGCTTGTTGCTTTTAACTGCACATCACCAAAATGTCTACTGCTACTAAGAGCACACTTAGCTTTGAAATTCCCCACCTTCCATTTCAAACAATGTTAGGGGACAACTTTAGACCTCTCTTTCTTTGCACTGACTCTCCCCCTTGATCTGAATGTGTGAGCTCCTGCACTGAAGCTGGGTATGGGGACAGTGGCTTCCTTCCCTTTGAGCGATACCCTTGATTTTATGACCAGAGCACTGAGGTGCAACAGTATCTTCTGGTTTCCTTGGCTTGCTTCTCCCAGTATGGAACCTCTGCTATCTGAGTGAGCTGAGGCAAGGACAATAAAAGTCCCCAAATTCTTTGACTGCCTCTGCTAGGGTCGACGTCTGCTCTACAAATGCAGGGTAAGTGAAGGAAGGGAGCTTTCAATTTCTTGGCCAGTACAGCCAGGAATTCAACCTCAGCAACTTGGAGGTGGGGGTGGGAGATGAAAAATGCTGACAGACTATCCTTACCAGCAAAATCGTCTATCCCTTGCCTAGGGGTTGAGGGAAAGCGGAACCATTTTTCTTGGCCACACCTGGCTAAATTAGAGCTTTTGTTACCATGGCAAGTTGAGGACAGATTAGGGAGAGAACAGGGACCTCTGACTCTCAATCTTCTTATTGAGGTACAGAATTTATTAAGTACATGTTTCTTCCTTTGATGTATACCATCAGAAACATTTCCAGAGACTTTACTTAAAAAACAAAACAAAACACAGTTTTTATCAATTATGGCTGTTTCCTGGACAGTGAGTCTGTGGAGCTCCTCATGCCACCATTCTGGAAGTTGTACCTCTATTCTCCCCAGCAGGACCAATATCCTGAAGTTGTGTGTTCATTCAGTCTATATTTTATAATGTATCACATAGGCTAGAAGGGGCAGTGTGTAATGTCTGGTCTATAATTCAGTCCTGCTGCAGGAATCAGCTTGTGTTTTCAGATATGTCAGATATGCCAAGCTGCTGGGGCTGAGGTTAATGCCAGCAGCTTCAAATTACCTACATGTCTTGGGAAGTCCTTAGAATACTAAAGCTGGGAATGATGTTAAACATTAATTAATTAGACTGATTGGTTCTTATACTTACGAAGTATGAGAGTTGTAGTGACTTGGAATGAAAAGCTAGGTCTCTGAATTCCCATTCTATCCCATACCCCGTCTCCCATTTGTCTCCATTTTCTCTTGGGCTTTTCCATCTTTTTTTTTTTAAACATATAATGTATTATTTGCCCTAGGGGTACAGGTCCTGAATCATCATCGGGCTTACACATTTCACAGCACTCACCATAGCATATACCCTCCCCAATGTCCATAACCCACCCTTGTTCATCTTTTTAATAATACTATAAAGGTGAGGAAAAACTATGACTTAAACACTTAACTAATTCCTTATTTCTTTACCCTCCCTTTGACACCTAACATGTGTCTTTAATTTGTAGGTTCTCAGTCCATCTTGGTCAATTTGCTAAAACTCCAGAAGTCTTAGAGTCAGTGGCACCTGTTTTCTCCCTAATCTATGCTAGGAGCGCTTCCCTGAGAGTCAGTGGAGACACCTACCTCTCCAGGAACAAAGGATTGGCTGGCACCATTTCCTTCCTGTGCCCCTCAGCATAAAGACAGAACCACCTGAAGGAGGCAGGTCAGTGTGGACACTAGCTGCCTAACTTGCTTACCCCACCCCCTGGCTCTCTGTTGAGACTGCCATTCTCTGTCAAGCTTGCCTGAATCCCAGCATGGTGAGCCCCTCCCCCAGAAGACCAGCACCAACTCCTGCCCACACCATGTCTCTCAACCAGAGAATCTACAGGGCCTCACTTCTGATGTAGTTGGTGTCAGGTCTCATTTCACAACCAGAGAAGAGCACACCTAGTTAAAACTCCATGTCCAGGCCAGGGACTGAACACTCCCCACAGCAAGCAAGGAGAGCCTCTGCAGATGACTGGCCTGAAGGATAGAGCAGTGAAAACACAACAGCAGGGTGCACACAGTACACACTGGACACACTCCCTGAAGCAACAGGCCCTGGGCACTACATGACCTCTTCTTCATAAGGATCAGGATCAGGAGACATAACTGACTTTTCTAACACACAAAAGAAGGCAAAGACTAAGACACAATGCCAAGATGGAGGAATTTATAGTAAATGAAAGAAAAAGATAAGGTCATGGCCAGAGATCCAAGCAAAACAGATAAAAGTAATACGCATGATCAAAAATGTAAAGATAATCATAAGGATACTCAATTAGCTTAAGAAAAGAATACAAGGCATCAGTGAGACCCTTACAACAGAGATAAAAAAGAATCAATCAGAAAGGAAGTATACAATAAACAAGATTGGAAACAGGCTTGATGCAATGTATAGCAGGCAGGAAGAAGCAGAAGAACAAACTAGTGACCTAGAAGACAAAATAATTGTCAAAAGAAAGAGTAGCAATATCTATGTTGGACAAACTAGCCTTTCTTATTCTTGTGTATTTTTTTCTTTCTTTTTATTTTTTTCTTGTATTGTTTTTTAACCTGCATTGGTATCAGGGTAATACTGGCCTCATGGAATGGTGTTGAATTTGTTCTTTTCCATTACTTGTAATATTTTGATAAAGGTTATCATTAAATTTTTTTTTTTGAATGTGTGGTAGAATTTAGCAATGAAACCATGTGGTCTTTGGCTTTTCTGTACAGGGAGATTTTTGATTCCTAATTCAACTTTCATTCTTGTTACTGGTTTAACAATCTTGTTACTGATTTCCTATCTCTTGGATTCAAGATTCATAACTTAATTGTGCTCAATGGTGAGTTTTTAGGAATAACCTTTTTTCCTTAGTTACCTGATTTGTCAGTATATAATTATTATAAAATGTTATCACACCATGTATTTCTGTGGTTGTCTCTTTTACTGTTTTCCATTTCTCATTTTGGTTTTTGAGACTTCTTCTTTTTTTTTTTTTTTTTCTTAGTTAATGTAGTTAAAACATTGTCAATTTTATCTTTTTGGAAAAACTGGTCTTTACTTTCAACATTATGTTATTATTTATGTTGGTCTCTATTTTATTTATTTCTGATTTTTCTTTGTTATTTCCTTTTTCTACTAAAATCCAGCTAAGTTTTTCCTTTTTCTAATTCTTTGTGGTGTAATGTTAAGTTGCTTATTTGAAATTTTTTTTTCTTAATATAAGCGTTTATAGCATAAATTTCACTTTAACATCTGCTTTTGCTGCATCCCCTACATTTTGGGGTATTGTGTTTTCTTTTTCTTTTGTTTTGAGACATATTCTGATTTGCTTTTTGATTTCTTATTTGACCCATTGCTTGTGCAGTAGTGTTGTTTAATATTTACATATTAAATATTTGCTACTTACATTGTAGATTTTTCAGCTTTGTTTTATTGTTGATCTTTAGTTTTCTACCATTGTGGTTGTAAATTTGTAATACTTGTTATGTCACTTTGTATGTTATTAACCAGGGGATTCTTCTGTGTAAGAAAATGTGTATTCTATTTTTCTTGGATGGAATGATTTCTATATAACTTTTAAAACCATGTATTCTGAAGTATGCTTCAAGTAAAAAATGTTCTTGTTAAAAAAAATAATAACTTTAACTGAGGGTACTTGTTTAAAATAAAGCATTCCAGAGAAGAGGTAGGTGGGAGGATGGGTGAAAGAGGTGAAGGGGATTAAGAGTACACTTACAAGGAGCACTGAGTAATGATGTATAGAATTGCTGAGTCACTATATTATATACCTGAAGCTAATATAACACTGTAGGTTAACTATATTGGAATTAACATGAAAAAACCTTAATTTAAAAAAGCAGATATAAACTTACACATTGTTACTTTTCTCAAATATTTTCAAAGCATTGATAGATTTTTTTGGGGGGGGAGGAAGCTACTCAACTTATGGAAGCAAAGGATATAGGCAATAAGAAGACAAAACTTCTTGTAAAACAAGATGAGTGGGTTGTAATTGCCTAACTAAATTTTAAGAATGAATTCCTATAGTGGGACACTAAAAACAGACTTGATAAATATTTCAGCGGATTTCTAGTAACAGTTGCTCCCATATTCTGAGTATATATTGTATGTAAATCTAATTTATATTCTCCAAGGGGCATGAGAAGTAATATAAAACTGACATTTAACTATTATAAAGTAAAATAAAAATATTCTTAGTTATTAAAGAACTAATTATGTGAATTCAAAAGGAATTGAGAAAGGAATGTTTATATAATCCTTTGTGTCTGAAGGTCAGTATGGATATACTGAAGATTTTCAGTAGGTTGGATAAAACAACACTCTAAAAGGTAACTAACTCTGGTTTGCCTTACAAAAATTACACAGCTGTTATTTTTAGTAAATAAATATATATGTATATATATATGAAAAATAGCTGCAAGTTAATTGCCTTGAAGTTGAAAAATGCTATCATTTAAAATTTTAAATCACTTATATTTTTATTCAAATCTGTAGGAGAATATAGTTAAGCATTGTGCCCCCCCCCCCTTTAACTTATGAGCCTGGAAACAATGTTAATCTGGACTGAAATTATTCTGGTGTGGTAAGATAATACTCACAGGTACTAGATATTTGACTTTTAAAAGCAATTCCTGCTACTGATATTTAGGGGTAACAAAGAAATGTTTTCTTTGTTCTTAGGGGGAGCGCAGAAATGATTATTATTAAAAGTGAATTTTTTAGGTAATATCACTCCCCTCCTTGTCATATTGGACATAAGGTAAAGTCTTTTTCCATGATTTTAAAACTCTGATCTGTTTTCTGCTTAACTTGACTTTCTCTAGTGTCTGTCTCCCTCTCTCTGATGATGCACCTGATTCCACAGTGTTCTTTCTATTACACTAACAGGTCCTTAAAATCTTTATGTTATCTGGAATGTTCTTCCCCCAGTCTTTGGAGAGCTAACATTTTATCACTCAGATCTTGGTCAAGATGAAGTATTCACCACTATGCCATCCTTACCAACTGGCAACGGTTAAGATTACTTATTTGGTTGTTTAGTTTATTGTGTGTCTCTGCCCCCACTAACATGTCCACTAGAATATAAACTTTTTTGAGAAGAGGAATTTATTTCATTTGTATTCTTTCTCTAATATCACAAAAATATGCCTACCATATGAGACTTAATAAATGTTTATTATAGCAATGTATAAATATAATGTGATGCTAGAAAGCACATAGATGAAGTACAGCAGAACATCTCAGAGATTATCAGCCATAAAACATTAGAACTAGAAGCATTCTTAGAGGTCACAGTCTTGGTCCGACAAATGAGCCTGACAGAGTAAGATGCATACCTGAAGTCACACACACTAAGGGTCAGAGAACCAAGTATACCATCATACCAAACTTCTTCCCTGCTCATCCGTCCAAACCAGAAAACTACTGAAGTTTTGATTTGTGGAAATACTGTACTGAGCTCCATGGGCCAGAAAAGTAGACAAGGACTTAGATTGTTGGGCCGATTATTTTGTTTTGCAAATAACTTTACTATGAGGAAAAAATAAGGATTTAGAAATTAATAAAAGGGAAAGTTTAATGAAACAAACCAAAACCAGAGAGGGAGACAAACCATAATAGATGCTTAATCTTAGGAAACAGAGGGTTGCTGGAGAGGAGAGGATGAGGGATAGGGTGGCTTTATAATGGACATTGGGGAGGGTATGTGTTGGGGTGAGTGCTGGGTGTTGTGTAAGACTGATGAATCACAGACCCGTACCCCTGAGGCAAATAATACATTATATGTTAATTTTAAAAAAAGGGAAACGCTAATATTGTATTAAGGGAAACATTAAAAAAATCGTTGTGGGTGTTCTGAAGAAGAAGGAATAGGATATAATGGAATCCTTGGAAACGAAGTAGAATAAATTCCTTGGAATTGGTAGAAGACTGAAGGAAGCTGTGTTAACCACTGCTGACATAGGCATTTTGGGTAGAGGATGAATTGGGATAGGTTTTTTTAATCAGATGATGGGAGACTTGAGAAGGGCTAACATGCTTAACATGTATTCAGATGATAACATAATGGGAAAAAATAACATGATTAATTTAAAAAAGGAGAAAGTGCACTCATCTTTGACCCCCTTCTATTACAATACCTTTCAAAGTGGCGGTAGCACTCTGTAGTACACCTGCCAATGTTTTACCAATACCCTTCCCTGCCACAGGTGGGTGTGGGAATAACTTTTCTTAGGTTCCCCAGGCAGATTCTAAGAGGTCTTGCCTTTTTCTTCCCTAATGAAAATGTATGCTCTTTCAACTGTATTTTCCTTTGAATAAATGATGTAACATTTTATGAACTGGATTTATATTCACAAAATGACCCCCACACTAAAGCTATTTGATTACCAGCCATGGATAGGATATTAAAAATAAAATATTTAAATAATACATTAACCCAAAGATATAAGTTTGCAAAACCTTCTTGACTTAAAAATTTTTTATTAATTTATTTATAATTTAATTTTATCTTTCAGTGTTCCAAGATTCACGGAATAGGAGAAGATATTCACAAATGACACCACAGACAAAGGGCTGATATCCAAGATCTATAAAGAACTCCTCAAACTCAACACACCAAAAACATGGGCAGAAGACATGAACAGACACTTCTCCAAAGAAGACATATGAATGGTTAACAGACACATGAAAAAATGTTCATCATCATTAGCCAACAGAGAGATTCAAATCAAAACCACATTGAGATACCACCTTACACCAGTTAGAATGGCTAAAACCAACAAGACAGTAAAGAACATGTGTTGCAGAGGATGTGGCGAAAGGGAAACCCTGTTACACTGTTGGTGGGAATGCAAGTTGGTGCAGCCACTTTGGAAAACAGTGTGGAGATTCCTTATGAAATTAAAAATAGAGCTACCCTATGACCCTGCAATTGCACTACTGGGTATTTACCCCAAAGATACAGATGTAGTAAAAAGAAGGGCCATATGTACCCCAATATTCATAGCAGCAATGGCCATGACCGCCAAACTGTGGAAAGAGCCAAGATGCCCTTCAACAGACAAATGGATAAGGAAGATATGGTCCATATATACAATGGAGTATTATGCCTCCATCAGAAAGAATGAATATCCAACTTTTTTTTTTTTAAAGATTTTATTTATTTATTTGACAGAGAGAAATCACAAGTAGATGGAGAGGCAGGCAGAGAGAGAGAGAGAGAGAGAGGGAAGCAGGCTCCCTGCTGAGCAGAGAGCCTGATGCGGGACTCCATCCCAGGACCCTGAGATCATGACCTGAGCCGAAGGCAGTGGCTTAACCCACTGAGCCACCCAGGCGCCCCGAATATCCAACTTTTGTATCAGCATGGACAGGACTGGAGGAGATTATGCTGAGTGAAATAAGTCAAGCAGAGTTAATTATCATATGGTTTCACTTATTTGTGAAGCATAAGGAATAACATGGAGGACATTAGGAGAAGAAAAGGAAAAGTGAATTGGGGAAATTGGAGGGGGAGATGAAGCACGAGAGTCGGTGGATTCTGAGAAACAAACTGAGGGTTTTGAGGGGTGGGGGTAGTGTAGGGGGTTCAGTGCATAAACCTTGATTTTAAAAACAATTACTAGAAAAAATAAATTTTAAAAATTAAAACATAATTATTAACAACAATGTCTAAAAAATTCACATGTAATTTTTTTAAAAGATTTTATTTATTTATTTGACAGAGAGAGAGCACAAGTAGGCAGAGAGGCAGACAGAGAGAGGGGGGAAGCAGGCTCCCTGCTGAGCAGAGAGCCAATATGGGACTCGATCCCAGGACCCTGAGATCATGACCAGAGCCGAAGGCAGAGGCTTAACGCACTGAGCCACCCAGGCGCCCCCACATGTAATTTTAAAGATACTAAAGGTCATTTATAAGTTGTGCACTTGCAGAAAAAAAAGTCAGCTTCACAATTTGCATTTCTATAGTTGTAATGAATAATATTTAGAGGATGAAAATAGCATATGTAAGATGAAAAATTCTACTTCTTGTCCTTAACTCCTTAATTCTTTCCATTGGTCCTGTAGTTTGTAGTTTTCTCTCTAGAAATAGATACTGGTAATTATCTTTTATTTGAATACATAAAGATATTATTCATAGATATTGTGAGTTATTCCCATATTTCATGAAAATCCGTGTATTAAAAGTGGTTTTCTCCTGAAGAAAGACATTGAAGTCTTGCTGTTTATGAGTTTCTCATATAGATGCTGTTTTATGTTATCTTTATAGACTGCTTTAGAGATTATAGGAGGAAATTTCCAGCACTGAAATCTGTTCAAAGAGAAGTAATAGGAACTATTGATCTCCTTTTAGAAATCACATTCTACAATACCCAGTTATCACAATGTTTTCCTCTTTTTGCACTTCTATCATCTTGTCACAGAGAGAGAGAGAGATCAAGGCACTATAGATTATTAAATTCTGCATGCAAAAATTTTTATTCCTAAATTAAATAGTTTAAAACATAATTTATTTGCTCATGAATTTGTACTGTCCTCAAGACTCTAGTCTGGATAGTCTGAGATGTTGACTGGAGGAGATCTGACTTGGAGTATCCAAGAAGGTTCCATTCACCTGTTTTTGGTCTCTGTTGGGGTGGCTGGAAGTTTTTCTTCCCCCCACCCCTCATTTCTCTGTGCCTATCCTTCCATCACAGCAGTTGAACAAATTACATGATGCCTGAGGGCACCAGAAAAGCAAAATGGGAGCAATTGCACCTCCTAGGTGTATTATCACTTCTGCCACACTCGATAGCTCAAAACAGGTCATAAGGCTAGCTCAGAGCAAGAGAGGAATGCATAAATTCTATACCTACTACCCCAGAAGCAGCAATGTATGTATCCAGGGATGCAAGGCACCATTGTTGTCTATCTTTGCAAACCATCTGAGAGAGAAGAATGAAAAATAAAGATGAAACAGAACCTTGCAAAAATGCTGCTTCCCCTTCAATGCTATCCTGGTTCATATCTCCATTACACTTTAAGTCATTCAGTACAGGAGTCAAATTCTCCTTCCTCTCCGTCTTTCCTATTTTGCCAAACCTTAAGTGCACTTCCATAATTCTGTACACATGCTCCCCTTCCCTGCCTTCTTCTACATTAAGCATGGTCCAGCCATCATCTTTCTTCTGGATTATTGAGCTAACTCTTATCTGTCCCTCCTCCTTCCTTTGCTATATCCTTCACACGATTACAGAGTCATCTTTTTTAAAACACAAAATGTCATGTTACTTCCCTCCTTTAAAACCTTGAGTAGTCCCATATTGCATAAACCATGAAATTTAAATTTCTTATCATTTCATATCAGGTAATCTCTAATCTGTCTCTTGGCTGCTATCAATCTTTGGTCCTAGCTATTTCCTTACAAATATACAACTTATACTCTTATCATCCTGATCTAGTCACAGCTCCCCAAATGTACCATACTCATGTTTTATCTCTTTTTACACACATTTCCCTCTCCCTGGAAAGTTGTTCCCCTTCATTTATTTGAAAGTACCTCACTTTGTAAGATTCAGACCAAGGATTTCCTGTTCTCTAGGCTATCTCTAACATACCCAAGCACAACTGACAAGCTTTGCATCTGAGCTTTTTCTGTACCAGGTATTTCTAGCACTTAACCTATTGATTTACACATGGTAGGCCTCAGTTAACAGTCAACAAATTGATAAATGTGAACAGAGAAACCTAACACTGTATGACACAAATGAATATACACTGTATTCTTTCCAGGAAGAACAGATCCACACTGCAAAGGAAACTAAGATCTGAGACTAGACTGGCCCATATATGGAAGTTAACAAAACTGGGAAGAAACCATGAATTCAGAACCCCATGATGTATTCAGTTAGGGTTTTTATGATACAGGATTATAAAATGGTGCTGTAGTTGAATGACTTTTACCACACTCAGAATCTTCTGGAGGTAACAAAGCAAGATGACAACAGCTACTGATCACTGCAAAAGCTAATAACAACTCAAGAGTACTGGGTTTAATAGTTGTCATGATTTTAGCCACCGCTGGTGAATTTGCAAAATCTATTACATCTACAAGGTGTTACTGAAACCAAGGATGGAATTCCTATTGCAATGTAATAATATCCATTCTGAATGGATGTATTTTAAAAAAGATGAAGATGCAAAGTAACAATCAAATATTAGGTTGTAAAAATATCTTCAATAAAAGCAAGTTTTCCAATATCAAATCACATAAACCTCACTAAGTCTTGAAAGGTTAGTGACAAAAACCAACATGGATATTTAAAAATAAGTCCAAATCATCCAGCAATATGTTGGCATAAAATACTGGAATCTGCTTTTTCTGGCAGTCACAATGATTTTATTTCTAATCTAAGATGAACTTTTATGTTGCCTGGGGTCAGCTGAGTCTAGACATGCTCTGGATATAAGGAAACCTGGGACCCTGTAGATCCCGAAAATGTTAAGGTTTTGCTAAAATACATGTGCTGTGTAAAACCTTCTCTCATGGTGCTCCAGGAGCTGCTTTATAGTATATATATAAAGGGAAGGTATTGGTTTTGTGGGACAGGAAGTGAAGAACTATTTCTAAAATGTCTAGTGTCTGCCAGGAACTATGCTTGGCATTTCTGCTAACATTATTTTTTAAGAACTTGCAATAATTGCATGAGATTATTGACACTAACTCTAGTTTATAGATAAGGAAATAGAAACCCAGAAAGGTTAAAAAAAAAAAAGTCCTATGCAAGATCACATATTATTAGATGCAGACAGAGGTGGGAATTAAAGTCATCTCTTTATGCTCCTTTAAGTTGGGTCTTAAAAGAAATCCATCTAGTATTGAAACACACCATTGTAGCATTTGCAGAATTATAGCCTGGACTTTTGAAGTATAGGAAGGGAAAGCTGGATGGTAGTTTCTTAATAGTCTTGTGGAAAAAAAAATGTTTCAGAGAAATAATGATCAGTTATTAAGACATAAAATTACCAGTTTCAGTTGCTTGGTACCAAACACCCTAATGAACAAATTATTATTTTTTGTCTCCTGGATGACTAAAATGAAGCTAATGGAGATTAAGTTTTGAATCAATTAGGATAGGCAAGCAAAGGCAACAAAAGCTAATTCCTCAATTATACTGGCTTTTCTTTTGCTTTGCCTCGTCTTCAGGATCTAGGCTGACAAGGAACTACTTTCTGAGAGAGACAGAATGAGGGAATACTGCAAGCATAAGTGGGCGAATAAGGCTTTTGCCCTGAAGGGACGTGACCCACAGGACTCACATTTCATTAGCCAAACATCCTTGGTCAAACCCAGTCTCAGTGGGGAGGGGAAATATAGTCCTACCTCTACACAAAGAGAGAAGTGGAAATGAGTGACCAGAAAGACAGTCCCCCATAAATATCATCATCTAATTTCACATCATGTCAATGAGTGAGCTGGATCCAAACTGAGGCCATTCACCTCTAAAGTCAATGCTTCTTAACATCTGCATTTTCTCTCACGTAGTAATAGTTAGCACTCTGTTTGTAAAGCACTCTACTAAACATGTTGCATGGATTTTCTCACTGAAATCCTTATCAGTCCAATGAAGACAGTATTTTCAGCATCATCATTTTTTCAAATGATATTCTGCTTTCCAGGCTTGAAGGGATAACTATCTTATCAAAGTCCTATTGCGAATGCATGGTATCTTACAACAGAATAATTTTCTTAATGAATACCAAAGTGAAAAGCAGTGGGGTATAAAAATCTTTCAGATACAGATTAATACCTGCATCTTACAGTCAAATTAGAATATATGTTTTGAAAAGCAACATGACGTAATGGTGCGCCAATGTATAAGCATGACTACACACTGAGAAGGGTAACATGTAGAAATTGTAAGAGAAGAATTCACGGTCTTTAAACATCTGTCTACTTAAAGTTCCTCATAGTTCCATTGCCTTACCTCAGGTCCTATTCTAAGCCTCTAGCCCCATGTATTTTTGTAATATTAAGACATTCCACAGCTCTAAGTCATCACCCAAAAGTCAGCTCTCATAACATGGCATGTTTTTCATGTAATTAAACACTGGCTTTTCATCTTGAGTTCTTTCTGCTTTTGAGTTTGTTCATTTGCATCCTGCTAAATTATTTTAACACAATGTGCTGAGCCCCAAGCCTTTTAAAGCTCTATCCTTCTTTTTGGGTATGTAGTGCTTTCTAGTTATAATTTTATTTTATTAAAAATTATGCTAATTTATAAGTAATTATTTATAAAAATTATAATAATTTTGTCTTAAAAGCCACAGCTCTTGTATATTATATTCAATAATACAGCAACCACAGCAGGCAATGAACAATTATATATTGCTTATTGTGTATCAAGCACTATTTTTTTTTAAGGATTTTATTTATTCATTTGACAGAGAGAGAGAGAGAGAGATCACAAGTAGGCAGAGAAACAGGCAGAGAGAGAGGAGGAAGCAGGCTCCCCCTGGAGCAGAGAGCCCGATGCAGGGCTCGATCCCAGGACCCTGAGATCACGACCTGAGCTGAAGGCAGAGGCCTAACCCACTGAGCCACCCAGGCGCCCCAAGCACTATTTTTTTTAAGATTTTATTTCTTTATTTAACAGAAAAAGAGAGATCACAACTAGGCAAAGAAGCAGGCAGAGAGAGAGGGGCAGGCCCTCTGCCAGAGAGCTTGATGTGGGGCTCAATCCCAGGACCCTGAGATCATGACCTGAGCTGAAGGCAGAGTCTTAAGCCACTGAGCCACCCAGGCACCCCTATCAAGTACTATTTTAAACATTACATAGCATACCTCGTTTCATCCTCCCAAAGACCTCATAAGGTATGTGTCATTATAGCCCCAATTCATATATGATAAGGAAAGGCAAGCAGTCCCAGGGCTGATAAATGATGGAACTTGCCATTAGAAGCAGTCTAACTTTTGAAGTTTGCAAATTTGACTTCTATGATGAAAAATTTGGTAAATCCTCTTTCTTGTTTGAAGATGACTATCTTCTTGCTAATAAATACATTTTCTTACATCAAGGAGATGATGTAAAAAAAAATGGAAAAGGGGGCACCTGGGTGGTTCAGTGGGTGAAAGTCTCTGCTTTCAGCTTAAGTCATGACCCAGAGTCCTAGGATCGAGCCCCACATCGGGTTCTCTGCTCAGCAGGGAGCCTACTTCTCCCTCTCTCTCTGCCTGCCTCTCTGCCTACTTGTGATCTCTGTCTGCCAAATAAATAAATAAAATTTAAAAAAAAAAAAGGAAAAAAAATCTATATGCACCTTAGTGTTATATAACAGATTAGTTAGTTGTACTTTATTTGAAAGCATTGTCAAATAAATGGAAAATCTAAAGTAATTAATATGCCCAGTCTATGTAATCATACTACCTTAAAAAAATCTAAGTATCTAAGCTTGTGTTCTATTAACCAATGTATATTTTATTAACAGTCAACTTGTGCCAAGCATTAGTACTATATAGAACAAGACAGACAAGAAATATACACTCTTGCACTTACATTCTGGTTAGAAAGACAGAAAAGAGAAACAACAGAGAAGTAATTAATCAAATTAAGTAATCAGACATTATTACTATCACAGATAAAGAATGGAGTCCAAACTTGTATTACCACATTAAGTAAATGCTTATAAATGACACATATATGCACTGAACTGAAATAATCCATAATAAAAAATTTAGCTTTTGCTTTTGGATTGTGGCATTGTGCGGAATTTATTTCACCTTTAAATTTTCTTTAATGTGGTTAATTAGGGAAAGACAAACACCCCAACCGAAAAATAGGGAAAGGGAATGAAAAGCTAGTTCACAAAAGAATAAATTTAAATCACCAATTAATAAGAACAAATATTACTTCTTCAGAGAAAATTGCACTCACTCCCTGATTAGGGTAAGTCATTAACCTATACATTTCCCTAACCCTGTGCAACACTTATTATTATTTATAACTATAAAACCATTTTTGTGCCTTTTTTAATTTTGCTCTTGTTTTTTGCTACCCTACATTGTAAGTTTCTGGAAAGCAGGAACCATACCTATTTGTGCACTTTAACAACAGAATGCTTATAACAGATAGACATTTCTTTGTAAATTTGTATATGACATTTTTTTTTATGGCCTTAATGAACTGATTTTCTCTCCTCAAAACTCATATGCTAAAGTCCTAACTCCCAGTATACTTTACACAGTGACTATATTTGGAGATTGGTCCTTTAGAGAGATAATTTTAAATGAGATCATTAGAATGAGGTCCTAATCCAATAGGAATGGCACCTTTTTTAAGAAGAAAAGGGACACCAGGGATGCATTCACAGAGAAAGGGCCATGTGGGGACACAGGAAGAAGATTGCCATTTGTAAACCAAGGACAGAGGCCTCAGAGAAATCACACCTGCCAGCACAATTGATGTGGACTTCTAGCCTCTAGAACTGCAAGGAAATAAATTTGTTTTGTTTAAGCCACCCTGTCTATGGTATTTTGCTACGATAGCCCTAGCAAATCAGTAAAATAACTTTTGAGCAAATATATTTAATATGTTTATGATTTTATTATTTTAGCATTATAGTAAAAATAAAGTCTAGTAGAGAAAATAAGAGCCAGTGTAAGTCCTCTCAGAGAAGTATGGGAAATGCAGAGTTATGGGAATTCAGAGTGGAAAAGTCAGAGAGATCACACAGAGAAAAATTTGGGTGGGATCTTGAAAATTGGGTTGCATCAGGATCTACAACTGCCTGGGATATAGACCAGGAGTTAGTGGGAATAATTTTTTAAGTAGCAAGACCAAATGAGTATATATGCTATGCCCAGGAAGCATGGGGCACAGAGTGGAAACACCAAAATTTTAGATTGACTGGAGCACAGGATGAGGAAGAGGAAGAGAGACAAACTTCTGGGAAGGACATTTGAGGACAGAGTTTGGACTTGACCCAATGTAGACAAGACAAACAGAAAGAAATTATCTTTCCATGATCAAATCTGATCTTCAGATACACACCTTGGTAGAGGATTCCAAATGTGGAAGGGAGAAAGAGACTTGAGTTAAAATAACAAGTTGATAGCTAATAAAATATTTCAGCCCAAAAGTTAATAAGGAACTAAATTAGTGATGTCCAGCCTGTGCTTCGGTAAGCCTGACTCAGGTTGATTTAAATAAATCCAAAATGTTTTCATGGATTTAGGATCCAATTCTGGAGGTAGGTCCAAAAGAAAAAATAGATTCCTGTGAGAAACCCCCAGAAATGCTTCACACTTCTGATTATAATGTGTAAGAGCTGTAGTAAGTCAATGATCCTACTGAAACAATTCAAAAAGTCTGGTTCGACTATAAAAAAAAATCACAGACTTAAGCGTCAAGAGATTGTCAGAGATACCAATGAGTAAATAATAAAGGATGATGAGCTATTTTCTTGGGCTATTTGCCAATATTGGACACAGATTTAGAAGTAGTCTGGCTACAGACAAAGATCCTATGCTTGGGGGAAAGAAACCAACAGCACTTTTAGCGGTTGCCAGTGGCTGATGTGACTAATTTAAAATGAGGACACTCGCATATATATCCTGTTTACCCTAGAGGATATTTACTGAATGCCAGATTACTGTAGGACCCTGAAAGCTTCTAAAAATCAGAGTAAAATCTCTCTCTGTCTCCCAGTGCTTAGACAAACAAATGAAGACCCATTTCAAGCACACTGCTCCTTTCCTTCTCTGGACATTTACAAGATCTTGAAACTATTTGGAGGATGACTTCAGAAATTTAAAAAAAAAAAAACACAAAAAACCATCAGGTGGTAGAATGAAATGCTCTGCTGTGTAGCTGCACCCCAGTAGACTCTAAGCCAAGGGTGCGTGATGGCCCAGCAAGACCAAAGAAATGACCCAGAGGAAGCAAGTAGGATGTAGGTTTATTGCGGAAAGTTACACACAGGGAGTCCAGGAGAGGCAAACTGGACAAAGTATCCCCTGCTGGAATCAACATACTGGGAGATTTTATAGTATAGTTACTAGCCTAGCAACTATCTATAAACTTTTCCTTCTTTTCAAGGAGATGAAGACCTGCCATCCAGACATTTTCATTACATAGGAGATGCCCTGGGTTGGCCACCTCCAGAATCCCTGACTTGGAACACTAAACAAATGTGTTTTTCTGCATATCCTGCTTGATGGGGATAGAGCAGGGGAATAAGGTCTCTACATTCTCAAGACAGTGATTAACAGGGGCATCCAGGGTGTGTGCGTAAGAAGCAGCCATTCTGCATGTACCATACATCTGCAAACAGAGCAATTAACTTAGATATATTTTATTTTATTATGTTCAGGTAGCCTGCTAGCCCACGTATCAACATTGTGCTTAACAATTCTGAAGTTCGCTAGGGACAAACTCTGGACAGCTGGATGACACTTCTGAAAGGAAGAGCTAGATCTCCTACAGACTTTTAGGGATGAGAAGAAGGAAATTGCTGGGCTCTCAAAGATATAGGTTGGTTACGTCCTAAAGGCAAATCAGAGATTAACTGAGCTTTATTGAAACTTCACCCCATCCTTGATCCAGATAAATTATTTTTATAGTGGAGTAAAGAAGGAAGCCACTATGGTTTTGTTTTGCTGATCTATAAATGATTCAAATATTGAAGTTAGTGGGTAAGAAATGTAAAATGACTATAATTATTATGTTAAAGAACGTAGAAACAAGTTGAACCAATAGATGAACATATGGAGAATTTCATGAAACAACTGGAATACATTAATAAAAAAAATCAAATAGGCAATTCAGAAACAGAAATGTCAAGTATATCTGATACTGGGAGTATGTGTATAATAGCAGATTAAAGGAAAAACGCAGACTTAGTGAATTCGAAGGCAGGTCATAGGAAAAAATATCCATAATCAAGCAAAGAGAAAAAAATAGAATGACCAAAACAACAGGATTAAAGACATGTGGAACACTCTCAAATGAGATCATGGGCATGCAACTGAGGTTCCAAAAAGAGAGGAAGGGGAGTGAATTGCCAGAAACAATACTTGAAGAGATAATAATTGGGAGTTTTCCAAAGCTAATAAAAGAGGTTCACTCAACAATCCAAGAAGTTCAGCAAAACTCTTGAAAGCTATACATGGCATGTGATACTCAAGAAGTATTGAGTATCAATACAGTATTATAGTATTGAATATCAATACAGTATTATAGAATTTAAATTACTAAGAAGATAAAAGAAAATCTTAAAAACAGTCCAAGGAAATAAAAGATATCATATCTTCAAAGGGACAACAATATATAAAAGTGATGATTAATTTCTCAAAGAAAAAAAGAAGAGAAACTTAAAGCAAAGGAATGCCATGTTGTCAGTCTGGTAGGACCACCATCACAAAATACCATAGACCAGACAGTTTAAACAACAGAATTTATTTTTTCATAGTTCTGGACTTTGGAAGCCCAAATCAAAGTGTCAAGAAGTTTGGTTTCTCTGAGGCCTCTTTTTTTTGGCTTTCATGAAACAAAAAGAAAAAAAAAAAAACTAATGAGCCAAAAGAAGTCGATAAACTCAATTCTACAATAATTAAACGTTAAATATCAATGAACTAAAGATTTCAAATGAAATACTAAGATTATCATAATAAATTACACAAAAAAACTGTAAGAGATACTCTTAGATGATAGATAGATAGATGATAGATATACGCAGATAAAACTTAAAAATTAAAAGTTAAAGAATAAAAAAGTTACTGGGAAAACACAACCTGAATGGAAGATAGTATCACTGGACTAATGTCACACAAAGGAGACAGTAAAGGAAAAGCATTCCTAGAGATAAAGAGGCATGTTCTATAGTGATGGCCATCAATCTCACAAGAGGACACAAAAATTATACTTTGTGTACATTCAAAATGTGAGTTCAAAATATATAAAACAACTATCAACATAACAAGGAGGGAAAATGCAGAAATCCAGTGCCATAAAGGGAATATTAGCATACTTTTCTCCATAAGTGATAGAATAAGCAGACATATATTCATCATGACATAGAGTATCTGAACAGTGCATCTAACAAACGACCTGAGTTATATACAAGTGATCAAATCTGGAAACACATAATATTGACAGAGGTAGAGAAGGATAAGGTGGACTTTATACATGTTGGTAAAATAATATTACCTATTATATTTCCTAATCTGGAGGCTGGCTACGTGGATGCTCTGAACTTCATGTATGCATATTTGAATTCAGCATAAAGAAAAAATTCACAAGGACTTCTGCGTATAATCTACTTTTTAAAAATATTCCTAGCCAGCGTTCTGCAGGAGACCAAAATCTCTCTGGTATATGTTTGGTGTCTTTTCTTTTATTTAATAATCCCTTTATTTAACTCTCCAAAGGCACTTAATGCCTGCATAATTATCTCTAATTTACAATGATTTCTCATCTCACTGGTGGTAGAATTCCATTATTCATACATTATACTACCTTCTCATCAAAACGTTTTTTTTTCCCCCCAAAACGTCCTTTTTGAATAACCTAGTCTCTCACATGTAAGTGAAAGAGAAGGGCTAGAAAAAGCAGCCAATGTTTTATAAAACAGTTACGTATCTTGTTTAATTATAGAAAATCTTTTTTTTTTAAGCCTAACAATAGGATTTGAAAGAGATATGTAATTCAATATCTATGTAAGAAAACAGAAGACTCAGTGAGGTTACAAAGACAGTATTCGAACTCAAATCTTCACTACAACAAAGTTTACATTCTTTTCACTTTACTTTTTTTATATAATAATTGTGCTTCTCAATTAACGATCAATAATGACTTAATAGATATTAATATCTGAGTAAATGTTGAATAAAGTTTCCATTTCAAACAGAATTTTTGGTAATAGACTGCAGAAATAAATGACATGATAATTATAGGAACTGATATAAGTAAGACCCATGGGTGAGATTTTTAAATCAAGAAATCCCTTCTGCATCATTTGATTGTTAGTTCCAGATATCTGGGGATCCCATTTATCTATATTAAAAGTTAGTCTGGTCTCATATGAATTTGTGCTAGGCATTGCCTTTGAAGCCTGATCTTTGGCTTCAAATTTATTTAGAAAAAAATAATACCATAGCTTCTGCATAGATTAAGTTCATACAATTTTATAGACTCATTTTAAATGGCAATCAAGACCTACTTAAAAATATACCATGGAGTTATTAACACATAATACAATTTGCTGCTCATAAATTAAATTTGGGATGTTATTAAAGATTCATGCAATTATAATTCTTTATCCTGGCTTTTAAAAATACCAGGCAATTTTGCAAGGCTCCTATAGATAATTAGGATTTCCACATTTTTCTGTAGGAATTTTAGCACCTGTTCATCATCGGAGTTGTTTCAAGTTTGCGCTTTTCTTTTTTTTTTTTTTTTTTAAGATTTTATTTATTTATTTGACAGACAGAGATCACATGTAGGCAGAGAGGCAGGCAGAGAGAGAGGAGGAAGCAGGTGTCCTGCGGAGCAGAGAGCCTGATGCGGGGCTCCATCCCAGGACTCTGGGATCACGACCCGAGCTGAAGGCAGAGGCTTTAACCTTAAGTCATCCAGGCACCCCAAGTTTCTGCTTTTCTTGATATTAATTAAACATTATTGGCTTTCCATCATCATTATCAAACAAACCTGTTGTGGGTATTTTGGTTAACTATTTACATGGTGGCATATTCATACACATGTTTTGCAGTGGGGTATGTGACTCGCCCACAAACCTACAATTAAAAAGATAATACATAGTCACAAGAACAAATTGCAGAGACATTTCACTGTTGATGGATTGCCAGTGAATTTATTTTATTCAATCTATTGCAATATACTATCAAAGTAATGCTAACAATTGTAAAGTCAAATACAGATTAAAATTAAGAGGCTTAATTCTCCTTGTTGAAACTAAGAGATCTCTTCCCTCTTTTTTTCTTAGAGCGTTTACTTTAGAAAAATGTGTAATTATAAGTGCTTTCTCCCTCTTTGAAATGTATATAAATTCTTTTTTTTTTTTAGCTCCTTTTTAAATTAACATATTATCTGTTTCAGGGGTACAGGTCTGAGATTCATCAGTCCTACACAATTCACAGTGCTCACTGTAGCACATACCCTCCATAATATCCGTCACCCAGCCACCCCATCCCTCCCAACCCTCAACTCCAGCAACCCTCAGTTTGTTTCCTGAGTTTGAGTCTCTTAAAATTCTTTTGAAAACAAGACAGGCTTTTGTCAGCTTTATTCCCCAAGACTGTTCTTCTGAAGAACCTGAGGGCCATTATTACATTACCCTTTGAAAGGTAAATGCCATGGAAGATAGTATACCTTTCTTTCAGTTTCTTTGGAACCACAGGAGTCTTAACTTTGGCGGATGCCTTGCTTCATAGTGCAAAACTACTTCTTGTCATGACGATAGGTAAAGGTTGTGTTTCCTTTGAATCAAGCCAGTCAGCTAACACAGATAGCTACCCCAATTACCAGGTGAATTTTGGATGACCATGAGTGACAAAAGGCGCTGAGGTCTAGTTATTGTTTATCTTGAGAACATTTATGAAATGGGTTGTATCTAGTTGGCAAATACAGAAGGGTGAGATTTCTTTCTGCCTTTGCAATCTCTTAATGGATTTCCTATAAATTTATTCTCTTTCTCTACTACTCTTGTGGAGAGGTTTTCTGGGTTGGAAGAAGATTTTAATTGTATTTTCCCAATTCAGTTCTCTAGGTTATGTTTAAACTTACAGGGTTTGACAATAAATGGTAGGGCAGATGGGATGAACGTTCTTTTACCCTACCTAAGTTGGGTCAGTCAATTTGAGAACTGAGGTGCCTTCGATCCTTGCCTCGTCAGTGTATCTATAGATTCCTCCTTTTTATCTTTTCATTACAGAATGTTGGCAATACTAAGAGTTCTGCTAAAAATACTATCAAGAGTAAGGGGTGCCTGGCTGGTTTAATTGGGAGAGCATGAGACTCTTGATCCTGGGGTTGCAAGTCCAAGCCTCACATTGGGTGTAGAGATTACTCAAAAATAAAATCTTAAATAATATAAAATAAAAATACTACCATGAATAATAAAAACGGAGAGTTTTCAATCTGCTATGTTCTACTTAGTTATGACAGTCAGTGCTTTTCTTTTGGACTTTAAATTATTGAACAAAACTCTTACAAATATGGAGCGCTTTCATTGCAATCTATAATTTATACTTTGGTGTTCAGTTTTAACATTTCCTAAAAATTTGTAAAGAGATTCATTTTGTTCATGGGCTGATAAGGGGCATTTGCTTAAAAAAAAAAAGCCATTTCAAATGATTTAAATGAAAGTCGAATGAAAAGTAGGCTTAAATATTCCATTTTTTCTACTGCTTAACAAACCCCTTGGTAATGTATCTATTTTAAAAGTGAGTTCTGTGACCATTATGTGCCACTATCATTATTGTTGTAGTAGACTGAGTCTGTTTGAAGTTAAACCATGAATATTTTAATGCAGAGTTTTCTTTTGACTCATTTGACCAGTAAGATTGGCATTTTTAGCAAAGCTACTTTACTTTTAATATATTTCTTATCTTCTTCAATTAAGAAGGTGTTCTTCCTTATCTATGCTGTCCTTGAATTTCTTTTTTTTTAGTAGTTGTCCTTCATAATGAAGCATCATACTTTGTCTAACTCAGTTAGTTCAATGAGTGTTTACATTGGTCAGGTATGATCTCAAACACTGGGGGAACAGTGTGACATGAAACAGACCAAAAAAAAAAAAAAAAAACAGTATGACATAAAACAGACAAAATCAGGAAATTCTTACGATTCATGAGAAAAGCCCCAGCAGAAAACTGTTCTGACAAATTACTAATGGGACTGACAAAAAATTCCACTTGGGAACTCAACGCTAAAGGAGATGCTTGTGAACCTAGAGGTGAAAGGCATTGTGCCTGGATTTTATTCTATTCATCAACTCCCTCCATCTTCCACAAGTGTTAAAAGCAATGTGGGTGCTTTGCCTGAAGAGGAGAAAGAATCCAAGACTTCCTCAGTACGGTCTAACTTATTAGAAAGCACCTGGTATCCCAGGCGAGTGGAAGTGTGTGTGCATATGTGGCATTATCAATGTGAGGCTGTGGATAAACCTCCAGAAAGTAGGGGAGCACAGAGTAGTGCTTTTGTTCTATAAAAGAATCATTAATTTAAAAAAAAATGTTATGTTAATATGTAACACTAAAATTATTATTTTCAAGTAAATAAATTAAAAACAGATTTTTTCCAGTTTTAATTCCCAGTATGGTAAATATCAACAGACACATACCATAGAACAAAAGCACTTGGAGATCCTCAATAATTTTGAAGGGTGTGGAGGGGTCCCCAAATTAACAGGTTTGAGAATCCCATTTCTAAATGTGTTCTTTGTCTGAATATGGGGATAAGAAGCTACAATGAGTCAAATGAGTCAGTAACAAGAGGGTATAATCTTTGGGTCATTTTGGAACTAAGGCATCTGTTCTTGGGCCGAACTAGCATCACTAATCCTGACATCCAAGTGGATACTGGCAGTAGCAACAGGAGTGAAAATCACAGCAAATGGGGATAGGCAGAGAGAGAGACCCCAGAACTAACACATTTACGAAAGTGCCCATGAACTTACCAGAATCATTATAAAAATGAAGAATTCTATGTCACAGAATTTCTTCAATAAAGAGGGAAGTGGGGGCACCTGGGTGGCTCAGTCGGTTGAATGTCTGACTCTTCATTTTGGCTGGGGTCACGGTCTCAGCATGGTGAGAAGGACCCCTGCATCAGGCTGTGCGTTCAGCCCTAAGTAGGCTTGGGATTCTCTCTCCTCCTCTGACTCTGCCCCTCCCCCTGCTCACACGTGCATGCTCTTTCTCTCTAAAATGGGTAGATGAGATCTTTAAGGGGCACCTGGGTGGCTCAGTGAGTTAAGCCTCTGCCTTCGGTTCAGGTCATGATCTCAGGGTCCTGGGATTGAGCCCCACATTGGGGTTCTCTGCACAGCGGGGAGTCTGCTTCCCCCTTTCTCTCTGCCTGCCTTTCTGCCTACTTGTGATCTCTTTCTCTGTCAAATAAATAAATAAAATCATAAATAAATAAATAAATATGGAAGTACACACTGAAACCTTACCCCATTGGGTTAATGAGTTTGAAACTGACAGGCAATTTAAAGTTTTTATTTGTTTGTTTGTTGGAGTTTGTTTTATTTTCTGAGAACTGTTTCTCCCTCATCAGTTATTGTGTCTTTTCAAACCCACTAATACATATACCAGCTGTCTCTGCTGAAGCCTGGACTCAAGGTCAACTGATATGACTCAGGCCTGTGAACAAACAAGGCCCTGCATTCTTTACCTGAGATAACGAGCCCGAGGCCCCATCCAGTTTTTATCAGCTCTTGGGGCATGCCCAGAGCCCCTTCTCCTTGTCCTAAGAAAACCTACAGCTGTCAGAGGTGGAATTTTGCCTTGTTCTGGCATTAAGTCTCCACCCCATAGTGAAGAGAGGGTGTTTATTATCTGTTTGCTCACTGCACATGTTCCTTCTTTTCCTCAGAAATAGTCGAACATTTCTGCACCCTTTTCATTAATTTGTGTGCAATCTCAACCTCATGATCATTAAGACAGAGAACTTGTTCTCTACACCTTTGGGGAGGCAGGTTTGAGGCTTACCCTCCCATCTTCTTGTTTGTCTCTTGAATAAACCATTTCCTTGCTGCCTACTTAATGTCTCAGTGACTGGCTCTGCTGCTTGGGTTTGGCTGCAACATCACCAGGATAGAATTGTTATGATACCAGCAATTACTTTTGCTGTTGTTCATTGTTATTTCAAATGTCTTGATTATACCCAGACATGTACACATGCAGTGTTGAAGATGTTGCTTAGACTTTCTGACATTTTACTTCCTCATCTACAAAACGAAAGGAGTAACTCTACCTGCTGCAAAGGAATGTCATACAAGTTCCTTAAGATAATGCAAGGAAAGTTGACAAGGATAACAAATACTACGTGGAAATCTTAACTGTGGTTGTAATTGGATGGATTGTTGTAGTTTTTTAAAATAGATTCTTACTTTTCCAAAATTTCCACAGAACACATTGACTTTTGTTTTAATTCAATTTAAATGAAAAAAAGTTGTTTACTCCTTGTTCTCCATCTACTAACACCTCTCTCCAGCAACTACAAATCTGCTTTCAGTATCTCTGAGTTTACTTTGTTTTGTCCTGTTTTGTTGTTGTTTTTAGATTCCATATATAAGAAAAATCATTAAGTATTTGTCTCTGTCTGACTTATTTTGCTTAGCATAATGCCCTCAATGTCCACCCAGGTTGTGGCAATTGGCAGGTTGTCATTCTTTCCTATGGCTGAATAATATTCCATCACCTATGTGAAAAAATAGTGGCATTTCTCATATATATATTCATCCATTCATCCACTCTTGGACACTTGGGTTGCTTCCATATCTTGGGTATTGTAAATAATGCTAAAATGAACATGGGGGTGCATATATCTTTTTGAGTTGGTGTTTTTGTTTTCTTTGGACATGTACTCAAAATTGGAATTGCTGAATCTAGTTTTAATTATTTTGAGGAACCTCCATGCTGTTTTCTGCAGTGGCTACACCAGCCTGCATTCCCACTAACAGTGCACAAGTGTTCGCTTTTGTCCTGTTCATTACTAACACTTTTATGTCTTTTTAATAAAAGCTCTTCAAAGACAAAATAGCAATTACTTTTGCATTATAATATATTGAGAGCCCACATATATTTATCACTTAATTATCCTACATAATATTGCTTAAAAAGATTTTATTTATTTATTTTTCAGAGACAGAGTGAGCACAAGCAGAGGGAGAAGCAGGCTTCCCACTGTGGAGGCCAAGAAAATTAAGGCCATCCCACCTCAAGTTTAGCTGATGTGGGAAACAGAGGGAGAAGAAAATCATTAAAATTCCTCACCTAGTGACAAGCCCTTGAAACAGACAGAGTGGCTCTCCCCTGGGGACTTAACTGCCCTCACCTTGAGATTTTGCTAAGGACAATCCTAGCCTCACAAACCCCCTACCCCGACGGTCCAACCAGAATCCTATAAGTCTATTTTAACAATTCCTTTAGGAAACTTTATCTCTAAAACTCCAAGATAGTGTCGAGAATCATTCCCAAGTATATGACCCACTGATATACATCTAAAGGGTCTCACAAGAAGATTTTTATTATTGGTAATGAATAACCTTTTCCTCAGACAACAGCTAGCCCCTCATGGTCCTGGAGACCTCGCTTCCAAAATTCCTTAAAGTCTTACATCATCCATAACCCCCTTTGTTCTCATCCACTGCCAAGTCCACCCCTATTCTGCCTTTAAAAATTCTGACTGTAATCTGGCTCGGGGTCCAAGTCCCTACTCCTCTGTGTCGGGTATCCTTGGGCCCAAGCTTAAGCTTGTCAAATAAACCCTCGTGTGATTGCATCTGGTGCTTGGCTTCTTGGTGGTCTCTCCGACGCGAAAACTCGGGCATAACACCCACTGCGCAGGGATTCCCGATGCGGGACTCGATCCCAGGACACTGGGATCATGACCTGAGCCAAAGGCAGTCTCTTAACCAACTGGACGGCCCAGGCGTGCCATCTTAATATTAAATAAACTTCAGAGTTAGTTTTCATTATTTACTCCGTGTTTACTGATACTCAGGTTATTTGCCAGAGGCCACAGAGCTGGTTAAGTGGTAGAGCCGAGAATGGAACTCAAGTCCGCTGATTTGAAAATCTCACTCTCAGTTCTTTCCTTCCTTCCTTCCATTCTCCTTTCTCTTCCTTTCCCTTTCCCCCCCCCACTCACTCTCTCTTTTTCTTTCTCTCTCGCTCACTCTGTATTTCTTTCTTTGAAAACAGTGGCCATATCACCTTTGAAACAAGTATCAGTAGAGCATGAGAATAATACCTCTGAAAAATCTTTGCTGTGACAGATTTAATTACTCAGTACAAATGGGCAAAAAAAATGACAGCAGTAAGTCAAAAAACGGTCAAATCATCAGAGAGTATCTTTGTACAGAAAATTGCAGGGAATTGTTAGTACTTTTCTTGGCTTGCATGGGGAACTAGCTACCTCTGGGGATGCTTCCCTTTTCTCTTAAGTATTATTATGCAATTTTAATCCAGTAAAATACAGATCATTCAAAGAATCCTTGGGGGGGGGGGGGGGAGAGTTCGCAAAAGAGAGAATTGGAATGAAATCTGGTGTATAAAGAGAGGTAAGGCAGTCCCATTCTTGCTTGGATGAGAGGTGATTTGGAGACTCACTGTGGGCACCTGGACCCCCTGTAGCACCAGCAGGCAGAACTGCTCCCAGACTCCTGGCTGCATCCGTGGCGCCATTCTCTTCCTCTCAGGGCCCGGGGCCGTTGACTTCCTTCATCTTATCTTGTGAAAGATTTGTTTGAGAAGACAGCGTGCATTTTTAGTAGGTTTCAGCTGCCATAGCAAAATACCACAGACACCGTGGCTTACAGAGAAATCTGTTTTCTCTCAGTTTTGAAGGCTAGAAGGTGTTGGCGGGTGTTGGTTTCTTTGGAGGCCTCTCTCCTGTTGCAAAAGGCTGCCTTCTTGCTATGTCTGCACATGATCTCTCTTCGCGTGGTCTCTCCTGGTGTCTTCTCCGCATGTCCTAATCCCTCTTCTTATACGGTCTCAGATGAATTGGATTAGACCCCCCTTGATTATACAGGTCTCATTTTAATTTGACTAACTCTGGAAGGGTCTTATCTTCCTAAATACTCACGTTCTGAGATCCTGCAGGTTTGGACTTCAACACATGAATTCTGGAGAAACACATTTCAGCCTGCATATATGCACAAATCACTGGCTTCCCATATAGATGTGAAAGAGGCATTTATGATATGGGGATCAATATACATTTTTAAAACTCTTGAAATCTCATCTCTATTATTTGCATGTACATTTGTATATCCTTAATATACATTTAATGTGTGTCTGTACCTTTAATATATATTTATGTTTAATATACATTTCATGTTTAACCTTTAACAAACATTTGTATGTTAAATATATGTATATATTTAATATATGTGTATCTTTAATTTTTTATTTTTTATTATGTTATGTTAGTTACCATACAGTACATCATTAGTTTTTGATGTAGTGTTCCATGATTGATTGTTTGCTTATAACACCCAGTGCTCCATGCAATACGTGCCCTCATCAATACCCATCACTGTGCTCACACATCCTCCAAATTCCTCCCCTCTGAAACCCTCAGTTTGTTTCCTGGGGTCCATAGTCTCTCATGGTTTATTTCCCCCTCTGATTCCCTTCCTTCATTTTTTCCCTTCCTTCTCCTAATGTCCTCCATGCTTTAAAATGTAAGAATGGGGGCACCAGCGTGGCACAGGCAGTTGAGCGTTCAACTTCTGCTTTCAGCTCAAGTTGTGATCTCAGGATCCTGAGACGGAGACCTGAGTTAGCCTTCACACTCAGCACAGAATCTGCTTTAGACCCTCTCTCCTTCTCCATCTGCCCCTCTCTGCCCTCTCTCTTTCTTCCCCTCTCTGTAAAATACTTAAAAAATAAATCCTTTTAAAAAACAACCTACAAGAACCCATATTATACAAGATCTTTAAAACATAAATTCTGTGACCTGCCAGACTAGAAGAATGCTAAAAGCCCTCACATTTTCAGAGTATTGAATTAGTGATTTAACTTTTTTTAATATGATGCTAACACCTGAAAGAGAAATAATAACAATTTAAAAAAAAATAATAATAGCTCACCGTCAATCCAGTCATAGTTTTCTCCAGGGAGGGAACTTGGTCGGTAGAGTGACTTTTTGCCAGCTTATGTTCCAGGGTAATGTTTTAAGTTCTGAAATTCTGTGCAAACCTCACGGGAAATGCCCTAGCAGGAAGCAGGTTATTGTATGCTCTTTGGCTTTCAAAGTACCAAGGGATGGAGTCTGTCTTAGGAAGAGACTGCACTGTAACCAGCCATGCCCCAGAATGAGACACTGTTTCTCTGTTGTTCAGCCTTTAGCCCAAACTTGAGCCCAACTTTAGCTGGATGTGCAATGTTGCTGTTTGCTTCAACCGAGTGTCAGGTGCATCATGTAAATAAATTACAAGCGGAAACCTAATGTTTGTACTGATTTTCCATTGCCGGCTATCTGAAGGGAATAATAGAAACATATGTTCCCAAGCCTACTGCTCAATGTATTCACATAGTGAAGTTAAAATGTTTGGTTAGGAAATCAATATTGTTATACTAAGCATCACATATAGTAAACTAGAAGTATTGCAAGAAGCTGTGAACTCGCTTAAAATCAATGTGTATTCAAACCAGGGAGGAACAAAATAGATAAAACCACAACTTTAAATGGTAACCTAGGGAGAGTTAACCAGCATCCCAGCTTTTGCCACTGCAGGGAGAATCAATGAAATATACAAACAAATAATAAAGCAATTCAATATTTGAGGTAGCATTAAGATTCATCTGTAGTAGATTTAAGGACACTGACTACTATACAGTATTGGCAACTGTATTAAGAAACCTCTGTGCAATGAATACAATACCATGAACAGAAAATGCATGAGGACAAGAGATTTAGAATTCTACTTGGCAAGAATAACAAGATTGGAATAAAAGATGGAAACATATACTACTGTATATTATGGTGATTTCATTTAAAATATTGGAAGTAAGACATAGAAGATGGCCCTCCAAAATTCAAGCTTTAAATTGAGCATCCCTAGACTCTTAACCTAGCAGAATGTATAACATATTTGCTGTAGAAATGTGTTGTTTGAAACAGAAGTATGACAACGACATAGAACAAGAAGTTACAGAGCTCATCTAAAAGCCATTGCTTAGACAATGGTTCCAGACTAGTCCATGACCTATTGGAATAATGGGGTGAGCTGGCTTAAGGATCCCCACTTTTTTTCATTTTGTTTTGTTTTCTTTAAATTAATGTTTTATTAAAAAAATTACATTCAAGATTTTTTTAAAAGATTTTATCTATTTATTTGATAGAGCGTGAGAGAGAGAATGACAGGGGAGAAGGTCCGAGGGAGAAGCAAACTCCTCATGGAGCTGGGAGCCTGATGCGGGTCTCAATCCTGGGATTCCAGGATCATGACCAGAGCCAAAGGCAGTCGCTTGACCAACTGAGCCACCCAGGCCCCCAATTACGTTCAAGATTAAAGAGAGAACTACACAGAGGTGACCATTATTGGCCTTTTGGTGCATTGTTCTCTAATTTTCTTTTTACATAGATTGGTTGCTACTTTTTTTTTTTTTTTAAGATTTTGTTTATTTGACAGACAGAGATCACAAGTAGTCAGAGGGGCAAGTAGAGAGAGAGGAGGAGTCAGTCTCCCTGCTGAGCAAAGAGCCCGATGCGGGGCTCCATCCCAAGACCCTGGGATCATGACCTGAACTGAAAGCAGAGTCTTTAACACACTGAGCCACCCAGGCGCCCCTGTTTGCTACTTTTTAAACATGCAGCTTAATCATAATTTTATATATTTTTAAAATTTAAATTCAGTTAATTAACATATAGTGTATTATTAGTTTCAGAGATAGAGTTCAGTGATTCATCAATAATGTCCAGTGCTCATTACATCACATGCCCTCCTTAATGTCCATCACCCCATTATTCCAGCCTGCTACCCTCCTCCCCTCCAGCAATGCTCAGTTTGTTTCCTAAGTCATGCCCACTTTGAATCAAGTCATCTGGGTTCAGTTGATGATTTGGTTACCACTTACTATTCTGTGATGTTAGGAAAGTATTCAACCTCCTTTTTTAAAAAACATACTTTAAAAAATATTTTTAAAAAAATATTTTATTTATTTGCCAGACAAGAGATCACAAGTAGGCAGAGAGGCAGGCAGAGAGGGGTCAGGGAGCGGGGAACAGGCTCCCCAATGAGCAGAGAGCCCATGTGGGGCTCGATCCCAAGACCCTGGGATCATGACCCGAGCCGAAGGCAGAGGCTTTAACCCACTGAGCCACCCAGGTGCCCCAATATCTTCTTATATCATAAAGGTTTTATGAGAATTTATTTTATTTTTTTTTAAAGATTTTATTTACTTATTTGAGTGAGAGAGCACAAGCAGGGGGAGTATCACAGGGAGTAGGAGAAGCTGGCTCCCTGTTGAGCAGCGAGCCTGAAGAAGGGCTTGATGCCAGGACCCTGAGATCATGACCTGAGCTGAAGGCAGACACTTAACTTACCGAGCCACCCTTGGGCCCTGGTTTTATGAGAACTTAAAAGGAATTTAATGTGGTTAATATAGATTGTTACACTGCAGTCCATTACAACTGTTATTACTACTGGAAAGATCATCTCTAACTGGTGACTGATCCAAGATTTTACCCCAATTTCCACCTCCTCAGAGACACTCTAATCCATGCTACCCAAGGATTTCCAACCTTGTAATTATCTTTTTCAGTCTACTGTTTTATTTACTCACAATATTTAAAACTTATTTCCTTATTTGTTTTGGAGCAAGGTTTTTTTCCTTTTCTATAAAAACCCGTCTTTCATTGAAAAATAAAGTATCTTAAAGCAAACATTGTTTCTTGCCCCTAACACAAAGCCTGCCACATAGTGGGTGCTCAATAAACTCTAGTCGAATGGAGGTGTAAGTGCAGGATGTTAGTAGCCAACATGTATTTATATGTATTGACCCAAGATAATCCCTACTTCCAAACAGATGTAATTTTCTTAGCCTAATGTCAGCATACTCTTCCTGGGTGATACCCATTTTTATTTCCTTGCAATACATGATTAAATAGGAGGGCCTGGCAATGTTATCATTTCAAATTCCTCACCATAAAGTAAGTATATCCTTAGCAATTTGATAAAGATACTATTTGTGTTTCTGATTAGTTTTAATTAACTCTAAGAAGGAAAACAAATAATCTGTAATTTTCCATTTGTAATGCAGGTTGCAGGTCTCTTGGACAAAGTGAGTAAACCTAGTTGACAGGTTTTGAGCCTTTTTCCCCAACAGTCCTAAAAACTCTTCTGCAGATATGCACATGTTCCTTACTGAAGAGATTATCATCAGGTGAGAGCTAAAACTTTAATACCCATTGAAGATAAGATGAAACAGCAGTCCAAAATGGACCAGGGACAAAATCCAGCCCACCACCTGTTTTCATATGGCCCAAAAGCTAAGAAGAGTGTTTACATTTTTAAATGGTTAAAAAATCTAAAAAAGAAAACTAATATCATGTGACACTTAAAATTATATGAAATATAAGTTTCATTATCCATAAATAAAGTTTTATTGAAACACAGCCACACTGATTTATTTATGTACTGCCTATGGCTAATTTTGTGCTAGAGTAACAGACAGATTTAAACAGTGGCAATAAACATCCCACGTCCAACATAGCCTAACATACTGAATGTCTTAAGCAAATATTTACAGAATATTTGGAGAAGAAATGTGTTAATCCCTCAGTGTATAATAATACATTGGGAAGACACATCACTACTGTTAGAAATGAGACTTTAGAGGTCAGAATCATTTATAGTTCATGAATTTAGGACCTTGCGAGTCTCTGACAGTCAAGGATATGTAGCAATAATGATAAGGCAGAAACAGTGATAGAGACATTAGCTTATTCATGTGTCAATGACAAAAGAATTGGGGATTATATTGTCCTTCTAAATGACTTGCACCTCACCACTCCAAAGTTTTGTCTATATTTATCTACACGCCTTAGAGAGCTGATCGTTTTTTTTTTTTTTAATTTTTCTAGCCTATGTACTTGTTACATTCAGCAGATAGCAAATTTATTATTGAAGGATAAGCAAACAGTGTGGCTACAATTTAAGATAACTCCCAGGACTCAATTTTCTAAAAACTTGTGTAGCATTGAGTTCACAGAGCAATTTTTGAGACATTTAGATTTTTACGTTTTTAATATCTGATGAATACCAAAGCTTAAAAAGACGACAAAATTATATCAAACTTGAGGGTTTTCACACCAATAAGGCAAATGAGAACTTGTAGTCTTGTAGTCATTTTGATAGTGAATGATTCTAACTGGTTAAGAGTCATGATTCTTTGGTTGAGATCCATTTTTTTTTTTTTTTTTTTTTTTTTAGAGAACAGGTATTAATGTGTATTTATTTTCCCAAATGTAACTGCTTGTTTATTGTTTTCTAATATTTGCAAAATGGAAAAAAAAAAGGTCCAGGGTCTTAAAAGCACAAAGTCTGAAATAACAAAAAAAAAAACATGAAATTGGAAATTTAGCTATTTTCTCCTAAAATAACCTCCTTTAGTGCCCTCGCATGTGCCCTGACTTAAAGGAGTCACCTTTTCTTCTCTTAGAATGTACTCTTGCTGTTTGTTTCTCTCTGGTTTGGGTTTTTTTTTGTTTTTTGTTTTTTGTTTTTTGTTTGTTTGTTTTGTTTTTTCCTCCTTGTCTATAGCTTAGTATAAGTACTCTTTTTGGAATGATCAATGATATTTGTCATGCATCTAATTATAGAATTGCGGTAGTGAATTTATAATTATTGAGAACAGCCTCTATTTTATTCAATTAATGAAGACTCACAAATCATTATACCATAAGCACTGATTTAAATCTTTGATCAAAACAGTCTTTTGTCCAAAGTGATGATCTATAGATTGCTATCTACTTTGAAAATGATTTGTGGGGTCTCAGAAGAGTAATGATGTAAAAACAAGGATGTGGCAATTATGAATTCAGTTTTGTAATCCTGTAATTAAATATAAATTTTATGGACTTAATGATAAAAATGAAGCAAAGAAGCTATTTTCTTTATCTTTTTTTTAAAGCAAAAAGAACCTTCAAAACACATGGAATTTTATACACAATGTGATGGACAAGACAGATAAAAGTGGGACTGTTTGGGTTGAAATACAGCAGGGTTCCCAGAGCCCTATCTCAGCTGTCAACCTAAGGCAAATCTGTAGAACCATAGAGTTCAGCATTACATAGTATGAAATCACCGAGCAAAAGTAATCCACTGTAAATCCATTTGCTATGTGGAAAATATTATACACAGCATTAAACAAAGTCTACATTTTTTTTGGCTGATTCTTTTTATTATCTGTTCCTAAAACTTTGCAGTCTTGTTAACTAGAGACATCTCCCACTGCTGTGATCGAAGATGCATATCTCCGGATTCCTTCAGCCTACAGCTGAAGGTGGCCCAACATTTTCCATAAAGAACCAGGTAGTAAATATTTTAGGTTTTGCAGTTCATACAGTATCTCTTGCAAATACTCAACTCTGTCACTATAGCTCAAAATCTGCTATAGACTATATAAAAAAAAAATGAGTGTAGCTGTGCCCAATAAAAATCTATGTACAAAAATACTCAGTGAGGCATAACATCAGCAAAAATGGCAGAGTAGGTAATTCCAAGGTTTTCTCTCTCCAAAAAAAAAACCACCAAAAAAACCAATAAAAAGCTGTTAGAATCAACTTTGTCAGAACACTGGAAAATATTCAAAGGTTAGAGTATCCAACTGAATGCTGAATCAAGAAAAAAGCAATTTAGAAATGATAGGAAATATTTTGAACATTTTTACTGTCCAAAAACATTTCTACTGTTCAAGAAAGGTGGAACACCCACTTCTCTAGCTCGAGATGGTCTTGAAGACAACAGCTCCATGTCTGAATGTGGGACTCTGGCCCTAGGTTATGGAGGGGGCAAACTAGACATTATTCTCAAGGAATTGTGGTTGTCTGTTTTGACACATTTGAGGCTACCTGAAGGAATGACACAAGGTCTAACCTTCATTTTACGTAATTCAGAGTTCTGGGTGCAGAAAAACCACCACAAAAAGAACATTCTTTGAAAACACTGTAAAACAAATGAACAACCCAGCATCCCCTGAAGATTACAGTTGAGGCAAACAATAGACATGCAGAAGTCTGGAAGGAAAAGCTGAGAAGAACATTTCTTTGGGAAAGTAGGAAATTGAAAAGCACCTACATTTTAGGGAATTTAGAAAGCCATATACAAGCCCAAAGCAGGCCACGTGTGCAGAAAAGCCATGAGAAAATCCTAAACTTTCATCTCAGGCTAATCCCTTGGTTTAGAGCAGCAGGAAGTGAAGACAGGAAGAATTGTAAATGGCCTGGTTAAGCACTGAAATAATGCTCCTACACAGAGCAAATATGCTATGATCTGGAGAATTTTTTCTCTTTTATTTTTTAAAATTTATTATTATTTTTTTAGCTTTAGTTGCACAAGGAAATATCTGTAAAAATACTAGCTGACCGCTAGATAAATCATCAGAGAATTCATAGAACACATGTGACAAAAATACAGGCTACTTTATGAAAATAGTTTGCAAAATTCACTAAGCAAACAAGCTACTATAAAGCAAAGCCAGAGGGTGGGTAAGAATCTGAGTTCTGGTTACCACATGATAATATTCAAAATGTTCAGTTTGCAACAACAATATGAAAAGAAAATAAGAAACTATAGCCAATCGCAGGAGAAATTAACAAAAACTGTCCCCAAGAAAACACACCCAGGAACTCAAATATGTTCAAAGAACTAAAGAAAATCATGTACAGAAATCTAAAGAAAACCAGTAGAACAATAGATAAGCAAGTAGAAGATACTAATAAAGACTAGAAATTAAAAAGAGGAGTCAAACAGAAATTCTGGAGCTGAAGAATGCGTAACTGAAATTAAAAATTCATTAAAGAATATCAATAGCAAATTTGAGCAGGCAGGAGGGAAAAATCAGCAAACTTGAAGGTAAATCAATTAAAGTTATCCAGTCTGAGTTGCAGAAGGATCAAATAATGAAGAAAAATAAATAGAACTAAGACATATGTAGGACACCGTGAAAAACACCAACATAGACATAGTGGAAGTCTCTGGGGTTGAGACAGAGAAAACAACAGAAATAATCTTTGGAGAATAATAGGGGAAACATTCCATATTTCATAAAAGACATAAATCTACAAATCAAAAAAAATCTCAATAAACTCCAAGAAGGATAGACACAATGCTACATGCTGAAACACATAATTGAATTGTCAAAAGACAAAGAATTTTGAAGGGATAAAGAAAGAAGCAATCCATCACATACAAAGGATACTCAATACGGTTAACAAACAATTTCTCAGTTGAAAACATCAGGATCACAGGTGACTGCTTACCAAGGGCAGAGTTTTCTCAAGGGATAATGAAAATGTTTTAAACATACAGAGGTGGTGGCTACACACTGTAAATTACTAAATGTCATGAAACTGTTTACCTTAAGATGGTACATTTTATGTTATGTGGATTTCATCTTTAAAAAAGTAATGACACCAACAAAAACCCAGTAATAAGGTAGATTTGGCTTGTAGACATAATTTGATGACTCCTGACCCAAACTGTTATTTACTGAGTTCCAGTAAATGTCCAGTTTGCAACAACAAGATGAAAATAAAATAAGAAACTATAGCCAATCACAGGAGAAATTAACAGAAACTTGAATTTTCCTGAACTCAACATATATACATACATATGTGGGATATATGTACATACATATATGGAATTACATATATGCATATATGGAATTAAATATCTTTATCTAATTAGATTCCCTGAATAAGAATATTTTGGAACTATATGTTGTTTTTTAATTCATTCTGCTTCTATTCTAGCAATACTATTAAGTTAAATTTTAATGATCGAATATTCAGTATGAATTCTGAAAAAGAAAGGGTTGATATGGTTTAAATAAATGATGGCTATAACATTTATGCTCCCATTTTACATTAGATGCTCAAGTTACTATAAGTGCTACTATAGTCAAAATAATATGGTATTGTACAAACTACTATGATTTAATTAATGTGGTATTGTGTTTAGAATTTCCCTGCTATGAAGGAACATAAAATATGCTAATATTGGGGTGGGTTATAAAAATAATTCTGTAGTTGTCTTTGAAGATGATGGCCATTTTTCTGTAAATTTTCCATAACCTTGGCCAAATGTGGCCAAATCTTTTCTAAACACTCATAGCATGCAATCTTTTCTATTTTCTAAGAAGCATATGTTGAGTTCAGGAAAATACAAGTTTCCTAGGAGCTCAATAAATAACAATTCTCTTCTCCTTTATCCCTGTTTGGAATGAACAGTTTTATCAGGGAGAAGCTGTAACAATTCATTTAGATATAATAGTATTTTAGAAGAATATTTAAATGAAATAAAATTTGAATAGTCCTTAAAGATTTTTTTCCTAGTTCTTTTGCAAAAAATAGAAATATTTGGAGATAACAGAATTGAAATAAAAGAATATAGCTCCTCTCTTTCTTTAAACATAAATATTATTTTAGCTACATAAAATTTTTGAGAACACTAAATCATAGAATCATCTGAACACCTACCCATAACATATATTTATATTTCTTAAAACAGAAATTATATGGATGCAAAAAGAAAACTAAATAATTCATACAACTGATGTCACTGCCAACAAATTAATATTTAGGATTTTATACTCCTAAAATGAATTTTAGGAGTTATATTCTTTAGAAGTTTTTATTCATATTCACAGGTTTTTGTTTTTATTTTGAGTATATCTAATGAAATAGAAAATAATTATGCAATGGTTTTATGTTATTTAATATACTCAAGTAATATTAATACTCTTGTGAGAATATTTTAACAATTTAACAAACAATTTTAAAAAGGTGGTTTAACATATTTGCATATTTTATTTATGTGTTTCAGTTCTCCTCATATCTTCACAAATTAGAAATTGATGTACTGATCAGAAATTGATTTGTCATAAGATACATGCTTGGTCATAAGGTCAAAGAGATGATACTCTAGTACCTTGTTTTATGCTGTATTAATTACTATTCTTATTTGTGCAATTCTTGAAATGTTGGGAATATATTCAGTGGTTCTTAGACTCCCCTCCCCACCAAAAAGACCCATGTCCTTAGCTATTAGATAAATCTTCACAGGAATTTGTGGCACTCTAGGACATTCCTGCATGAGAACAGTACAGGACTTCATACTAAAATGCCCACATGCCCTTGGGATTCTCAGCCTTGTTCCCAGATTCTCATGATTATGAGGATAAAATATAAAGGTGAGGAATTTATCATCATCATCATCATCATCATCATCATCATCATTACTACTCCTACTACTATTATTCCTAATGGAAACCAACAAAAGTGCCATCTACATGTTAGCATTTTGAGAAATACTTATGGCAAACAACAGCAATATGGAAGAATTAAAGTTTGAACTGCTCAAAGCCCCAGCTAAATAGAAAGAACAGAGAACAATTTCTGTAAAACTTCATGAGTTCCCTGTAATTATTTGCTGTATGGTTTCCTCTCACATTATGATCATTAGATAAATGCCAAGGTCTCGGCTATGGAACTGCTCTTCCAAGTAGCCCTCAAAACACACAGTAGAACCCATCAACTGGTGTTCTCTTCTGGTTGAAGGAGTTAACAATCCAATCTTGCAAAAGTAGATCTCCTTCAGGAGTCAGGAATTGCAACAAACAGAAGATTCTAGGGCAGTAGCCTCAATAAGCAAGGGTATTATAAAGATAATAAATGAGGCTATCTTGCAAGGAAACCCAGGATTTCACTGGTTATTCTGCCTCTACAATCGGTTATCCCATAAGCTGTTAAAGAGTGGGGACTATCCAGTAAAGGAATAATATATACAAATGTATTTGTTCTTTAGGCTCAATCTTTTTTTTTTTTTTAATTGGAAAGGAATATGAACTTTATTCAGGAGGCCAGCTGCCTAGGCTCAATCTTCTATTTACGAAAAAAAAAAAATCCATTGAAAATGAACCACTTACTAAGGTAATTACAAGGAGGAAAATAAGAGAGCAGGAATAAAATACAAATTACATTTCAGAATGGTGGAAGATTTAACAGTTATATTTATTTTTTTTTAAGATTCCTTCCCTCCCTCCTTCCTTCCTTTTTCTTTCTTTCTTTTTGAGAGAGCACAGGTATAAAAGTGGGGGTGGGGTGCAGAGGGAGAGGGACAAGCAGACTTAGTGCTGAGCACGGAGCCCCACGCCGTACTCTATCCCAAGACCCTGAGATCACAATTTGAGCTAAAATCAAGCCATCCAGGAGCCCCTCAACAGTTATATTTCTCATTCTCCTAGAATTCAGAAAAGAAAACCAAAAACAAAACAATAAACAAAGAAATGCCAAGCAACATGAAAGGCGGCACCTGGCAATCCAATGAGATTACAAAATATTGAGGAAAAAAGCTCCAAAGGTATTGCGGAAAAAATTAGAAAGCATTGATTCTGTAGATAGATGTCAATTTGACTAACGGGCTGAATTATTTAGAAGTATATCCAAACATGGCTGGAAGTTTAGGGTTTTGAGATAATCTAATTATCTTCCAAAGGAAAAAAAAAAGTCAGTCATAAAAGAACAGTAAGATGATTGGGAAAAGAGACACCTTGAGCTTTTTCTTAAGTAATACTAAAAAGAAGAGGACAATGGAGAAATCATATAAAGAACTTTGAGCTGAAAACATCAGGGCTTGTACTTAACCATGCAAACCCTTTTGCTCCAAGTGTGGTTCTTGGAGCATAGGGTGGCTGTCACTTGGGAACTTGTCAGGCATGCAGAATTCAAGCCTTGGCCCAGACCTACTTAACCAGAAGCAGCATGTGATGAGATCCCCAAGTGATTCATGTGTACATTCACTTTAAGAAACACAGCACTAGAGTATGTTTTTGTGTGTGTATTTGTGTGTATATTTGTATATTAAATCCAGGTTCGTCAATTGATTTAGAATTCATTCTGAAGGGTAAACAACTCCATTGGGAATTTTCAAAGTACTAATATTGTAGAAATATTCTGTTGGGATAATGTTCAACATAGGTTATTAAAAGCAAAACAAAACAAATTGAAACAAACAAAACCCTGCATGATTGCCAATTCATTCCCTTTATATTACAGACTTAACTTCTGTATTCTTGCTCCGAAAATATTTTCTTTTCCTGAAAAGAAGCATCCAGCTACTTATATTTTAGATTATACTTGAAAACCTTGTGGATTTGAGAGTTAGAAGAAGTCGTATGTAAAACTTATCACATTCTTGTTTTTTAGAACCAAGAAAAACTATTCCAAAAGAATAAAAATATGCATTTCAAGTATTGCGTGACATATCATGAGGCCAGCTGAAATTGCAGTCCTGTATTATTAATACAAGGTATTCAATACCTTATATACAAAGACATGCTATTTTTGCTCCTGGTTTCTTATAGTAGAAAGATCATGACTGATTTAGAAAAAAATATGTTAAGTTAGAATGTGAATACGATTTCTATTTTAAAGAAAGAAGATTAAAGATGACCAGAAAAGAATCTTGATGCTTCTTAAAATATACCAAGACATCAAAATCCCTTAGTCTCAGAAATGTCATTAGGGTTGACTTTATTTTTAATATATTTTACAATTTGTTTTCATTAATGAAAGCTTAAACCATGAGAGTCTACAAATTTATATATTCATGTATTGATTTATTTATTCATTGTCTCACTCAAAACTGTTTATACTGGTGCACCTGGGTGGCTTAGTGGGTTAAGCCTCTGCCTGCAGCTCAGATCATGTTCTCAGGGTCCTGGGATCAAGCCCTGCATTGGGCTCTCTGCTCAGTGGGGAGCCTGCTTCCCCCACCTCTCTGCCTGCCTCTCTGCCTACTTGTGATCTCTCTATCAAATAAATAAATAAAATCTTTACAAAAAACTGTTAAATACCATCATTGTATAAATTTGGAATTACATAAACCTGTAGTCTGGTATAATTTCATTGAGCCTATAATCAAGATTTTGCTGCAAAGCTCCTCCAGCAGGTTTCTGGGGCTCTAAATACCACCATATCATCTAAATATCATAAGAAGTGTATGCAGCTAAGTCTTGATACTCAGGAGAAGACCTTGGTACATAAATTTACAGTGGTAATACCAAAACATCCATCCCCTTGTCCTAAAAGTGACACCAGAGTGACACACTTATGTGGTTATTCAGATGGCTCATAATTTCTTCCGTGCTTGTGGGTGTGTGTATGCATATTAACAACATGCATTCTGACACCACCCTTCCCCCAAGCCCTGTACAACAGTATATAAAACTTCTTGTAAGTATACAATATACTCGTGTTTACTCTTAATCATAGAGTTGTCTATATCTATGAACCTCATTTGCAAAGCCCTTATGAATAAAGCATAATCCAATTATGTTTTTTGCAAATTGTATAATCGGTTTCCTTTTAAACATAACAAGTGTTTTATTTGGCTTATTAAAGATAGATATGTGTTGCTTTCAAGCAGTTTTCATTCTACTGAGTGAAACAGATCATTAAGAAGATAAAGAAACAAAACAAGACAATGACAGCAGCCATGATTTGTTACATAAGGTTAATAATGGGGAAAAAAGGGCAGGAAACACAGTATTTTATATGAAAAGGAAGGTTTTTACTGATCAGTTTATATGTCAATAAAGACCTGACAGGAGTGAGAGAATAGCCAGAGGGATATCTAGTGGAACAGCATTATAGACAGAGGACAGTGCAAAGACCCTGAGGCCCTGAAGAGGAACTATGCTTTGCACGTCAGAGGAGAAGAAATTAGGGCAGTGTTGGTGGATCAGAGAGAAAAGAAGCTAATAGGTATTAGTGTTTCTACATCTCTTGATTTTGTTTTCATTTGTGTTGCATTCATTCTCAGATTTCTTTTTTAATTTTTAAAAAGATTTTGTTTTTATTTATCTCAGAGAGACAGTGAGAGAGAGAAAGACAGAGAGAGAGAGAGAGAGAATGAGTGGGGGTTGGGGCAGAGGCAGAAGCAGATTCCCGGCAGAGCAGGGAGCCTGATGTGGGACTCTCTATCCCAGGACCCTGGCATCATGACCTGAGTCAAAGGCAGGTGCTTAACCCACTGAGCCACCCAGGCTCCCTCAGGTAGAATTCTGCAAAATGCACCAGCAGAAACAGAACTACCTCCTATTGTATTAACAGTCTGAGTGGAAACACAGTTTTTTTCTTCCGAATATTCCTAGCAAAAGTTGGTCAATGGCTTTTAAGGGCTTATCCTGCATCAGGGGCTCACAGAATCAATCACAGAACAAGAATGCTACTTTTCCAGGTGGCCAGGCGCTGGTCGTGAGCAAATCCCTGTGGCCAGATGAGACTCACCCAACCATTACTGTGAGGACCAAGAGTGGAGGTAGTTGGGTCCACAACAAAAAAATCGAGTGACTATTTCTTAAAGTAAAAGGGATGGAAACCAGTCAGGACCAAACAGCAGATGTAGACATCACACTATTATAGTTTTAAGTATTCCCTTGATATGGTGTTCAAATGAGACAGTTGGCCAAAGAGCCATTGAATACACATTTTAATCTTTATTTTGCCAATAAGAGAAAGATAATAAACAAAGAAATGGGTAAGAAAAATGCATCACTAAATCATATTTAGTTATACATATATGTATTGTCTATAGGTCCAAATGACAAAATCAAACATAATTTATTCATTGAGCTAATGGATTTAATTGTGTTGAGAAAAGATAGCATATATATAAAAGATTTATTACATGATTTTTGAGCTTTAATTTGTGCAGATGTGGGATCCAGTTATGAATAGTTCCTAAAATATATTACATTTGGATTTTAGTCTCCACAAGCTATTCTTTGCACAGGAACTGAACATACAAAGAGTACCAATGAGATATTAGGCACTATGGAACTTTAAACAAAGTACATTAAATGCTAAAGCAGAGCTAGAATTGTGGAGAGGTTTTATCAGTCATTCTTATTGTCTAGATTCCGGTTTATTAGAGCTCCCTAAAATATTTTAGATATTCCAGATTTTTAAGTGTCAGAGTAATATTTGCAAGTTGCAACACTCTTGCAATATAATGCTTGTTAAAATCTAAAGGAATTGAATTACAATAGCTACGGTAATATGTAATGTTTTCTTCATACCTAAAGCAACAACTGGCTTCCTCTTTTTGTAATATCAAGAGGTTCTTTCTCTTTAGATTTGTCTTAGTAGGTAAGAGTTCAGAATGGTATTTGTGCAAATAATTAACACAGAATAACGGGAATGTACAAACTAAAGGCGGACTGCTCTCATTTCCTCCCATCATTCCTTTTCGAATGTCTATTTAAATGCTGTAATGCAGGCAGTGCCTCATTCAGAAATTAGCTGTGCTCCAAAGACTGAGTACACATAAATTTGCATAATAGGCATTTTATCATCTAGAAATGATTTATTACAGGTGACCAGCTCTGCAGATTAGCCAATGATCATATTAATGTAAATTCGTTGCATGCCTAATTTCTGTCAGACACTCTTCTGGGCGCCGGAGATAGAGCAAGAAATTAACCAGACTGAAATTTCTGACCTCTTAGAGCTTCCATTCTACTGGAGTGAGATAGGGAGTAAACACTTAAATAAAACGATATCACAGACGGGGAAAAAAATGAAGCAGGAAAGAGTTTGAGGAAACACAGTATTTTATATGAAAAACAAACAGAGGAACAAAATATGCACTTTTAAAGACCAGGCTTCAAATATATATCATAGTCCAAGGACTTCACAAGGTCACCTTGGATTGGAAGTAATCTGTCCATTACTTCAAAACTTTGAATGTGACTCTTGATAGTTGAAGTCTGCTCATACTTTTGGGGAGCTATTTAATATTTTTCCTGTCTCTGTGTTGTAGAGTATGTCCTAGAAAGTGTATAGCGTTGGAAGTATTTTTTTTTTTTTTTTTTAGTGTTGGAAGTATTTTTTTTTTTTTCAAAGATTTTATTTATTTATCAGAGAGGGGGGGCGGAGAGAGAGCACAGGCAGACAGAATAGCAGGCAGAGGCAGAGGGAGAAGCAGGCTCCCTGCCGAGCAAGGAGCCCGACGTGGGACTCGATCCCAGGACGCTAGGATCATGACCTGAGCCGAAGGCAGCTGCCCAACCAACTGAGCCACCCAGGCGTCCCAGTGTTGGAAGTATTTTTAATGAATATGACCACCCTTAGCCAGAGAGATGAGTTGTTTAAAGTTATCATTTACTAATACATTAGAATGGTTTCCATATTCTGTCATTCATTAACCCTGATTTTTCTACATGTATTTCTTAGTTATTGGGTTTTTTTTTCTGTTTTTAAAAATTGACTGGCTTTTTTTAAAATTCTAATTTTTCCTCCCAAGGATATGAAGAATATATACTTTATTTCTCTTCTTTCAAAGTTACTCTTAAAATTAAATCTAATAAGCATAATTAAAATTTTATTCATTCTTTCCTCCAGATAATTACAGAAATCTGAAATACTTGAAATACTGAAATCTCTGATCCACAGTCTGTCTTAACACGATTTCTGACTGGTGTTTTCACTCTACCTTGGTCTTTCCCCTGTCAACAAAATACACATTATTATAATATTTACACCATTAGTTTTTGTTTAGATTTATCTACAAATTTATCAGTGTCTCTGCATACCACTTTTTCTCATAGCTCAGTTCTTTTCTTGTGATTTCTTGTTCATTTGTCCCCTCAAAGAATCTCTTTGAAAATTTATGTAAAAGACTGAGTGGTAAAACTCTGAGCTTATTTTTGTTTGAAAATATCTTCATTTCAGCATCTTTTCGTGTAATGGATTAATTATTTACACAATCTCGGTCTAACAGTTATTTTCTCTTTGTGTATTTGGAAAATAACATTATGCTACCTTCTGGCTTCCAGAAAAATCACTTAGGGTCGCAGGGTCTTCTTGGTGGGTAGTCTGTCTTTTTTCTCTAAGGTTCTGGGACCTTATATTTGCCTTTGTCATTATTCTTAACTATGATATGGCTACATAAGGATTTATTTATCTTGCCTAAGTCGTCCATATTTCCCAAGTCTGAGGATTCATTTCATTCTTTAATTATAGAAAATTCTCAGAAACAATCTCCTAAAATATTGTATCTTTCTAATTTTTTTCTACTATCCCCTAAAATTATGAATGGAGTTATAATTTATCATGTACCTCTTTTGAATTGTTCTTTCATATTTTCTATTTCTGAGTCCCTGGGAGCTGCATCTTTTGTAATTTTTTTATATTCATCTTCCAGTTCAGTAATTCTCTTTCAACTAGATCCAATCTGCTCTTTCAAACACACATTGCATTTCCTGATTCCAGGAAGCATAACTTTCATTTGTAGAATTTCTATCTTTTTCTGTTTTTTTCTAAATTGTTCTCACTTTCTATAGCACTTTGCTTTGTTCTTGTATCTTTTTATGTCTAATTATTTTTTTAAATATCTTATATTGTTCTACCTAATTCTGTTCCTTACTGTTTCTGATAAAGCATTTTATATTTTTCAAATGTTTTATTGTGAACTCACAATTATTTGCTCTTCATTGGTGATACGTTCTAGAGGACAGTTGTGTCTGCTCCCGCAGGACTACTGCTATGATAAGGGCATTTGCTAGTGTGGAGTTACCTGTATCTTCTGGAAAGTAAATTAAAACACCAAGTCCAGGTAAGAGCAGACAAGTGACTTTAGATTTCCAGGGGGAGATACTATCTTTTGACTGACAGTCTGATTGACAGCCATGCTGACATAATTGAACTTCTTGTGTTTTTCTGCTATCGGATAGATATTTCTAATATATACCTTCGCAAAAGCTCATGAGTCCTATCTTCGTACATGGGTATTGGTTCCTTTCTGCACCTTGTGCATTTCCATGGATTTCTCTCTTGACACCCTTGTAATGACTATAACCAAGCATTTTGTGTCAGGATGGTGAAATGCTGAATAATACTCCATTGTGTACCACCTTCTCTTTATCCAGTCTTTATCCTATCATTCACCTGTTGATGGGGTTGAATATGGTTATTATCTCGATTGTGGTATTTGCATATGTCCAAACTCATCAAACTGTACATATTAAATATGTGTAATTCTTTGTATATCAATTATATGTCAATTAAGCTGGTGAAAGATGGTGAAATGCTCCCAGGAAAGTTATGACCTCTCTGTCAGTTTATCTCTGGGTACATTTTTGTTTCTTCTTTCTTTTCTTTATTCTTTCATTTTAATTCCAATGTTTCCTCCCAAGGTGGGGGGGATTTATTCTTTACTTTTTAAAGCCTAAACATGCAATTAAAAAGGTATTTGTCATGTTTGAAGTACTAATTCTAGGTATTTTACAACAAGAAGTATTTCCTAATTTTTAAAAAAATTCTTCCATTTTGTCAGAATGACTATTTACATTTTTACATAAATTATATGATCTTTTATGAAATTTTAGAGATCAATCAGATGTCAGGAAATACCTGGGAGACCATGCCACGCAATCCTTAATTTAATCATTCAATCCCTCAACTAAAAAATGTATTCTATACACCCTGCACAAATTGGTCATGATGATAAAATAGAGAGGGGAAAGATAGACTTGGCCCTTGTCTTCTTTGGTACTTCAGTATATTAATTGTATACTCATGCAATTACATGTATAACTAGAACTGTTACAAATGCTATGATATTAAGGAACTTCCTACAACAGTGGGGATTATAAGCAGGGGTTAATAGGGAGCTAATATTCTCAGTTTTGTTTCTCAGTTTATTATGTCTATAGAATGGAGCTGATGTTGCTACCTATTACTATTTTGATATTAGTACCGCCCACTATTTAAAAGACTAAACGAGTTAATAGGTGGGGAGTACTTGCAATTGGGCTATGAATATAGTAAATACTAAATTAGTACTGATTGTTATTTTTACTTTATTTAACTGTTCTGGTAACTCAGAGAAGACTTCGTCAATTAAGTTTAGCTATGGGAGAGAAGTATGAGTTAACTAGGTAAGTATCAGTTATTATTGCTTTATAACAGCCATACAGCTCCCTTTGGCCCCCAGTCAACATAAAATGTAGTGGTTTAAAAAATAGTAATTCAGGGTGTGATTCTTTGGGGTAAGAATCATGACTGTGGAGTTTCCAATATCTATTGGAGACAGTAACTGATTGTCTCCAATAAATTGATGCATTTAGTTGGCACCTAGACTGGAATAAATAATCTAAGAAACCTTCACTCACAAGTCAGATGGATCAGTACCTCATCAGGTGACCTCTCTCTCACTCTCTAAGTGCCGTCTTACAATTCAATAGCCTCGCCCAAGCTTCTTTAAACCATGATGGCTATCTTCCACAGAGAATGTCCTAAGAGGACCAATGCTAAGGTGTAAGGACTTATTAGGCCTTAGCTCACTAGTGTCCATTTGGTCAAAGCAAGTTACTTGGTTAATCCAGAGTCAGTGAGGGACGGGCTGCAAAAGGATGTCAATTATTCCAGCTGTGGAGTTTAGGAGGTTTATGGGGAACCACCATGTAAGCATCTACTGCAGCAAAGAAAGTAAAACAAGGTTTCTTGCACTTAGAAGTGCATGCATAAAGATTCAGAGACAGAGTAAAGATCAAAACACAAGAAAGAAGGCCAACATGGTAAAAAGGTGGAGTTTGGAGAGAGTGTGGGTGATGGAATGGTGCTATAATATAAGGTAGGACCTGCACTCTGCAAGTGCGTGTTACACAGAGAATGGTGATAATATTTCAATAAAAAATATCATTTTTTTTCTGTGACATGTATTTCGAGAAAGTAGAAAATAACTGATTGGTTTATGGGATATTTCACTCAAGACGCCTAGTTAATTATTACCTTGGCATTGATACAGAGGAATAATAAATTCAAAATATATTTTGAAAGTAATATTAGAGGGGCACCAGGGAGGCTCAGTCGTTAAGTGTCTGCCTTCAGCTCAGGTCATGATCCCAGGGTCCTGGGATGGAGCCCTGCATCAGGCTTCCTGATTAGCAGGAAGCCTGCTTCTCCTTCTCCCACTCCCCCTGTTTGTGTTCCCTATCTGGCTGTCTTTCTCTCTCTGTCAAATAAACTTTAAAAAATCTTTAAAAAAAATAAAGTAATATTAGAACATGTGGTAAGAAAAATCTACTAATTATGCCTAAGCTTCCATGTTGAGTGACTAGATGGATAATATGGGTATTCAGTGAGACATGACATATTGGGAATAGGCCAAGTTTAGGTTATAAAATTGAGAGTTTGATTTTGGACATGTTAAGTTTATGATGCCATTAAATCATCTGTGTGGAGAGGTTAAATAGAAAGTTTGAAATCTGAGTCTAGATCTCAAAAGAGAAGACTGGACAAAGAATAGAATTTTGTTGTCCCTCCATATGTAAATGTGACCTTAAAGTAAACATGGATAAAATTTAATTAGAGCACAGAGAGAAGACATTTCCATGGACCAGTTCCTGCCTGAAGCATTCCAACATTTAATTGCAAAAGGGTCTTTGGGGATAAAGGAAAAACTAATAGTTTTATGTGACAGAAGAGAGGGAAGAGAAAATTTCATCATTCTTGGTAAGAAAACATATCAGCCAAAAGCAAGCAAGCTGTAGATAGGGGAAAACATCCCTTTGTTTCAATGCCATGAAAGCCATTGGTGATAAGCTGGACTGTTCTGATGACAGCCATGTGGGAGAAGATTGAGGTTGAAGTGAAAGATTTCTCCTTAAACTCCTCCAACTCTTTCCAGATGTTTCACTATGGGTGAAAATAAATTGGGAAATATCTGAAGGAGTGTGGATTTAAATGAGGATTTTGTTTGACTTTTAATAAGAGTTAAAGAGAACATTCTAAAACTAATTGAGTTGAGAGACTGTAGAATTATAGGAGAGACCATGTAAGTTTCCTAAAAGAGAGAAAGAGAGAGAGAGAGGGAGAGAGAGAGAGAGAAGAATCTGGCAAATTTTGAGTGCCAAATAAACTATTTCAACATGGTCATCATCACTGTAAGGGTTATATTAAAAAAGGAGAGAAAACATGGGTGGAAGCTTACTTCTATGAAATGAAAGAATGAGGTTGGGTGCAGATGTAGATAGTATTCAGGTGAAGAGTTCCAAGATGATGGCTTTTATTTTCTGAGTACATTTGGATGCAAGTTCATTGACAAATAATTCAGAGCAGAAGATGTAAATATCTAGAACAGTGCTATCATGCATCCATTCACTAAACATATATCGGGCATCTGCCATATATCAAACGTTAGTCACTGGAGATGTCACGATGTGTCACGATGTGACAGGTCTCCAGAAAAGTTTGATAAATAATCTTCAGATCAAATTAATTCTCATTGTGATACATGCTTTTGAGGGAGGAACATGCAGACACTGCTCTGAGCTCCTATGACCAAAGAACTAACACTGTAAGAGAAGTTGCTGAAAACTCCCTAAGTGTGTAGCATTTTAACTGAGATAAAAGTAGGAGTTAGCAAAATGAAAGAGTGATTCAATATTAATCCATTTTTAAGAAAAAAAAATACATTTTGAAGACCTAATATATACTGGTTACAATGTTGGGCATTAGAGACAGAGAGGAGAGTGACACACATCACACCATTGCCACCTGTCACGGGATGTTTTTACAAAGCAGTGTAGACAGACTTTGACCTTCCCTTTCCTCTCCTTGAAATGTTTTTCTGCTAGCTATCCATATGGCTTGCTCTTTCACTTCCTTCAGGTTTCACCCTAAAAATGGTATCTTTTCTTTTTTTCTTTTTAGTAAGCCTTTTCTGAATATTCTGTTACTTCTTATCCTCCATCTTCCCTGTATGCGTCCACATTTAACATTTAATGTATTTTGCATGTGTGTCTTACAGACCATCAGTCTCCCATTTTAGAACGAAAGACTCATGAGGTAGGGTTTTTTTTTTTTTCTATTTTCCTCGCAGTTATAACCCTAAATTCTGTAACAGTGGTGGACGTCTAGTTGGTAGTCAATAAATATTGATTGGATGAACAATTATGAATATAATGAGTGAGTTGAGTGTTACGAAGGAAATTCTAGCAATAAGTAGTAGAAGCAATACAAAATTTATCTTTGCCTGTAATCTTCATTTTAAGTATTCCTGCCATGATAGTATATTAAAATATCTCTATCTAATACTCATGAAGATATCTACTGTAGTAAAACCTTGCCTTCTCCTTCCCTGCCCTCATTCTCGCCATTTTATGAGCAGCTTAAGTTTAAAGGCGGCAGTTTAATTAACAGAAAAAAGTGCTTAATGAACATTACATCCACAGAGTATACGTCAAGGCCTGATTGTAGATTCCCATTATCATTCTGTCTGTGCATCTTCATAAACACACAGCCATTGAAAAGAAAGAGCAGATAGATTGCTTATACTGGGAGCCCTCATATTGATCCCTTGTGAATTATCACCTGTGATCCCTTATAAATTATAGCATATTGCCCAAACACTGGTTTCTTAGCAGAAAAACTCCTAAATTTTTCCTGGCCGAAGCTCCCTGCTCTACCGTGTGGAGACTCTGCTCTGTGTGCCGTATAAACCGTAGCACTGTGCTTCTTTTGGGAAATTCTAGAACCCCAGTCTCCAAGGTGTGTGTGGAAGGAGGTTTTCTCCCCACACCTCCAAGCCAGTTGTGGTTCAACTCCATTCGTACACTCTCTATACAAGGATAGTCTTGGATCCCACAAGTTAAGGGTTCAGTCTTACAAGACCGCATCCTCTGCACTGCAGATACCAGATTGTCATCTGTGCTTCTGATAGACTGATTATAAATCAGAGGTGCTCATGACCTTCTCCTTGGGCTTGATTAATTTGCCAGAGCAGCTCCCAGAACTCAGAAAACCCATTTACTCACTAGATTACTGGTTTACTATAAGAGGCTATAACTCAGGAACCGCCAGTTGGAAGAGATGAATAAGGCAAAGTGTGGGGAAAAGATGTCAAACTTCCATGTTCTTTCCAAGCATGCCATTCTCCCCAAAACTCCATGTGTCCACCAACCCAGAAGTTCTCTAAGCCCCATCATTTTGGGTTTTTACAGAGGCTTCATTACATAGCATGACTGACCAAATCATTGACCATTGGCAATTAAACACGATTTCCAACCCCCTTCTCCTCCCCAGAGGTCAGGGGGTGGGACTGAAAGTTCCAACTCTCTAATAACACAGTTGGCTCCACTGGCAACCATCCTTAGGTGGGGTCCTAAAGTCACTCCATTAACATAATCAAAGACACTATCATTGCTCTCAACACTTAGGAAATCCCAAGGGGTTTGATTGCTATGAGCCAAGAACCATGGAGATCAAATATATATGTGAATATATTTTAGTTACCTGAATGGCC